>NC_143401.1:28390398-28701308 GCF_052110815.1 Crocodylus siamensis | reverse complement strand
CACGACCCATTACCCTATCAGTTTTTGGCCGGGAGTAGTACGTAACCAGGCAAACTAATATTTATTTCCAGATGAGAGAAATGCTTTTGGAGGGAACGCATGACTGAAGTGGCTGCACAGGAAACTTGTGCCAGTTAATTTTTAAATGGTAGTTGATGAGTCAGAAGACAATGGAAGCAATAGCTTAACTCATACCTAATGCCTCACCTACTAATATCCTATGCAATGTGACTCTGGGAAAATTAGGACTCCAAGAGCTATTATTAAATATCTATTTTTAATCAAACATTGTTTTCCAACACATTTCAGGTACAAAAATAGCTGCTTTCTTGTGACCATATGACTTGAAAAAGGTTTAATTTATTAACATTTATTATGCTGCTAATTAGCACGTTGCAAGTTAGACTGAAATAAGGTTTAAGATCTACCCCCCACTTGTGTATAAACACTGCCTTTCACAAAGATTTTTATAAAATATTAATTGATATTATGGATCTATCAGACAGTTTGCACTTAATACCCATTCACAGTAGGCATCACAGTGGCTTCATGGGAGCCATTACAATGTGTGCCTGATAAATGCACCTTAGTATTAGGCAACAAAAACTGTCTGAGCCTTTACACATCCACTGAATTTAAAGGTGAAAAAAACTTCAAGAGCAAAAATATCTTGGCATATCTTTCCTTTATTAAAAGAAATTAATAGTAGTAGTAGTATCTTAAAAAAACAAGCATACCTCCACATGAATACCAAATCGTTCTAAAGCCACTTTGCTGTCTTGCCTCAAGACTATTTGGCTTAATTTGCATGCAATAAAACAGTGCCTGAATTATGAGCATTACAAAGAAAAGCAATCAAATTGAAAGGCTCGAACTTGGTGCCGTGCAAACAATGGTGCAGTTATACTTAGCAGTAAAAAACTGTGTTGAAGTCTCACCGTCTTAATCTCTTTATATTTGTTTCATGCAGGCCCTCAGAACATCTTCACTAGAGATCTAAATAATTCTCCAAGGCAGGTACAGATATTACAGTTTTACAGGTGTAAGTGATTGGAAACCGGTATATCCCTGCAACAGAGCAGAAGTTTTGCACACACAGACTGGTTTAAAAATTGCAGAACCTGGTCTCAGAATGTGTGTTCTGTTCATTACCAATCTAAACTATGCTTCTTACACAAAACCATGCAACTTGGATTAATTTCACCTTGGGCTCTGAATGTCTGTATCTAGCCATACTGGTCAGTGTTTCTGAAACCGGGAATGTGGATCCTTGAGAAGAACTTTACACTATCCAAGCTATTTTAAGGGAAAATTAGGGGTTTGTGGGTTTGTTTGGTTTTTTTGGAGGGGAGGGGGATATTATTATTCAATTGTTTGTCTGGGGGTTTTCCCATTTGCTTGATTTTAATTTTGGATTACGCTTTGCCTAGTATTGAATGTTAAACTCACAGCACAAATCTGAAGACTACAATAAATAATCTGCTATTTCTGGGACCCAATATGGAGATAACCTAACAAAAAAAAAGAAAGTGTGGGCCTCCCCTAACCCTGCCTATGCCTGTGTGTTTAAACGGAACTTCGAAATGGATACATCCCTTCCAGAACCCATACTGTGAAGGAAGGCCTTTTGTTGTCTTCTTCCCTTCCCCTCGTTTAAAAGCTTAGATCAAGGAAGGCTGGAGAAGATCCTCCTCCCCACACACAGCAGCCCCTCCAAATACGACATGTACTAGAAACATTTGGGTAATAGAGATAAACACAAAGCTGATTTTAATCTGTAAAAAGAATTTTCAAACTACTCCTTCAAGCTTATTTTTGATTCTGGAAGCTGACCATTTAAAAGCACATTTTTCTTTATAAAACAACATGGCATAGAAAGAAATATAACTGTCTCTTCATTTTTTTCAGTTTATATCATCTGTAACTTTGACGCCATTTTCCTTTACCCCCTGCACAAAACCATAAACCTGCCAAGCTCTGTATCCTGACCACTTTTTTTCTTCTTCTTCCCCCCTCCCCCCAACCTCTAATGGAAGGTGCCTCCTGGATATCCCAAAAGAGAAAGATGTGCCTGGTAAGTGGGAGAGGTCAAACATGAGCACAGCTATTTATTACATATACTGCAACCAGATGGAAGTAACTCATCCATCAAGGAACTCATCATCCTCATCACATTAGCTTCTTATAAAAAGCATCCTGCTCCTTCTCTGATCCACACAGTTCAGCTTCCTCTCTTCTGTGCACTCCTGGAAAATGAACCCTCTCTAACCCCATTGCTGCGTTCTCCTTAAATCATTGCTACCTATCACTCCATGGTTATTTTTAAACTTTACTTTTATCAATACTCATCCTGTAGCTCTGGGAGATATTAAAAGTGTACCAGGGCAAGGAAGGGCGTTTCTGACACTTGCTCCCTCATTCATCAGCCCCTCATAGGCCCGTTGGTGACAATGAAAAGATTTCACAATACCGTGCAGCAGAAACTCATTCTCCCACTCATCCATCATGCTCAACCTAGCAGCAGTTCTACTGACCTAATCTGTAATGCCTCGGTGCTCACTGGAGATTTCTTAAAGGCACCCTTCATTGTTGTTAGTTACAAAGAATAAGCCTGTGCTATTAGATAAGGAGGCTAAATGGTGCAGGAATTAATGCAATATTCTTTCATCACCAAGTCCTGGGTTCAAAGACTGCAGTACTAGAGGGGTTTTTTCCATTTTTTTTAAGTCCATTTGTTTCATTCTCAGTTTTGTTGCAGATCACACCAAAAGGAAGAGAATAAAAGTTTTAACCTACTTCTAAGTGTAAATAGAAATCAAGGGCCAAGTGTGATGCACTGTCACTAATTTAGCACTTTTGAGAGTTGCAAGTCAGTTATTTTACAGTAAAATTATTTTTAAAAAACCATATTCAATGTCTGTTCCTCAGCAAAGGACAGTCAAAAGAAAGGCTCAGTCAAATATTTTGAAGGAACATGCTTTGTTCCTAGAGGGAATATAACCAGTGAGCAGTTGATATAAAAATGTAGGACACAATGAAAAACTTAGCACAAGATTTTAGAAGGGAAATAAAATAGACAGTTGGATGTATGGTTTTATCACACTGACATAACCATAAAAAGAACAATGACAGCACATATGCTAACTGGTAAAAAAAAAAAAAAGTAAAGAAAAGTAACACTGTTGAATAAAATGGCATTTTGGTAGGAATTCAGAGCTTATTTGTCATTCATACTATTACATTTGATTGTGCCATGGACCCGCCATTCACAAACAAGTAAACATAACAATGAAAGGATTATCAACATCAGTCTTAATTATATTCTGTATATTAAAAAAGTAAATATCTAAAATAGTTTTATGTAAGAAATCACTGATGATATACCTACAAATCTGGTATTGATTTTTTAGAAAGACATGGAAGCTAAACATTAAAATATGTTCACTTAATTAATATGAGATTTATGGGCATTGGTACTACAGGGTTAATTAATTGCTTAACCTTTGGAGTAGACAAGACTTAAAATAATGCCAATAATTTCTTTGGTGTGCAGCTTCCGTAATCGAGAGTGATGATTGCCCAAGAGTCCAAAATAAATAAATATATAAACAAAACAAAGTGTGGTAGAGTCATCCTAGTATATGCAGTAGATTGTCACCTATGAAATCCAAGCCATAGGGTGGGATATGGACAGCATTAGCACATAATTAGACAAAGCCCTTGGCTCAGACAGATCATAATTAAATATGCAAATTTGACAAAGGTAGGATGACAGAAGCACTACCCACCATTTATAGCTAGAATCCTGGGACACATAGATTAAGAGACTTGCCCAAGGTCACACTGGAAACTTAAAGCAGATCTAGGTATTGATTCCAAGTCGATTCTTAGGCCCCCTGCCAACTACACACAAAGCCAGCCTCTTGTTTTCATCTTTACGCAATCTTTGTATGCTCTATTGCAGAAATAGCATGCTAATTATGATCTCCATATGTGACAAACTAGGATACAATAATAAATTATCCCTATTTCCTGTTAAGTTTGCTGTACAAGGAGATCAATGGCAGGATTCTTCAGAATGAACCTTGTTAGACATGGGGTTTAGCCCTTGTCTGACTGTCCTGGGCTTTGATTTGCATCCAAACAAGCACAGAACAGTTATTTAGGCTAAAAATAGATGTCAGGTTTCTGTGGGGACAAATCCTTTTATCCTGGGACCCTACAGAGGTACAAGTCCCACTTTAAGTAGTTGTGAAATACCTGTGAAGTACCAAGATATAGCTTAATTGCCATTCAAGCTGTGTGTGTAAATGACACCTGTTTTGAGGCAAGTCACAGTCTAGAGTATTCAGACTACATCTGTTTTTAGTTTTTCACATGCAACCCTGGGGGGGGCAGGGAGAGGGAAGTATTATCTCTGTACTTCACAGGGACTTAAAGTGGAACAATGGGTTTGTACATCTGTAGTATCCAAACACAAGTGCACAGCTTCAAACAGCTTAAAAAATGGTACACTGGATGAAAATCTGGCCCTTCATTGTATGAGGTATCAGATAAAGATGTTTCAAAATGTGGCATCTTTTGTAGCTTGCATCTGAAGAGCCTGTTGCTTTTTTCAGAATGAAATGGGGGAAAGGGAGTGCAGGGAGTTCAGTCTGGAGGTTTTTCAGCCTCCCTTGGAGGCCAAAGAATAGTTCTGAGTTACAACTGTAAACTGCAATTTTGTCTGCACCCAAACACTTGAGAAAAGTATCAGATGCAGTTTTCAACCCAAGATGGCTTCATCTGGATATTTTAAGGAGAACTTAAATGATTACTCATCAGACTGGCTGCACCCGCCTGGTTTGGTATAGGCACTCTCTAGAAGCCTTAGAGCGCACGCCCAGTTCAGGAGGAGTATGTCCCTGGGACTTGGGTGTTGGGCTGCATTCACCCCCCGAGGGAGGCGCCTGCCACAACTTGATCTTCCCTTAAGTAGCAGGACTCTCCCTCACGGAATCTTGCAGACCGGGCACTGTCCCTTGCGGGCATTCTTGGGCTCCACCTCCCCTACACCCCAGCCAAACACCAGCCCTCAGGACAACCAGGTGATGGATCGCCAGCTTGTCTCTTTGATGTTCCTTCCTGCTCTTGTCCCCTCTTGCCTGTCCCTTGCTGTCTCTCTTTGCCCCGGGTGCGTACAGGGTGTGAGACCGGTCCTGTCTCAATGTCTGCTCTGCTTTTATCTTCATGACATCATGTTCCACGGAGCTGCCTCCACTCCTCTTCTTGACCCTGTGGGTTGATTGGGGATGCCTTCCCTGGTTCAGGCACTAGATGCCCTTCAAGGTGCTAACAGAAAACAGAAAAAAAAGAAAGGAAAAAGGAAAGTAGGGGTTCCGGCCTCAGCCCACCCCATTCACAGCTCTAGCATCTGTGGTAGTTGGGATCCCTCAATGCTGTTTTCCTTGGCCCACCCGTCCTGATGGGTCAGGTGTTTACCCCTTTAGGGGAGCTGGGACCCTTCTTGTGAGTCTCCATCCGGCCCCATGCAGATCTGGTGATCCAGCCATCCAGTAACCCGGGGAGCAGCTTTGCCTCCTGCCTCTGGCTTAACTGCTGCCCCCCCGCCCCCCCCCCCCCCCCGTTTCCCCACAGCCAGCTTTTAAATCAGCCAGGTGGCATTTTTCAATGACGTCATCCGCCGGCGCTGCTCCCAGCCGCAAATAAAAGTGGCTGATGAACTGCACCAGTGCCTCTTCTCGGTGCAGCTTTTCCTATAGAAGGTAAGTGAGCCCCCTCCTTAGGGCTTTTTGTTTTTTCCTTTCGGCAGCTCACCCCAGCCTTGGGTTCCACCATGGAAGGGTGTTCCGCGACCTCCGTTTGTGTCCCCCTGGGACACTGACATACAATATCTTTATTACAACTGTCTTGTTTAAGCCAACTTGTACACCTAGCAGTAACTAATAGTTTGCCACAAGATTGCAGGATTTCAAACTAAACTACAGCTAGTATTAACAAATACATTGAAGGGGACCATCTTGAGATGGTTATGGGATAGACTGCAAAAGTCAACAGATTGTTCCATCTGCTAAATCTATATTGTTAAAACAAGGTCTTAATTTCTCTTTTCGCAAATCAAGACATAGATCCCATAAGATTCTGACCTTACACACTTGGCATCGAGGTCACTGCACAAAAGCACTTAACACCTTGCAAATCTGTACATGCACAGAGCAATACACATGTACAAATGCATGCCATTATAATAAGCATCTGTGTTGCACTATGATTATCATTGGGCACACCTATATGAGACATGTACTGCAGAGTTTCCTAATTAGCTCCACAGTAAAGGTCTCACATTTACATGTGCAGCCCTATTAAGCTGCAGTAAACTAATTAACTCAACAGTAAATACAAGTACTACCCTGATTTGCTGTTTTTTCATGTGCAGCAGTACATGTATAGACCCCGACACAGCTGACTGGGGCATGAGAGTTCTTCAGTACAGGGGCTGCCTGCTGGCTAGCCCCGTACTAGAGCAGATTCATTTCCAGGCAGCCCTACCACAGCACACTGAGTGGGGTTGGAGAGCCCCAGGCTGGCAGGCTGACCCGGTCCCCTTGCCAGTGAGAGCTGCTCTGACCTGACTCAATGTGCTGGGGTCCCACGCAAAACATTCAAATGACAGGCATGGGAGCAATAAACTTGGTGCAAGAAGCACTGGAGTTTATTCCTTCAAATTAATTTCACATGTAGATGTGCCCACTGTGCTTTTTTTCTCCCTTAGACCTAAAGAAGAATGTCTTGCATTTGAAAGCTTGTCTAACTCTATCGCAACTATGTAATTGGTCCAATAAAAGATATTATGAAAATAAATTCTTGCCTCTTGCATAATTTCTGGACTATCAGAGCTACAAAAAACACTCTACACTACTTGCATTATGAAGTAGTTCTTAAAAGTGTGTTCAAAGGAGTTCAAAGGGGAGGGAGGGGGCTCCCATTTCTTCAGCAAGGCCCATGGGTGCCTTTTCTCATTCATCACCACCTTTTGCAGGGCTCCACAGTTAGTCATTTCAGCAGGGGCACTCTAAGTCTAAGTAGTAGCTGAACATCGGGTATCCTCTAATAGAAAGCATTTTCATGAGCCCTTTCTGAATCAATTGATCCACGACTACCAGTACTCTTACCAAATTTTCTCTTTTTATAAGCCACAAGGTAGTTCACAAGGTGATCTTGTGAAATTACTATTTTTGAGCACAAACAACTTCCAAAAAACCTTAGTTATTGAAGAATAGTTGCAAAATCAGAATTGTTACCCTTTAAGTTATGCAGGAGAAACAAGCACTTGAAAGAGAGAATTTTTTTCATAGGTAATGGATTTATGGTATGTCCTATAGAAAGTACATCTCTGGAAAGTGTTAATCAGCATATTATGCACTAAATAAACTTTACTTCTTAGCCTTTCCATAATCAAAGGACCCTTACCTGTCTATTCATGTGGGCGGGGGGAAAACGTGATGTGGGTGGAAGGAGGGGGAGAGTAAGATTGCTTTTGAAAGTTTGTGTGTCTAGGTTAATTTGTTAATTAATAAGGGACCAATACTTTAAGAAGCTGAGCAGTCACAGCTCCCAGTGACTTCACTGATGACTAGACTTTGATGTCACAGGCCCTCTTACAGGATTGGACACCAATGAACAGTTACTTTTAGATGGTATATGTTAATCATTGTTGCCTAAAGATCTCAGCTGAAATGTTTCTAATCAGTAATAACCAAGATTTTGTGCCTAAAGATAACTACATTTCTCAGAATAGTAAGATTGTACTAGGGATCAAGATTGATTGTCCGTGTCCTAAACAATTAAGGTCAAGATACTTCAACATTCAGGTTAGTGCAGTTTCACTCTACTATGTCATAACTCTGACACAAAGCTTCTCTACCTCCTTCAAGCAGAACAAGCACTTTTGTATGGAGAAAGAAACCCTCCCCTCCCCACTTACTACTTGGAGCTCAGTGGGGGACCAATCCAGGAACAATTTCCTTGTCCTAACTTGATGAGTTTAAAATTTTATTAGAATAAAGTAATATTACAGATCATCTGAAAGCACAAATGAACAGATAGCTATGAGAAAGCCACTACAACAAAGGCATACAAGCCGACCTATAATTTGGACATCACAAATCATAATTAAAATGTATAATTCCCAATACAATGAACACATGGCTAATTTGACATGCTTATAAAACATGCAGCCTCTCTCATCATCTTCTATAATTAAAGCATATAGACAAGTACAGTAGTTTTTTAAAGGCTGGGATGATTTTTTGTGGGAGAGGTAGGGTTTGTTTCTTTTTAATAGCATCCACCTTTTGGGGCTCCAAAAGCCAATAACACACTAAGGGTGAAAACTCGCAGATCTAGGACAACCTATCACTGCTAACTGTTCCCCATACCCTGTAGTACTAATTTGTTTATTATTTTTGTTTCCATATGTACTACTTTGGTTGCTTAAAGGATCTGATCTGGGCTCTCTCTTAAATGATTGTTCACTTATAGAGTAATTGTTTATGCAGAAAAATTGGCTTTAACTTCCCCATCCTGTTTAATAAAAACAAAGTCAGATCTGTAAAATACCATAAATACTTTGAAATACACAGTAATCTGCCACACCTGAGGTCCAAAACTAAACAGAAAAGAACAAGGTTTCCCCATTAAAAACAAACAAACCAAAAAACCTACACAATTTACCGCAGCCTTACAAAATTCCACTTGTAAAGGATCACAGGCTTTTGATGGACCAGTACAATGAACAATAGTTTGTTCATTATCATCACTCAGAAGGGTGAAGGATGAAAATAGAGCATAGAGATAGCCACATTTCCTTGTTTTGCTGAGCTAGTATATGCTTCACTCTCTTGCTCATATGTGTACACACACAATCACAAACACACACACACACACACACTACACTGTCCATCTATTTTGAGAACACATAATGGGGATGAGCACTGTAAAGTTTGTATTGCCTGTGTTTTGGATGATCTAACTTGAATTATTCCAATCATCTTCAGTAAGTGGACATACACACGCATGCACTCTGCTTCACAGTGTTCTCAAGCATACTGGAGACCGATCTTCAGGGCAGCTGCAAGATAGTGTTCTCAGGGAAGCTTTACTGCCACATTTCCAGGTTTTGGCATGTGTGGAGCATGAGCAAATGTACAAGGACCAACTGTCAATGAAACCTCTCTCTTCTACCATACACCATCATGTGTTATATGTTCATGTCCTATAGATATCATACGTCTTCATACAAAAACTATTTTAGAGATTGTTTTCTCATCCCCCTCTGATTGTCAAGGCCTTACTATACGACCCATTATATGAGCTAAAATGGAAAAAGAAAATATTCAGAACTGCTTAAAATAAATGTATGCCTGAAATAGTCTCAATTTTGAAGTTCCATATTTTGGGGACTTTCAGGACTGGAAGCTATCCCCATTCCATTTCCCTAATATAGACGTACACAAAAAGACAGTAGCAATAAATTAGAGGGTAAAGTTGAGCGAAATCATGGGCAATAAGAGCAACCGACAACTTGGAGATGGCCCAAGAAAGGAAGAATTTCAAAAGGGCCCCAGGTAGTTAGAAACACAAATTCCCTTGAATCTCTTTGATAGAAAGTGTTCTTAAGTGTCTCAGGCACTTTGGAAAATCCCACCACAAGAATCAAGTTATCAGTATAACAGTGTGAAAGCAATATTTTGCAGAAGAAAGTTGGTGCGAAAGTTGGCCTGTTTTCTTTCTTTTCTTTTCTCTTCCTAACTCTTTTTAACACACCTTACTTTTCTCTCAGGCACAACTGTTCAAAACAGTCATACATAGCTACCCAAGGTAGGCGGTATGGACAGAATAAATAAAAGGAACTTTGCACATGTCTATATATTTGAAAACAAAGTTGCTTTTCCTACAGTGGACTTAGAATGCATAAATCACACAAAACAAGTTACACGTGCGCACACAGACCCAAGAATCCAAACAAACAAACAAAAAAACCCTCACACAAAGCATAACCAACAGCTTTGAAGAGGTTTGTTACAAGCAGCAGACAGGAAACAAGACATCAGGATCTGGGCCCCAAGGTAATCTACTGAAAATGTTTACCAGCCAGGTATTCTTTGGATATATTATTTTTTTATCTGACCGAAAAAAATGTATCTGGAGTAAACCATTTCAGAATTTTTCTTCAACACTTATCTCAAAAATGGCCCATTTGATTCGTGAACATCTCTAATGTATATCATCAGTGACTGAAGGAGTTTTTTTTATATGATTTTTGACAATTTAACAAGTCCTCCTGACAAATTAAATGGTTGTGTTGACAACTTAACTGTACTGCCAATCAATATTTTCAATTACTTTCATTGTCATTCAGAAAAAATACAACATGAGGTCACACAGTGGTAAAACCAAGTGAAGAAAATAAAATGATGCACATTCAGTGGCGGGGGGTAGGGGGGACCTAAAATCTGAAGCACAACATACCATTTAAACATTTTTGGTGGGGGTGGGGAGGGGGGAAAGAGTTTAAGGGTTTTAGAGTAACTTTTCTAATTTTAGTTCTTAGTGACATCTCTTCCAGAATACAATATACTTTTCTTCCTTCCTATAAGCTATTTAAAAGTCATTAAAGCAGAGTTGCTGGCACATGACATTTTTAATTACATTCATTTCCCACTATAATGTGCATATTCTAACCTACTACACTAGTCCTAGACAAGACAGGATACATTACTCTGTTACTCAAAAGGTATTTTGGTCAGTTTGAGAAATTTAAGTCATATATCAGGTGAGGCTACAAGGCAACTCATGCTTTTCAGAAGAGCAGCAGCCAATCAATACTCTCAGATGTCATATCTTTCAAAATAAACTAGAAGCTGAAAAATCCTACTTTTCTCTCTCTGCAGTTATTATGCAGTCAGTAATGTGTAGGGTTAGTGTTAATCAGAGTGCATGGGAAAGAAAAAATGTCAGTCCACTTCACCTAAAAGAAAACAAAAAGTTGTTTTTTGAGATGTGGTAAAATAATCAATTAGTGAATTCCATAATTTTTTTAATGAGATACTTAAAATGAGTCTACTTATCTTATTTTCCCATCTTACAAAGATGGGTGAGTAATTTCTTCATATTAGTGAACACTTGTTCCTCTCTCAATTTTTTTCCACAATAAAATATTTTCATTTTTTTCACCACTATCTGGCCATCTTATATTGCTTCCAGTAATTTTAGCACGTCAATCTATCCTGAAATGTAGAGTGCCAGAGACATAGGTAGCAACAGACTCCTGGAAACCAGCAAGGACTTGGTAAGGGATCTATGATTTAGCAGCTTCCTAAACACATCTGCCTTTTGGCAGCTTAACTCAGCAAAGAATATCAACATAGCTACTGGCTCCTTATCTTGACCAGGAGACAGGCCATATGCTCCCTACATTCTATCACCCATTGCTCCACAACATCAAAAAATGGGGGGGCAGGAAGTCCAGGTAAGATTATTTAAACTGTTAGCTCCACATACTTACCTTGCTCTAATATGTATTTGGAGCCTAGCCCCTGTGACACAGAAACAAACTGGCTCTCATAAGCATAAAATAAGCTGGGCTCCAGCACATCTGTGAAAGATGTTCCAGGTGACACAGAAAGAAAGACCAAGTCAGGGCCAGATTATGATACTCTGGGGCCCTAAGCAATGTCAAGTTTAAAAGGCCTCACAGCATTACCCAAAAAAGTGTATTATTGTAACAGAAAGGTCAATGAAAATAGAAATATTAAAGCTTTATATTTGCATATATACTTGCATGCTACTGCTGCCGCCTCCCTTATGCACCCTGCGCTGCTGCACTGTGTGTGGCTGGTACTCCGGGACCTGCTGCTACTACCCCACACCCCTCCCCAGCTCTGCAACTGGCTGCAGTGCCTGTTTAAAAAAAAGCCATTTTCAAATTGTGAGGCCCTAAACTGTAGCTTGCTTATCCTAAATCCAGCACTGGACCAAGTGCAGGCCCAGGACCACAAGCAAGAGCAGAAGAAAAGAAAAACTGGAAGCAATGAATGTTTGCAGAGAAAGAGACTTTGATATGTAAGATAAAGAGAGCGCATGATGGGATACACTTGAAAGTGAGAAAGGAGGTATTAAAGGAGAATAGGAATGAGATGATCAAGGTTAAACAATGAAAAGAACAAAAAGAAAGAGAAAAACATCTTAACAAGGGAAATAAGAATACACTGTATTTTAGCAAACACTAAGCACCCAGTTAAAAAAGAACACCTAACTTCATTTGTCATTTTTATTAAACAAGTGTCAATATGTATTTTGTGTATATACTTTGTATGTGGGCATACACAAGCAGATGCACAGATACTACATTTGTCCATACAGAAAAGCACAAGAAGCATATCCCAGAAGCACAGAAGTTAAAACAACTCAGACGTACCTAAAACATTCATGGAAGGAAACACCTGGAGATAACCTTGACATAATTTTCAAAAACATTCCCAAGGTGATACCTGTTGATACTCCAGAGATGGATTTTATTTTCTTCTCTGTTCAGTTACTAAGCATTAAATAGTCTAGGCTACTTTTCCATTTTATGGCCCAGACCTGGGAAGACAAATACGAGCCAAATCTGCTAATCCCATGACAGCAGTAGCAAGACTGAAGAAAGTTAAACCTACTTTGATAAAAATTACTCCAAATTATAACAAGAAGTCTTGTATTTGCGGGAAAAAAACATGATGGAAGCAATTGTCCTTAACATTTTGTGAGCAGTTTAGGATTTGCAAATATTTCCAACCAAAACTGTAAGCCTTGATCATAATTTATGGCAAGTTCCTCTATTTCAATTCTATCACTATTTACATTAAAAACAAAGGCAAATGAACAAAAATTAGGTCTTAAACATGACTCCTTTACCTCAGTATTTACTATTTTATCTGAATAAATGTTAAGTTTCACCAAATCCTATTTTATTTTTAAGTCATTCAGGTGATTGTAGTCACTTAACTAAATAGCATGAAAGAAAATTGTTGTTGACTATTTATATATTTCTACCTAAATCAGTAAAGGGAAAAGTCAAACCTGAATCCCTTCCTTTGTCAAGGGTTCAAAATAATTTTAAAAAACCCAATGCTATTTACCCATTAGGTAGGACAAAAAAAAAGGTTACATTGTTAAGCCTGTTATAGGAAAACTGTTCCCAATTAGACAGATTAATAAGCTTCCACTGTTAATGAAAACAGATCCACTTCATGGTAATACAAAATAAAATGTCTTCTGAAAAGCCTGCCTACAGAAGTTTATATAAAAAAAACCCACGACTTCTTGAAGCAGATTCCATTGCTTGTGTTGCTACAAAACCAATGGATTCTGCACAGTTCTGTTAACCATCAGCAATTATCTTCCTGTCAAAGCTAAAGGTAACAAATTTCCCCATATCCAGCAAGGCTATATCATCAACCGGACACCAACATCATTTGACGGAAACTAAATCACCACACCAGCCAAGAGCTCTGACAGACAAATGTGCTGCCTCTGAAAATCTAGGCCTATCACTCAGAGGGGGAAAAAGGTTCTCTCAGCTGGTCTTTCTGAAAGGAGATTAAATGTTGTAGATTCTGTAAGTACAGTACAGAGCAAATCCTAAATATGAGAATTATTAATGGACTTTACCACTGGTCTTTTTAATCTGCTGCCAACATATGCTCATCTATTTTACCTTGGTCTGTCTTGTTTCCTGATGGACATAAAAGGCAGGAACTGTGCATTATCCTAGCCTTAATCAGAGCCAGCAGCACAAGAACAATGTACCTATACCTATCAAATGGATAACATTTTAGCACTAGCTGTTCTTTTATAATGAAGACTGTGTAATAAAAGATACCACTAATATGTCCTGTCCTTATACTTAACAGTAACATTCATTTCATGATATGCTACATAATGAGGATATCAGTTCTAAACCTGTTCAGTAACAAAGTACTGCATTATCACAATGCAATTGCCGCTTGGCTGGAATTCTCTGATAATCTCTGGCTCGAACTTACATTTTTCCCTCAAAGGGACGTACAGTACAGGAGATCCACCTGGAAATACAAAACTCCAGTTTGAATACAGCTATCTTTAACCAATATAACACGCAAGATATAAAAATGTCGTACTAATATAAAGTAGTGCTATATATGTTTAAATACAAATCAAAGGACTCTCACTGACATACCAGCAGCCTATTTTTCTTACAAGATCTGATGTCGCATTAAATGAAATCACAAACAATTTATCGGGTGGAACTTTTAGTGGAAGACACTTGGAGGAGGGACTGGATGGCTCAGGGGATTGATAGTGGCAGAAGCAGCCTTTCACCTCTAGGTCACTGGTTCCAATGTGGGCCAAGTTGGTAGCGACCTATTGTCATTACCATTTGACAGCTATTCGATGGCATATATGAAATGAGTTAGTAGACTTAGACCAGTATCAATTGGGGAGGATTCCGCTTTATGCACATACTATCACAATAAGCATCAATTAGATGCCTTGTTGAAAGCATCTAGGGACTCACAGCTAAAAGGGACCCATTGCTTACTGGAGTGGCTGCTCTAGGTCAGGGCTGCTGTATCTGTGTAGCATGTTTCTGAAGAGATTGCATTACATTTTTGTACTTGGAGTCGGCAGGTTTTTAAAGCTGCAAGACTGTTTTCCAGAACAGTGAATCCAGCATTACATTCACTTAAATTAAAAAACTCAGTGGAATTTGCTAATTAAATGTTAAACTCTAAATGATGTTTTATTACGAGTTTATAGCACTGCATTTAAAAGAACCTACATTAAAAGAAGTTCCATTGAAAATCATGTTAAGTTGATTCTAATACTTGCATATTTTCACTGTAAATTTTGAATGCTTTGTGGAATTGGCAGCTTATAAATTATAAGAATAGGGGGAATAAGACCAGGAGCTGAATGAGGAAGTACAATCTGTAGAAAAGAGAAAAGAACACTTTGTCAGCCACACACTGATGCTTCACTTTATTTGAGCTAGAAAGCCTGAGAAGCGATTAGGGACAAGGCCCTAGGTCTTTGGTCCACAGGTCTCCCACTGAAAGCAAAGGCAGTTCTACACAAGGAGTGGTTCCAAAACCTAACTCAAATATTTCTGCCTCTGAATATTCCAGCTATGTCAGGACAGACATCATGCAGTCCTTTGATCACAACCTGACAGATGGAGAAACTGTGCACACAGAGTTGGGCAAAAAGCATGTTATCTCACCTGCCTAATAGAAAAAGTAGTAGACTTATTCCAGATCTATGGATCATGGGTTGCATAAGAAGTATTTAATAAATCGGACACCTTCTAGCTTACAGGTACATCATTGTAAAAGACTACAAAAAGACTAGTTTCACAAGTTAAGCGTGCACAGTTGGGTTTGTATAGTCAAGTCTCTAGCAATTATGGATGTTCAAATACAAAATATTTACTCAAATTTCTTACTGACAGAAAATATTTTGATATAATGAAAGATGTTGATGTTATATGTATTCTCATTATGCACATATGGCTACCTAAGCTCAAGGAGAAATGTAAAAACCCAAGAAGTTTTTATACTCTCTACTACACTCTTGAATACTTCAATAATTCAGTGTTGTTGCAGATATGTTGGCCAATTAAAATTATTTTCAGAACACATTCAGGTAAGCTGTTACATTGATTTCACTTTTAACCTTTACATCATCCCCAAATCTGACACACTTGAGAACCTAATTAGTCATTCCTATATATTTGGTGTCAGTGTTGCGTTGTTGAAATGCTGCTTTAATAATATGGATTTAAAATGAATATTTCAATAGAAGGCACATGCCTCATGCTGAATCATCATCTTTTATACCACACTACACCAGTGCCATGACATTGCTATTGGCTATTGAGTGCTACAGCATATTCACCCATCATCAGAAAATCTGATCCGCGAACACTTTAAACCCTGTCCACAAACATCTAAACTGATCCCACTAATACGCTTGTTACTATGTGTATTCCAAAGGGACCCATGCACATAGCCTAAACATGCAAAAAATAAGTATTTCTCACGTTCTGCATACTGTTTGTGGAGAAAAATTGGTCATTTTATGTCACAAACCTATCAGATTTTGCAGTCTGTAATAGCACAGTACCTGAAATATGCTATTTTTCTTTGTGAATTAATATTTCTGTTACATACCCTAGAATGGAGCTTATAATGCAAGTAACACCTGAGAAATCAGTAACTATTGTAGTTAATGACTGGCTTGGTAGATTGTTAACTGCCCTTAACTTCCCATGAGTGGTTAACTAACAAACCAGTCATTACCTACTTCACAGGGATTAGAGGTTAAGCATAAACTTGATTACAAGCTATAAATGTGAGTAATTTGAAATGTTATTGGTTATTACAAAAATATATGGTAATAATTTCCTCTTTAATGAAAGGGAGCATGTTTTTAGTGGTCCCTCGTTTCTTGTTTAGGCTTAGGGAAGGAGATCAGTGCATGATTAACAGCTACACTCTTATGATGGGCACCTGGGGCTAGGTGGCACAAATGAATACTCATCACTTAGCAGTGTCATAAAAATTCATAAATATCACCACATTTCTATGATAAACACAACGTTTATAAGCTATATTCTTTATTTTTTGATTTAAAATGTTTGTGGCTCAGTAGGTATAGTACTTTTTGTTTGCCTGTATGCCAGAAAGCCACAAATATGGAGAAGTCAACTACACCCCTCAAAAAAGTGTAGTGGTACATTGCGTTACTCTGAATAAACCTTTCTTACAACTTGATCACATTAAAACCATAGGAAGTGTAATAAATAGGTTTAGCTGTGAATTCTCTATTTTGAATGATAGAGTGACTGACTTAAAAATCTTAGGCCTTTTGTAGCCTTCTCAGCAACATTCACATTTTTGTACAACAACAATTTTCTTTTTCAGCAGCATTATTCAAAAGGTATTAGTGCTTTTTGAGAGAAGGATTCTCTACTGCCTCTTTTATTCTAATAAAAAGTTCTCTAATTGAAGATGTTCCCCATAGGTAAAAAACACTGAAATAAATCTTTGTTTTACAAAGAATTGTGAAATATGATTTCTAAAAATATTTGGTAAAATATGATCAAATAGTATGGCACTGAGGTGAACCTCAAGGAGTGCAATAAATAATACACGTCATTAAACTAAAACATACCTATCCAAATCAAGCATCAGTCATGACAATGGGATATACCAGGGGTTGGCAATGTTTTTGGGCAGAGTGCCAAAAATACCTGCAAGCTGAAGACTTCATCGATGGCAACTGCCAGACCCTTCTCCAAAAGAAGGAAGAAGAGAAGGAGATAGAGGTGGTGCCAGCAGGAAGGCTGACCACAAAGCAGCACCTGGAGCTACCTGGAAGACAGATGCCTCACACTCCAGGAAAGACAGGGCAATGGCTGCTCCTCCCCGGCCCGGTACAACAGGTATGCTCCCCTCCCCATGCATGAGGAGGCTCCAATGGTGACACCAGAAGAGAAGGAAGGTAAGCAGCAAGCTGCCACCCCCAAGAGAAGGCACAAGGTGGTGTGGGGGGGGACTCCCTCCCTCCTACAGGGCACCAAGGGACCCATCTGCTGTTTGGAAACCTAGCCCAAGGGTACACAAAATATGGTCTGCAGGCCAGATGCGGCCCACCAGCCCATCCTATCTGACCTGTGGGGCCTTCAAAAATTTTAGAAAATTTTTACCTGTCCATGGCTGCCTGTCAAAGATGACAGGTGATCAGAAACAGCAGGACCAAGTGGGAACCTGTGGCTGAGCAAGACGGCTAGCCCAGCTCCACCACCCCCTCCCCACCTTCAGCCCCCAACCAGAAGCCTCTGCAGCTTCTGGCCTCATGCCCCTGGAGCTGTTCCCCCTCCCACCATCGGAGTGAAAAGTAAGGTAAGATAGAATGGAAGAAGTGGCTGGAAGTGGTGCTTGTGGGGAGTGGTTGGGGCTGCAGGGAGCAGCACGGTAGCAAGGGGGGCTATGGGGAGCAGCGCAGGAAGTGGCAGCTGCTGCAGCAGGACCCAGCAGGAGGCACAGTGAGCCCAAATGAGTGGCAGAGCTGCAGCCAGGCCCCAACAGGTGGCAGGGAGGCAGCAGAGCCACGGCAGGTGGCAGAGAAGTGGTGGGCCCTGGCAGGCAATGAAGTTACAGTGGGTAGTGGGCCCCAGCAGGTGGTGGAGCCACAGCAGGCCCTGCCTGGTGGCAGAGCTGTGGCGAGGCTGCAACTGGGCCCCCAGCAAGCAACAGGGCCACAGCAGGACCCAGCAGGCAGTGGGTGGGGGGGACTGTGGTAGGTGGCAGGCCCCAGTGGGCAGTGGGCTCTGGCAGGTGGCAAATCCACGGTGGGCGGCAGAGCTGCGGTGGGCCCTAGCAGGCAGTGGGGTTGCAGTGGGCCCTAGCAGGCAGCAGAGCCATGGTGGGTGGTGGGACCCAGTAGGCGGCAGAGCTCCTGCATGTGGTGGGGCCACGGCAGGCCCCAGCAGGTGGCACAGCAGGCCCCAACGGGCAGCAGAGCCATGGCCAGGCCCCAGGAGGCAGTGGGGAGGTGGTGGGCTCTGAGAAGCAGTGGAGCCACAGTGCGTGACAGAGCTGTGGTGGGCCCCAGTAGGTAGTGGGGTTGCAGTGGGTGGTAAGTCCCAGTGGGCAGCAGAGCCGTAGCTGGGCCAAGGCAGGAACTGGCAGGCAACAGATCCCCAGCGGGCAGTGGCACTGCAGTGGGCCCCAGTGGGCATCACAGCCATGTGGGGCCCCAGCAGGTGGTGGAGCCATGGTGAGTGGCAGGGTTGCAGCAGGCAGCAGAGTCACAGCGAGGCCGTGGGGAGCACTGCAGGAAGCAGGGGGCTGCAGGGAGCAGTGGGCAAGACTGCAGGAGGAAATACAGGGAAAGGCAGTGGCGGGCAGGAACATGGAGCCTGTGCAAGTGCCATGGGACTGGTAGGGACCCAGGGTGGAGTTGCAGAAGCTCAAAGCCTGGACATGGGGTCTGCCTGGCTGCACTGTTTGAGAATCATAGAATCAATGAGTCAGAAGGGACCTAGACAGATCATCTAGTCAGACCCCCTGCCATGGGCAGGAAGGAGCACTGGGGGTGGCAGGGGTCATAAGACCCCAGCCAGGTGCCTATCCAGTCTCCTCTTGAAGATTTCCAGGGAAGGTGAGAGCACCACCTCTCTGGGAAGCCTATTCCAGGCTCTGGCCACCCTTACAGTGAAGTAATTCTTCCTAATATCTAACCTAAACCTATCCTCCCTCAGCTTGTGGCCATTGTTCCTGGTGACTCCAAGGGGGGCCCTGGTGAACAGACTTTCCCCGAGTCCCTGCTGCTGGCCCCTGATAAGGTTGTAGGCAGCCACAAGATCCCGCTCAGTCTCCTCTTGCAGAGACTGAAGAGATTCAGGTCCCTCAGCCTCTCCTCATAGAGCTGGCCATGGAGACCCTCAACCATACGAGTGGCCCTCCTCTGGACCCTCTCCAGGGTCTCCATGTCCTTCTTGAAGTGCGGCGCCCAGAACTGGACACAGAACTCCAGCTGCGGCCTGACCAGTGCCTCATAGTGGGGGAGCAAGACCTGTCCGGACCTGTTAGTAATACCCATGTTGATGCATGACAGGATGCGGTGGGCTCTGCCTACTGCTTCGTCGCATTGGCGACTCATGTTCATCCTGGAGTCAGTCATGACTCCAGGATCCCTCTCTGCCTCTGTGCTGCTGAGAGGGTCAGCCCCTAACCTATAACCATAGGCTCACATGCAATCTGTTAGAGCTGCACACTATGGAGCTGGCAGCCTGCCACTGGCTCTCTCAGCACACACCCAGCCACCATACTCACACTGCACACACACACACAACCCCCCCCATCACTTACACCCCCCTACTGACCAGACAAAACACACAGTGGTACTGTATTTTGAGCTGTTATGTAGCCACTTCTAGATGCACTTTTTGTAAACACAGAAATCAATACAAAAATATTTTTAAATAAAATTTGTGTGTGTGTATATATACATATATCTATCTTTTTTCCGGTGTCCAGATCGCGGCACCCTTCCTTCCAAAAGGAGTACTTCTAAAGCAAAGGGAGAGACTTCTGATGGCACAGGTCAGGGGCTATTGGGATTTCCGGTCCCAATATAGTGACCGGGGTGAGGCAACTGTCAAGGGGTGGGACTACCCATGCACCCCTTGACAGCTACCCAAAACTTAGTAAGTGGCCCTCTGCCCAAAATAATAGCCCATCTCTGCCCTAGCCCACGAGGTCTGCTGCCTGCCTGGGGCTCACATCTGAGATGTTGCAGAGGCTCCCCAGGCTCATCCAGCCCTCTGATTACTACTCCATGCTCCTCATCCATGTGGGAACAAATGACACAGCCAGGAGTAATCCAGACCAGGTCATGAGTGACTACATGGCTCTGGGAGCTGGACTGAAAGGTTTGGGGGCCCAGGTAGTCTTCTCTTCTGTTCTCCCTGTTACAGGCCATGTTCCTAGGAGGGATGGATGCATTGAAGAAGTGAACCGACTACTCCGACAACGATGCTACCGAGAGGTCTTTGGATTCCTTGACCACAGTGTACATTTCAGAGAGAGAGGACTCTTGGGAAGTCCTGGGAAGGGACAGCATCCACCTCATGCAGAAAGGTAAGTCCCTGTCCTCAACCAGGATGGCTGATCTTCTGGACAGGGCTTTAAGCTAAGATAGCTCGGGGATGGCGATATACTAATTTGAGCATGCCCAGGGACCATCGTACAAGAAAGCTCCATAGATAGGGACACTAGAAGAGCTACTCTTGCAGGAGCCAAGGGAATAGTTCTCCTTCAGCGTGACAAGAAGTCGAGGGCCTCAGGAGGATGGCTCAGGTGCCTGTACACTAATATCAGGAGCATGGGCAACAAGCAGGAAGAGCTAGCCCTCCTACTCTCCAGTAGGCATTATGATCTAGTAGGGATTATGGAGACCTGGTGGGACTCCTCACATGATTGGAGCATTGTGGCAGAAAGCCACCTTGGTTTCTCCCCAAAATCTCTGCCCTGTGACAATGTGATTAGATGGGCCAGCACAGAGGAGTCACACCTCAGCCTGTCTCTTTAGGTAACCTGAGCTGGCTGCATTCCTGAGGGAGGGGGGAAACCTGCTCCCTCTGCCTACGTGACTGGCATCAGCCACCTGGGTGAGGGGCATCTACCTGGGGAGCTGGAATCTGCCTAGTAACAGGTGATGTATTTCAAATTGGTTGGCTGACAGCCAACTGGGGCTGACCTCCGCTGGACCAGGTGAATGAGATCACAGGAGCTCTATAGGTTGGGGGGGGAGGGAGGCTCTCTTTCTCTTTGGCCATGAGGTGAAGCAGCAGCAAAGCAGGGAAGACAGAGAAGCCTTACCATCTGAACCTAGCTCTCTCTCACCCCAGGACTCCAGAGGGGAAACTCAACCAGCCTCTGGAAGATGCTTGTGAGTAAGCTACTCAATCTGATTAGATATTTAGCTGGCAGTAACACAGATGCGTGATCAAAAGGCTACCTCAGCCACACTGTTTGCTCTTTAGGATTCCTAAGATATTGCTCAACCTGTACCCTAGTTTACCCTACCCCTTGTAATCAATAAAGTTCTCCTTTTTGACTGGTGTGGGAGACTTATTGAGGGGTGGGTCTAAATTATGCCTAAGAGACCCCTTAGGTCTGCGGACTAAGGGAGATTTTACTTTTTGCCCCCTGACTTGGGGAAGTTCCCCAAGTGCCTGTACCGGGTCGAGTACCCGTTGGACTATTAGGCCTGTGTTTCCCCGAGGACACAGGGCCGAGACAGTCCCTTCTCGGGGTGGTGGCGGCTACGTTACCCCCAGACTAGCGAGTGTGCTCCAGGAGAGGGGTCGGCTGAGCATAAGGCGCCCCTAGGGAGGCATTCGGAGCCTGGAAGGTGGGTGGCTCAATGCAGGAGCGCCCCCTACTGGCCCGCCACAAGCATACCCACAGAGGGAAGAAAGGTAGAGGTGTAGCTCTCTATGTGAAGGAGCAGTACACCTCCTTGGGGGCTGACATTGGCTCCAAAGAAGGACGGGCTGAAGCTCTCTGGGTCAAACTGCCGGGGGTGGCAGTGAGAGAGAATTAATTGTAGGTATATACTACAGTCCACCAAACCAGGTGGAGGAACTTTATCTAGAGTTTACCTGAGAACTGGCAGAGGCCGCACAAGCACAGGATACGGTCATCATGGGTAACGTCAATTATCCAGATAGCTCTTGGAAGGAACACTCAGCAAAGTCTGATTGGTTGTGTTCCTTCCTGACATGCATCAAAGAGCTTTTCTTGTCTCAGGAGGTGCACAAACCAGCCACAGGTAATTCTGTCATAAACTTGGTCCTGGCCAAGGGGATGACCTGGGACCAACTTAAAAACAGAAGGTAGCCTGGGTGACAGCAACCATGAAATCATCATGTTCACTGTCTGTCGCAAGGCAGACAAATTCGATAGCAGGACTGAAGTTTTGGACTTAAAAAACGCAAATTTCAATCAACTCAGGTCATTAGTAGGGAAAGAGCTGCAGAACCGGGGCCAAAGGTAAAAGGAATGTATGAAGGTGGTCATTCCTTAAAGACATGATCCTCAAAGCACACAAGAAGTCCATTCCCATGCCGAGGAAAGGTAAGAAAATGGCTGGGAAACCCACTTAGTTAAACAAGGATATCATGGTCCTCGTAAGAAAGAAGAAAGAGGTGTACAAACAATGGAAGTTTGTGGCATGCCCCAAGAAGGACTATACAACAATGGCTCGCACTTGTAGGGAACAGATTTGAAGGGCTAAGGCAGCAATCGAACTACAATTAGCAATGGGAGTCAAGGACAACAAGAAGTCCTTCTTTAGGTACGTAGGGAACAGGAAGAAAACAAATGGGAGTGTGGGGCCACTTCTCAACAACTCAGGACAGCTGGCACTCAGGAGAGAACTAAATTCCTGAATGACTACTTTGCTTCAGTCTCTCGCTGTGCCAAGGGCAAAATCATGCCAGAGTAGGTACAGAATGAGCAGAGTAGGAATGACTGTCTTCCTACTATTACTGTAGAACTGGTGTGTGAACATTTGAAAAAATGAGACATATATAAACCAGCAGGACTAGATGAACTTCATCTGAGGGTGCTGAAGAAGCTGGCTGAAGTCACGTGGGACCACTGGCAAAACTCTTCCAAAACTCCTGGTGCTCCGGAGAGGTCCCTGAAGCCTAGAAGAGGGCCAATGTTGTGCCCATCTTCAAGAAAGGTAGGAAAGAGGACCCGGGTAACTATACGCCAATCCGCCTAACTTCCATCCTAGGGAAGATCCTGGAAAAATTCATCAAGGAGTCTATAAACAACAGGCTTGCAGAAGGCAGGAATCTGAATGACAACCAGCATGACTTCATCACGGGCAGGTCTTATCTTACCAACCTCATCTCCTTTTATGATCAGGTAACTTGCCACCTGGATAAGAGAGAGGAGGGTTGATACTGTATACCTTGATTTCCAAAAGGCCTTTGATCTAGTATCCCATGATGTTCTCATGAGTAAATTGGAGGATTGTGGGCTTAACTGTGAGATAGGTGGGTAGGGACCTGAGAATTCTAATGAACTCTGTGTCATCTTGGAGAGAAGTGGCCAGTGGTGTCCCTGAGGGGTTGGTGCTTGCTTCAGTGCTTTCCAACACCTTTATCAATGATTTGGATGTGGGGGTGAAGAGCTCACTGGCCAAGTCTGCGGAAGACACCAAGTTATGGGGAAGCGTGGTCACGCTTGAAGATAGGTTACAGATATAGGCAGACCTAGACAGGCTAGCAAGTTGGACACATTGGAATCAAATGAAGTTCAACGTTGAGAAATGTAAAGTGCTCCATCTAGGGGCAACCCCCCCACCCGAACACCTATAGGCCTGGCAAAGCCAAACTGACCAGCACCATGAATGAAAGGGACCTGGGGGTAATAATAGACAACAATATGAATATGAGCCAGCAGTGTGACAGCACATCCAACAGGGCAAATAATACCCTAGCGTGCATCAATTGATGCATCTCCAGCCAAACTAGGGAAGTGATTCTTCCACACTACTTAGCATTGGTGAGACTGCAGCTGGAGTACTATGTCCAGTACTGGGCCCTGCACTTAAACAAGGACATGGTAAAGCTCAAGCAAGTCCAGAAAAGGGCCACCTGTATGATCACAGACTTCACAACAAGCCATACAAGGAAAGCATAAGGAACCTGGGACTCTTCAACCTGAAAAAGAAAAGGCTAAGAGGGGTCTTGATAGTGGCTTGCCGCTACACCAGGGGCATACATCAAGGGCTCAGTGAAAAACTGTTCATCAGGGGACCCTTGGTGATAATCAGAAGTAATGACCATAAACCACTTCAGGTTTAACATTAGGAAGAGTTTCTTCAAAGCCAGGGTGTCCCAACTGAGCTCCCTCCAGAGGCGATGCAATCGCCTACCTTGGAAATCTTCAAGAGGAGACTGGATGGTAACCTTCCTGAAGTCACCTAACTCCAGTTGTCTTTCCTGCCTTGTGCAGGGGGCTGGACCTGATGATCTTTCGAGGTCACCTCCAGCCTTACAATCTATGAATCTATGAAAACCTCACTTTGTAAAATGTTGATGTGGCAGGGGCAGATGGCAGGGGAGCCACAAGGGGCCCAATTCTTGTTGCGGCAACACAGCCCTTGCCCCTTGCCTGAGGCACGAGTGCCAAGCAAAATGCCTTCACATGCCACACTTTGGCACACACACTAGGGGTCGCCTACCCTTGGAATATACAAAACCCTCCACAATTCACACAAGACTTAATGTGCAGCTGGGGGCCTAACCTACCCTTCCCTTGACACCTGACTCAGGTGTCAAGACAAGAACACAAACAAATGGGAGAGCCAGTCAGTCATAAATGGGGATAAGGAGCTTGCTGACTGGTTGGCAGGGAAGGACAGCTAACGTTATCCAGACTGTCTGAATAACAGGAAACAAGGAAGACTGTGCCCTCCCAGAGCCTAGATAGATCTGGCAGATATATAACAAATTATTTTAGTTTCCCACACAAGGTGGAAGCATGATTTTTCTGGTACTCTACAGAGCCTGGGAGGAAGTACATTCTGCACAGAATTAAGCCAAGAAAGCACAGACAAATTTCTGTTTATTTAGGAATCTTGGTATGATGTGGCACTTTTCAGTAATCAATCTAGAAGTTGTATCAGGCTTTTAAATTAGCTGAAGAACTAAGTGGAAAACAGAAAGAAAGGCATCACTACTACCTGCCATACTAACAGGGAATTTAGGGAGGTTGTGGCTATATACCTAAGGAAGTATACAGCCTCTAAAATAAAACAATATTGCACATTACCCCAGTACAATATTAGCAGCCTAGGTATACATTACTGTATTTAAAACACAATAATGTGCAAAGTAAATTTCTTTGTGTGGCTGTCTATACATTGATATGAGCATTAAATTCAACCTGATGCATGCCTGACCTTGAGTTTAGCTCAGGCATTAACCACTGGATAGTACCAGGTAAGCACAGTTGTGGTATAGAATAAAAGCAGAGAAGCAGAGCTGGAGGAACATGACCTCTAGATCATCCAGGGCTCCAAAGATGAATACACACTTTTACACCTGCACCCTAATGCTAAAAGGATCAAAACAGAGTAGAAATAAATGGGAATTCCAGGATTACTCTGACAAGCTTATCTTAGGAATTAGCTAGGTACATTTTATGATACCTACAGATACCAAATTAGTTCCAATTGTACTATAGACTAAAACTCTTTGTGATAATCCATCCTAGAAAGATGACAAGCATCTGGAGAATTATGGAATGTTTTGAATCATAAAATAAGAGCCACATATATCAATCTAGCCAAAGACTGTAAAAAATCAAACTCAGCAGCAGAATTTATCTACTGAGGGACAAAAACTGCAAAAATACTTAACACAAGTGTGAATGTAGTCAAACATTAAAAGGAAAATACAAAAACAAAAGATTTGCTACAGGAGATGGTATTAGTGTTTGGATTGTTCACAGGGTTGCGTCTCCCAACAAATTTTATTTTTATGCAAGCCTGGCCAAAAGCAACTGAAACAGCAAGGTAGAAGCAAAACACTTAAGATAGGGGAAAACATGAGAATTAAAAAGCTATGTATAGACTGAACATTTTAAGTTTACACGAGAAGCTATTGTTCCGTAAGTAGAAGAAAGGTTGGATCCAGCATCAATAATGCCAACAGCTTGCAGCTTCAAATATTATAGCTAACTATAAGTCAATTTTCCAACCTGTGGGCCAATCACTTACAGTTTGGTTGGATATGTGGTGGTATGGGTGCTATAAAGTTTTTACCACCTGGAGTTTGGGATGACCACATTACTTACGAATTGTGGAGTCACCAGTGAGTAATGTAAGCCTTCCCAAACAAGCAGCAATAACCACTTTATGGCACTCCCACTCCATCTCAAGTTCTGTTTATATAGGCCCTTTTTTTTGTTTCATCTTCTCCCTCCCCTCCTCCCTTTTAAGGTCTTCACTAGAGAGGGAAAATTACTTCTTACTGAAAATGTTCTCAGGCACACACTCCCTCTTAAGACAGGCATTTGAGCACCTCAACATGGTATCAAAAATTGTTTAATTATTTTATGTAGACAGGATAGAACTCCTGTTAACATATTCCTGAGACCCAGGAGCACAAGATCTCAGCCATTCTTTAAGTAGCACTTGTGAAAATATGCCTTCACCAGCATTTAAATACTTTCTACACCATACAGGGTTCAAGTGTATGTGAAAACTATAAATGCATACAAATTATATGCATGTAATATCAGTATACACAATTCAAACTTTCAGCTCTCCTTATTACAACATTCCATTTTGTGATGAAAGTACAATGAAGATACTTATTTGTTGTTGAGTACATATATGAGAGCACTTACACTTATTCCAAAAGCTATTGACCATATATTTTAACCCCTTGGTTTAATTTTTGGGTCAGAATTGACTGAAAGGGAAACAGTAAAATAGTTTGTGCTATTTCAACTCAAGCCAATAGCTAACAGCCAATAGCTACAATAGTTCAAGTTACTGCATAGAGACAAGATATCACAGCAGGTTATGACAACATTAATAAAGAAAAATAAAGAGATGGGAATAAACAACTCTAGAAGCTTCTAACCCTGAGTTCTGGTGCTGGGAGGCCTTGCATCCAATGCAACACACAGAACCATCAGTAGTCTAGAGTTGTATAATGCTGGCAGATGCTAGCCTCAAAGTAAGCTTAATAATAATAATAATAATAATAAACTTGAAAGCACCTCCTTACCATTTCAGCATATCTTTCCAGTTAGTGGAGTGGGGCAAGTCCACTGGTAACTGAGCACACAAGACTGTCCCTACCATTTAGACCCAGTGTCTGCAGCTGCAGGGCAGACCTTGCTATGCAGGCAAATTAAAGCTGGATACCAACCAGCAATAAAGTTAGTACACAGTTTTGAGGTCTAACTTTATAGCTGGTTGGACCTTTTTATGGTATGACAGATATTTTATACATGTAGCTAGTTTCAGTTTACTGAGCAATCAACCAACAAATTGTACAATACCTGTAATGTGTAGAGGGGGCCTACAAGACAGTTAGCAGCCTTAACATCAATAAATAGTACAGTATACTGTAAAAGAAGATGCAGTGTGATCTATTAAACAAAGACCTGGAGACGGAGTTGGCAAACCTGGATCCCATGCCTAACTGCCACTGATTTGCTATCCAGTACTGGATAAGTAAATTTCCATTTTCTGCACTTCAGTCTCCCTGAAACATTCTAAAGATGGCAAGTTCTCTGGGGCAGCAATTGCCTGTATAGTTCCTAACACACCAGGCAAGGAGACCTGCCGTATTTACTTGAATATAAGATGACCCTCCCCTCCTCCCCAATTAGGTTCTCTACATGGAAAATTTATAACTTTGTTATAATTTTCCAGGTATAGAATGTAATTACTGGAGGTCTGCCTTGAATTTGTCCCCCTCCCACTGCTACATTAGGGAAAAATCTGGGAGGTCAGACAGCCCTCCGTCTTCTGTAACTTCTTGCACCTGCAGCTCCTCTCGACCACTTCTTACTCTCAAACCCTGATCTCCCTGACCACAAGGAAATGAGGAGCAAATGTGAAAATACTGACTTCAAAAGAAACAGTTGTAGTAATTTTCATATGGTACCCATAGACATGGTACATCTAGAATTGATGCATTTAACTTTTTTTAAAACCGTTGTATGTTTTAGCACAGGTACACATACTCCGTAAACACACTTTTAAGAAGTAATTTTGTACCTACTTGAACATTGTGCAAACTACACATGATATTAGTCCAAAGCCTAAAGGCTCACTATTTACCATATGGCTCACAGGGCTGCTCCCTAGCAGAGTGAACAGCATTTCAATCCATGGTTACCCCCCAGTTCAGCACTGCTCATTGTGTGTACACACACCAGATACACTGCCAAAAAGGATTCACGTGCTTATTAGCACCTCCAACTCATGACTGGAATCAGGTGTTCTCGTCATAAGTCTTGGGGTCCTCCAAAAATTTCTATGAAGATGAGATGCAGAGCAACCTGGTCCAGGTCTACCTCATGGAGGGTGGGGCCACACTAATCATATGAGACTACCTGAGAGAGTGGCCTAGAGGGATTCTGGATGAATTATTTGGGGCTTTATTTGGTGATGTTGACCAGACATTTAAGGTGAAGAAACAGGAATAATTGGATATGAGAAAGAAAGGTGCAGTTCAGCTGTGGGACTTAAATGGAAGTAAAAAAAAAAAGTATGCAAGGTAGTGGCTCACCATGACTTGACAGAGTCGGCTGCACTAACCTATCCTTGCAATAGGTTCTTATCACTATAGTTGCCCACTATGGACCATGTATTTTATAGTCATGCTCAGTGTTGGCTATATTTAATCAACTTCATAGATGGTTTCCTTTACTGAGCACATGCTGCTTTCAGCAGCAGTTTAACAGTAGACAAAATATTTAATAAAGTTTCCTTGAATGCAAATGTAGGATGAGAAGCTTCCTTCCCTCCCACCATGTTGATTTGGTGTGGGATGGAGGGACCTCATGTTATATTTAAAGTAAATCCAGTACATTTAGAAATAGTAATGCATCTTTCCCTGATGCACTAACAGTATGACACCAACTTCACTTTGATGAGAGATATTGTGGCATTTAATAAAATGAAAATTAAATGAGCATTAAAATGCATCTGAATTTTAAATTAAAAAATAGTTAAACATTTTTAGATATATCTATGGATTTTACTAAAAAGATCCCAGCCTTCTGAGACCATCTTATAATGTTTTATTCATATATTTTAAAATAGGTAATTCCAAAAATAAAAGAATAATCAAACAGATTATTAAACATCCAATAAATGTTAGCAAAAATATTGAGATTTTTAAACAAGATTGAGATTTGCCCTTTCCTTTTGTGGGGTCTGAACAGAGGGGGTGTCACAGTATTAGATGTACCTGCACCAATTTAGAGCATTTTAACAACAACTCAAAATAAAGGCTTTCAAGAGCTGTATTTTTAGGGCTAAAAGGATAATTGATACAAAAAGCTAACCTGGCATGATTTTGGGGGATACATCTAAAAAGCCTAATCATTGATAATTCACAATTTGTGAGCCTGGTGGGATTTCATGCAGAGCCTTAGCTTCACTAAGGTAATTGGTGCTATTGAAACAACACTGGCTCAGCAGCATGCTGCTTTCTTCCTCGCCTCTGGGCACAGGAAGGATCAATATTTGTTAGGATTGCTTCTTGTTCCAACAATGTAAGATTTACAATACTTGCTAGGATTCTCACTTTGTCTTCACACAACTCATCAGTGGAACCCAATTACTAACCTCAGACAAACAACATTAACATGAGCCTCTATGCTTCTTTATTGCCCTTCATCCAAGTCTCATTTCAGGGTCTTCAGGCAGTGCCACTATAACAGATACTACACTTTAAAGTGTGCTCCAAGGAATAAATTTTCAGTCTTTCATTACTCGTACCTTGATTTACTTCATATCATCTTGCCGCTATAGACAAAGATAACACACTGTAAATTACAGCCATCCTGTCTTGTAGTTTCAGAGGTAGGGGGAAGGCAGGGAGTGATGCTTTTGCTCCACAATTAGCACTGGACACCAGAGCTACATCTGTATCAACACCAGTGACTAATATTTGTTTATCACAGGCATCTGAAGCCACTGTTTTGTACAAATTAGTTTCCCAATTTGTTTTGCATTTATTTTGCACTCTGATAAATGTAAAACTCTGGAGTAGATGAAAAATACATATTTTTATATTGTTTATTACATTATCTTTGGATGGGTAATCTCATTTAACTTTAATCATAGGGCAATTTCTGCAAATTTTGAGTCTGAAAGTCTTAATAATGCAGTGGCCTTTGATACTTTACTGTTCATTATGATCTCATTCAAGCTTAATACACAGAAGCAAAACCCAAAACTGGAGGGTTAATTCCAACTGTACCAAACACTTTAACTATTAGAGCATTGTTGGCAACAGCAGACTTGGAAAACAGTCATTGGAAAAATTCCTTCAAGTTAGCTGTTGCAGTACCCCCTTATTTGTCCTACAATTTCCTCCATCCTCCATCCTATTCCAGTGGCTGATAACTAAGAACATTAGTTTTATGCGACTTGTCAAGCTCAAATGAAAAGAGAGCTAACTTTAATGACACTGCAATTAATCGCCCCAATAGACAGACAGCTAAAAGACAAGATATTGACTTCATTAAGGATAATGTATTATGTCATTAAGTTGGTAGGGTCACCTTGTGTATCATATATGCCTGCTAATATATTGGCATTTTCCTCAAATAAGATAAATTCAGATATGAGTGATAAAGCTGATTAGAAAATGTTTAATCTAAAGAGGCTAGTTTCCTTATATGCCTGCTTTGCAGCCCCAGGTGTAAGTGGAGTTGTGAGAAGCCATTATGGATCCAAGATTATCTCAAATAACAGGTCCTAGCCATTTATATCCTTGGTTTTTTGCTCAGTTTCTAAAGTTTAAAAGGTGGCTTAACTGATGAGGTCTAGATATCATTTGCCAACACTGTATTCCCAATTTGTTATTTTAAAAAAAAATACTTAATCTGCTTTGTTGCATGCAAGGCTGAAATTACATCTTAAATATGTAAGATTAGAACCAGTGTGAGAAGGGTTAACCCTTTCAGAGTCAAGATTCTGAAATCAATTTAATTTGAAAAAGGTACTCTTGATAATGCCTTGTTATAAGCTGATCATTTCTTCTAATTAGGTAACTTCTCTTATTAGCCCTACCTAAAGGGAATTTTGTTGGCTGAAGAAGAAATCATTTTTCATTGATAGAACAGAATATTTGCAAATTAAGATATATATGCAAGCTGATTCATGCCTCTTAATTCTGCATACATAAAATAGTTTTTGTCATTTGCTGCTTTCTTATTCATTCACACTCCTGTTGCTAATGCTTTCCACTGTCCTCTTCACAAGCAGAGAGCTATGCTGCTCATTACACCAATGACCAGGACTACTCTGTACACTGCAATTTTGAAAAATGTTTATTATTAAGTAAGATGCACCTTGCTGGAGAATACAATTGCTTTTATCTATATGCTCAGCTCATTTGACAAATATTACCTGAATATGCTGCAAACAAAAATAAATGTTGAACTGCAATTTCCTATACTGAAATTACTTTTAAAAACCTCTACTACACTATTATCTGCTCTGTGTCTGTATTTCCATTTGTTAAACTGAGCTCTCTAATACAAAAGCCTTATTTTTCCACATGTGCACTCTTATTTCCTATCATTCTTCAGAGCTTTTTCCTTTGTTAAAAAAAAATTACTTAACAATTTTAAGGCCAGGGTAAATGCTGCACATCTGCTTTTGTCAATTAATAACCACAGCAGTATTTGAAAATGAACAGTTAGTCTGCCTGTTGACATCAATTTTTTTATTTCAACAGTTCTACAGGCAACAAAGACACACTGGAGAATACACAGAGTCTGTTAATGGTCAGTTTGCCTCAGCACTACTATAGGAACCATACATGACCTCCCTTTAAAGAACAGACACTAATTAGAATCACCTACAATCCCCTCACTCCAAACCATACCTTTTAACCTGTACCCAATGTTTTCCAATATTTCCATTAGGGTTGTCAAAAGCAGAAGTTTGGGAACCTTTTCTTGTGACCTTGGCATTTCTTCTCAGCCTTAACGTATTGGCATTTTTTCCTCTGACTGCATCGCTTCTCATTTGTCATGATTATTGTTGAATTTTTCAACTGTCATTCCCAAACGTAAATCAATGGTTGTCGACTTCCCCTTTGTCATATCTGCACTGCCAACAGCCTTTCCCTTCTAAATGAGGCTTCCTCCTTTTCCATCCATTAAAAAGGCCTGTCTTTTGGAGAAGTCAATCCTTTGTTAGGTCACTCCATTTATCATTCTTCCAATCAGTACCTGACATACTTATTCAGCCAGGTCTTCAACCACACAATCATTGTTCTTTTTTTTTTTTTTTTTTGGTAATTTATTTATGCATGATGCTTTTTGCCATCCATCTTGACCAGTTTTATATTTTTCGGTGCCCTTGTATCTTTAGGACCCTAATTTGCTTGAAGGAAATGCTCTGTTCGAAGGACAGGGGTATGCAAAAATGTGCACGTGCAAGAGACAAACAACATTTTGCTGGGTAAGGAATCAAAATAAACTGGACAAGACAGAAACACCTGACAACCCAAATGCAGCTCTGTTACAAAGGGATACTAGCAGAGTTCCTTTAAAAATTCCTAACTAGAACAGAGATAGTAATGAATTGCATGACCTTTCTGACAGTGTGTAAGTCATATAAAGTTATATTACAATAAAATCAGTTTCTAAGCAGAATATTGGTTCAGAGTGACTTACAGAAGCCTTCAGGATATGACTTGTTCAATAAAGAAGAGGAAGTTAGGTTCTGTTATTTATGGGACTATGGTCATGTTTGGGTGAATGGAACCACTGAAGTTAAATCCCTAATACTAATAATATCATTCAAAGGCCTGCCTGTCATTATTACATGATGCTATGAAATGTAAAGTTTGAGAAAACTCTACAAAAAGCAGCAAAGGTTTCTTTCAAATTATACAATCTATTGTTTTACAACACACAAAAAAAATCAATCCATTAGTCTAAAGAAAAACTTTGAAAACATGTTCATCTCTAGACCCAAACTAAGCATGCCATTGTCATCTCTGGAAAAGTTTGGACTCAGATAATTCACAGATCCACGTCTTTTCTAAGAAATAATGATTTTCATTATGAAAAAAAAGATGGAAAAGGTAAACAAGACATTGGGTTATGCTTCAGACAAGAACAGTGTATTCCTATAAAATGAAAAAGAGCATAGGGTACAGGTTCTTGCAGTGCACAATTTGAATATAAACTAATACTGTATTTTCTTGTGCACAGCATGCACCTCTCTCCCCTGAAAATCAGCCCTCCCCCACCCAAATTGGGACGTGTGGATTAAACAGGGAAACTGATTTTCTGCCGAGGATAAAATCACCCTGTTTTAATCCCTGCTCCATACTGCAGCAGCTGTTGCATTACTATTCAGGTAGCTGAGAAAGTTAATTGACCTAAAGGCTCATAGTTCTTCACTCCACAGGTGTTAATGATAGCCTCTCCTTTTAATGGTCCTGATGTTGCATTAATCAAGCTAACCTTTCCTAGGGCAATTCTCCTGTCTGCTGAGACCAGACAGGAGAATGATTTACCTGAAGTTTGGGTTCTGTCCCTGCTCTATGCAGCCATAACTGGAAAAATTTCCCGCCCCCCCCATTCTGCCTTTCAAAAATAAAGCATGTATTATATTCTGAGGCATGTTTTATGAGAAAATATGATGCTTTATGCAAGTTCATATATGCAAATTAGACTTGACACTCAGCACAAATCATTCATGTAAGGACCACTTTCACAGCAAGGGACCCTAAGCTGCTACAAAGCAAGCTGGGCTTTCCCTAACAAAATTAATGTGATTGTAACTGTAAGTGCAGACCTTCCTTTTTGTATTTGCCAGTTGATGCACCTGTCATCTTTACCCAGTACCCCAACTTACCATAAAGAAGTGCCCAATCTAAGTATATTTACCTTCTCCCATAATCTCCTGCAGTATCCCTGACAAGTAATCTCCAGAATCTCATTCAATATCTCTGTATATTATAAGAACCTTCAAATACCTGTATTACAAGTTTCTGGATCAACAGTTTTCTTTCCTCCTGACCAACATACTGCTTCTCCTTCTTGTGCCAAGACACCCAAAAGGATGGACCCATAAGCAGTAACAGAGCCATAAATACCTTCCTACTCTAGTTGCAGAAAGCTGATTGTATGAGTGTCTTTCACATCATCCTTATGAGTGATCTTTGTTCATTGCTTTACTCAACACCCAAGATCCATAGCAGTATAGCTTGAGAGAAAATTTCTCCCCAAACCTCAAATTTAGTTGAATTAGTTGAAATATCTACACATAAGCAAGGACCAGGGTTAAAAGTCTCTGCACAGCTGCATGACCAAATTACAACCTTTTTATCCTAAACGCTTTTAAGACACACTTTTTCTCTAGAAACTATTGTGTTAACTAGCCACTCTCACGTGACTTTTTTTTTTTACCACTGAAGGCTTGTAGAATTTTAGATCTCTTCTTGGATTCCCTTTCTGTATCAATATATATTATCTTAAGAATTAAGCTAAATCTCCAGGATGCTCCATTTAGGACTCTCCAATTCAATCTTTATTATTTCCATCAACATAAGGAGTGGTGGCAGCAAAACAACTGGCTGCATCTGCAGAAGTCAGGCAGCAATTCTGATAGTCTTCATTAGTAATACGCTGTACTAAAAATACCCAAGTAGGTAAATTGACAGGAAAATATAGATCCTCTGCCAACTTACTTTAATTTCTGTTGTATAAAAAATACATTGTTATTGTTTTTATCTTGCCTTCCTTGTGACATCTCTCCAAAGGGAATATGACTGCACAGAAAGAGGTTATGAGTCCATGAATTGTTATTTCTCACAGTATCCTACCCTTTTGACTGGCACATTACAACAAGAGACATGCTCGGATGGGATGGGCTCCACCTTTCCCCTAAAGGTAAGCGTGTGTTTTCTTCTAGGTTGGCAGATCTCCTCCAACCTTTAAACTAGGCTCGTGGGGGGGAGGGGAAGATGAGGGTGGAGGAAACATCAGACTGCCAGACCAAGCAACACCCACATGTACAGCCCAGCCTAGACCGACCAGCGAAACATATACACAGGTAAGCAACAGGGGCCAGGGTAATGCTGAAAATAGGGGGCCAGCGCACACATCTACAGGAGGCCTCAAATGCCTCTACACAAACGCTCATAGTATGGGAAACAGGCAGGAGGAACTCACCCTCCTGCTAGCTGACACCAACCCGGACATAGTGGGGATCACTGAAATGTGGTGGGACATGACTGGGCGGTGAATGTCAAGGGATATAGGCGATACAGGAGGGACAGAATAAGAAGGAAAGGTGGGGACGTGGCACTCTATATTAAGGAGGAATACACATCCTCATCAATTAGCAAAGAATCAGAGGAGGGGCACACCCAGTGCTCTGGGTTAGAATACAGAGCAATCGAGGGGAAAGAGAATTAATGGTGGGGGTCTACTACAGACCACCCAACCAAGGGGAAGAGTTCAACCAGGAATTCTTAAGTCAGCTCACGGAGGTAGTTAGGTCAGAGGATGTGGTCATCATGGGTGACCTGAACTTTCCAGACATCTGCTGGGAAGAGCAGTCAGCCAGGTCTAACTGCTCACGTAGGTTCCTAGCCAGAATGCAGGACCTCCACCTAACCCAGGAGGTGCACAGCCCCACCAAGGGAGATGCCTTGTTGGACCTCGTGCTGGCCACGGGTGATGACCTGGTGAGGGGGCTGCGGATGCTCGACCACCTGGGCAACAGTGATCATCGCCTGCTGGAATTCACCATCCAGCGCAAGGTGGCAAACACCTACAGCAAGGCAGCAGCCCTAAATTTCAGGAGGGTGGACTTCAATGAGCTAAGCAGAATAGTTGGGGAAGCACTGAGGCCCAGAGGGGAGGGAAGCCAGGTGTCCAAGGAGAGTGGTCACCCCTTAAGGAGATGATCCTCCAAGCCCAAAGTGAGGTAATCTCAACACGGATCAAAGGGAGCACGAGGGCACATAAGCCCCCATGGCTCACCAAAAGCATCCAGGAATGTCTCCTAGCTAAAAGGGAGGTGTACACCCTATGGAAGGGAGGGGCCATCACCAGGAAGGATTATACTGAAGTTGCTCTGGGATGCAGTGGGGCAGTCAGGAAGGCCAAGGTGGAGATGGAACTGGGACTAGATTCCTGGATCAAGGACAACAAGAAGTCCTTTTTTAAATACATAGGGGGCAAAAAGAAGGTTCTGGATAATGTGGGGCCCCTGCAGGACACACTAGGAAATTTGGTCATCACAGCAGATGACAAAGCCAACATATTTAATGATTTCTTTGCCTCCATTTTCCTAAGCAGGGACCAGAACAGTCACCACCCCCCCCCCGCTGGGCCCCCCTTAGATCCCAGGGGAGGCACATCCAGGCCAAGAGTTAGTGAGGAACTAGGAAGGGAACTTCTGGAAGGCCTGGATGTATTCAAATCAGCTGGTCCGGACGATCTCCACCCTCGAGTACTGAGGGAAGTGGCTGAGGTCATTGTGGGACCCCTGGCATGGCTTTACGAGCACTCGTGGTGCTCTGGTGTGGTGCCAGAGGACTAGAAGAGGGCCAATGTGGTTCCCATCTTCAAAAAGGGGAGCAAGGAGGATCTGGGAAACTATAGGCCAGTTAGTCTTACCTCGGTCCTGGGTAAGCTTTTTGAGAAAATTATTCTGGCACATATCCACGAGAGGCTGGGGGGGGGGGGGTGGAGATTATGCTTACGGGCAACCAACATGGGTTCATTAGAGGCAGGTCCTGTCAGACCAACCTGGTGGCCTTCTACGACCAGGTCACCAAATCATTAGATGCAGGGGTAGCAGTGGATATAGTCTTCCTGGACTTTTGGAAGGCCTTCAACAAGTCTCTCACCCCGTTCCCATTAAGAAACTGGGGGATTGTGGTGTTGACACCCACACAGTCAAATGGGTCGCCAACTGGCTGGAGGGCTGCACCCAGAGAGTGGTAGTGGATGGGTCATTTTTGATTTGGAGGAATGTGGGCAGTGGGGTTCCTCAGGGCTCGGTCCTTGGGCCCACACTGTTCAACACCTTCATCAGAGGCTTGCACGAGGGGGTAAAAAGCACCCTGTTCAACTTTGCTGATGACACTAAGATGTGGGGGGATGTGGGCACGCTAGAAGGGAGGAAAAGGCTGCAATCAGACCTAGACAGGTTATAGGGGTGGGCAGATGAGAATAGGATGGGAATCAACACCGACAAGGGCAAAGTGATGCACCTGGGGAGGAATAACCGGCACCATACCTACAGGCTGAGGAACTCCCTTCTTGTCAGTACAGAGGCAGAAAAGGATCTTGGAGTCATCACTGAGTCCACAGTGAACATGGGCTGGCAGTGTGGGGACACAGTCAGGAAGGCCAACTGCACCTTGTCATGCATCCATCCACAGATGCATCTCAAGCAGGTCTAAGGAGGTGATCCTCCCCCTCTATGCAGCACTGGCCAGGCTGCAGCTGGAGTACTGCATCCAGTTGTGGGTGCCACACTTCAAGAGGGATGTGGACAACATGGAGAGGGTCCAAAGGAGGGCAACTTGCATGATCAGGGGGCAGCAGGGCAGGCCCTACAAGGAGAGGCTACAGGACCTGAACCTGTTCAGCCTCCACAAGAGAAGGCTAAGGGGGGATATAGTGACCTGTTACAAACTAGTCAGAGGGGACCAGCAGGCATTGGGGAAGCCCCTGTTCCCCCGAGCACTACCAGGAGTGACCAGGAATAACAGTCACAAGCTGGCAGAGGGTAGATTTAGGCTAGATATCAGGAGGCGCTACTTCACAGTCAGGGTGGCTAGGGTCTGGAACCAGCTTCCAAGAGAAGTGGTGTTGGCTCCTACCTTGGGGGTCTTTAAGAGGAGGCTAGATCTACACCTTCCTGGCTCTGACATGCCTCCTGAAAACTGTGGCACAAGGCAGTTCCACTTGTCCTGTGTGCCATGCTGGAGAAACCATGCAGAGTTGGGAACATGGGCAGCAAGAACACGTGCTCCTGCTACAGCTGCTTCTGCAGGAGGAGTATAGTGAAGTCCCATCTTGCTGCAGTAGCGGTGGCAGCAACCATGTATTGGCACTCACTTTACCTGGCACCCTCCCAGACCTTCATATGTCCTTTTGCCTATCCCCTCCCTCTCCCACCCACTCAGCTCTCTCTATATGCTGCGCACATAGCCCAGAACCTTGTCTCTAGACTCTGTCCCTTATGGCCCCCCGACTCAATATTATGAACATATTAATACTATAATAGAAAATGCTTAAATTATACTCATAATATGTATTTGTTTTGTAAATACAGCACTGCAGAATTCTGAAGAGTTTTGGTCAGGTTTCTTGAGGCTAAAATGGCTGAGAGCTATTGTAGTTAATTGTGGCAGAGAGTGGTGAACTGGTATTTCAGAGACATAGGTTAAACTACTCACTACCCCACAGAATTCCTATGTTATCCTGGACAACTCAACAATCTACTTGTTCTGCCCATCTATAAAAATAGTGATAATATTACAGTGCCTTGCAGGGCGTTGCAAAGGTAAACCCATTAATAGTTGTAAAGCACAATCACGTGATGGTGATACCAGGTGATGCCCAACCAAACTAAGACAGATACACTGGCAACAACACATAGCCACGGGGTATGCCATGTAGGCAACATACCAGTACATAGCTTTCCTGCCCATCAGAGACATGAGGTCACTTAGGACAACCATTCACTCAGTTGACAGGGCATAAGTTACACTCTGGATCCTCAGTATGATTATCTCACTGCAACTTGAAGCTTCCTAATCTGATGTGGTACTTTCCTGTGAAAGAAAAAATTGACCTAGAAATAAGTCGTTTTCCAACCAGGCTAACAATGAATGCAGCATCTCCCTCCAAGAAAAATTTCCCACATTGTTTCTCTGAGCTAATAACTGAAACCTGTACTGAGTTCCTTGGCTGCCTAACACTCAGCCCCTCTTACAAGTCTTCCTATTTTGAAACATGCTGATTGATACTAGGCAGGCTGCAAATTAGCCCAGCTACACCAGTGTTGTTAACCGACAAGTAAATATTTTCCACCTATCCTTCCACATCTATATGTATTATACAGTTTTGACACTATTGAATCAAAGGTGATTTTATCACTGATCATCATACATTAAAAAAGGAAGCATTTCATTGGTATGCTACTCAGAGCCAACATCCAAGTTACCAAAACACCACCATCTAAGTATCAGCATTTATATTACACATTAAATGCTTTTTACCAAACAATAAGAACCCATGCTATATATCACACTTCGACTTTAGATGTCAGTTGACTTACTCTCCCATTCGTTGACCTTATGTCTTACTTAATAAGACATTTTTTTCAGATTGAGCTGAAGTAATAAAGGCAGAAGCTTTGTTACCAAATGTAACAGGGTTGTTTTTTTCTTTTTTAAATATATTTTTAGCCCTACCAGGTAAGAGGTTATTTTCTTGTGAAAAGAATAAAACACAGCCGCTAGTGTTTTAAATCGTATCTTATAATCCTACTCTTGCCCAAGCAGGAGATTTATGGATAACAGCAACAATCTTCCTTAAATGCAAAAAACCAGTGACCCTTCTGGAACCACAAAGTGGCACACAGAGGTGTTATTTGCAAACCAAAAAGCCTATTCATTCACACAACACTACATTCCAAACAACAGTAAGGATCCATTTTAAATGGACAAGAGTGAAGTTGTAATTCTACGCCTTAATGCTGAGCAAATGCAGCAAATATTGCTGTACTAAGGCCTTCTACTGACTAAAGGAGAGAAGGAACATAGCATTTTGTTTGTCAGGTAAGTGCAGCTATTCAAACTCAGCACAAATGCATTTTTATTCTACCCCAATAGAAAGTTTGATTGGCCTTGTATTTGTTTAGTGTATTAAATATTGCATAACCTTCAAGTGCACTTGGAGAAAAGTATACATGGACAGAGAAATGTAATCTCTGAAATCCTCTCCTATTTTGAAACTCTTGCAACAACCAGACACAAGCAAGAGTTTGGATGCAATATGTTCTTATTCTGTTGATTGCATGGATTCATTTGACATTAACTCCTGACAAAAGGTTTTTTTTATTTTCTGAAATTCCTTATTTTGAGATAGCATTTGTAAAAGAATAAATACTGATCCTTTTAATTCAGTTGTTATCACTTTGAATCCTTTTGTGGAGAGAAGTGGGTGTCAGCTTTCAGTTATAAAAATTATTTTTAATGCACTTTTTTGAGAAAAAGCTCAATGTACCCCAAACTTCATGAACAAAGGACAGTTTTCAAATCTGATGATGCTATTGTTTTATACATATAACAATTTTCATTGTCCCTGCTTATAATTTATAATAATAGATTATACTATCTTTCCTGCTAATGTAGTTTTAAATTTCTTATACTGCATTAGTAACAAAACCAAAATATACGTTTACTGCTGTTTAGTAGTGTTCCCTATGTAGAGTACAAACACTTCTGGGATGGGATCAACCTAACACAACCTTTGGACCTTTGGTACCTAGGAAATAACAAACCACCTTATATAGAAAACTTGATTTATAATGAAGGTTGGGGGAAGGTCATTTTGTTTTGTTTTTTATGAAGTGGTAAAACTGTTCCTTTTATTACATTAAAAATATATCAGATGCCAGGGTGCTTTTTGTGGACAATCCTAACTTCAACCCTACATTAAAAATGTAGGCAGAAAGCTATTTTCCTAATTTAATAATTAGAGGGAAACATCATAAGAAAATGCAATGCCATGAAAATGCTAACACGTTCTTAACTGCTTTTGGCTTGTCACCATAAGCCCAAATTATTGTTATAATAACTTGAAAGCGTATATAATTTTAAGTTGTAACTGTTCCCCCTCCATTCCACTAGCCATTTCAGAACCACAGACTTTGGCTCCATTCTAAACAAAGCAGCCTTTTCTTCCAGGAATAGTTCAGTGGATCAAACCTACCAGAAAAGCAACTGCATTACAAAATTTCAAGCACATACAAACCAAATCCTGTTTTGTGTTAAGTTCCACCTATAAACTGTTGTACATAATGACTGCCATTAAAATTAGCTGAATGCAAGGACATTCAATATTTTTCAGGATTAGGCCTTATTTCAGAATATCTTTAACATGCACTCTGTGTCTTCTGCACACAAATCTTTGATCTGTGCATGTGCTGTACCCTGCTTTGTATTTGCATATTTATAATGGGCTTTATTTCTCCCAGAAAGTCAAAGCAGTGCATTGAAATCGTACGCAAAAGTACATTTCGGGATATGTTTCTCATGTAGTTCTTATATGATATTTGTTCAGTTTGCTATTAATGCCTTATCCATACCAGTAGAAATTTTATGAACCCCCATTGTAAAACGATGTATTTCTAAAAGCTGCCATATCTTAGTATGTGTTCATTTTCAGATTATAATATATATAATTTTCCTTTAAAAATATTTTCCAACAGGTGATTACAGAAAACCATATTTGGAAAATAGGGTATTTGCTCTCTAAATAGATAATACATTCTTACACAAATACCTTGTATATATACAAGAACTGCTTAAAATAATTCTTACCAGTTTAATGATGTAAATAATATTTTAGGTCAACTTTTCTATTACTAAAAGCATCATTTATGGAAAAATCTTTGAAACGTAAACTCAGAGGTACTTATGCAATACCACAATAATACTGGGTGTAAATGTTAAGGGAAAAATGCTGGATAACTAAATTAACCTCAGTACTGTAAGAATTTTAATAGGAGGATGGAAAATTCTGTGGCAGGGCCATTAATTAGATTTATAAACCAAAACCTGGCACAGCCAAAAAAGACAATTTCCAGAGATTATGTTTTGCTTTATTTGTAGTCCTCCACATGCAAACAGTAATAATATATTGTACTGCTCTCAGAAGGTACCCATTTGAGTATCTTAGTAGTGATGGGCCACTAAAGATGTACACAATGGAAGCAGGGGGAAAGGTCAAAGAACATTGTGGTATTTAAAATATGCTAAAAATAAGACAATTTCTATCCATGTTCCTTGTCCAGAGGGCCCCTAATCAACTCTGTTTCTTACGGGCTGTTTGTTTATATTTACATAACCATTTAAAAAAGCTGAATTTAGTTGCAAGTAAACATACACCTAAAATGTGTCATTTGTCTATTTAAAAAAATAACAGCTTCCCCTCACCCCCCTCGCTTTCCTTGGACTCTTTTTTTTCCCCCCATTTAATGTCTCTAACTTTATGCCATGTTCTTTTCCTCTTTCAGCACGGCTGAGCAAGGCTGACAGGCGGATTCCTTTGCTTTTCAGGGTATTAAAGCCACTTTCCCGCTCTGACAGCCTGTTCTACTCTGCCACCTTATAGCTCTGGCTTCACACTTCTCTGGGCAGCCACTGCTTCTTGACAGACCACTGTCACTTCCCATCATCCTCTCTGTATATCCTGTTCTCTCCCCCTCAGCACGCATCCCGACTTTCCAACCAATGCAATTATTTTTTTTGACAAGCCATCCATCAGCTTTAACTTTAAAAGCACTTTCCGCTGATATCCATTGTTAAATCCCTTGCTTTTTATGGAGCTTGCATGAGAGAATATGATATCAGACATTCAAACTACCAAACCATGTAAATTTACTTTGTTCTCAGCTATGTTTCCAATTTCACGTCCAATTTTTCGGTACATTATGCGTAGTTGTTGTGCTTAATATGATGTTGTCAAATCCCATTAAAGTTCACTGCATTGCACGGCTTTAAAAACAGGTTACAATTTGCATTCTATAAAGAAAGGAAGGAGTGCAGTCTGAAGTCAAGCTGAATCTTATTAAAATTATCTGTTCAATTGTTACATTTGTAGATGGAGTAATTTTGAGGCATTAGCTGAGACACATATGAAAATGTCAGTGTGCCAACTAATGACAATGAAAGCAAAAGGAATATATCTGTGAAACTCAATAAAGCTCCTTTGCTGGTGACATAAATTTGATGATAATCCGAGGAAATGAATAAGGGACCATCCAGTTTGAATAGGAATTACCTTTTCTATTAAATCACTTTGGTGTATTTCCACTTGGCCTACATCTTTGTCCTATGCCACAATGAGTATCTTTCAGTGGACTAAAAAAAAATCTCTACAGAAATAACACTCTCTTAAGGAACTTCATTCATTTAAGAATCATAAAATCTCAAACTGGACCCACTTAAGAAAAAGGCAAGAATTAGTCGCTTTCTCCCTCTATCTTTAAAAAAGAATAGATGAGGAATTTCTTCGTGTATGCAATCTATTGAAAAGTCTGAAGGCCATTCAACATTATTGCCTGTCTACATACGTGTTATGCACATTAAGCCACACTAATGCACACAGTTTTACAGTTATAAATACAAATTAACATGAGTATAACTTTTATCTTTAAAAAGCTTGCAAAATGTGTAGTATGCACCAACATGGAAAAAAGTTCAGTCATCCAAGTTTTATTTAAAAAAAATCTCCCCTTCATTAGAAGTAGCCCAACTGCTTTTAAAATCATTTTCTGCTGTTGAACCAACCTGACAGTTCCTTATAGCAAAGGGAAGGATGAAGAAAGGCAGTGGTCAGTGAAAGCAGTGTTCATGTTACTGTTGTATTATTACTAATGGTCACTTAGGTCATTGCCAGTTTAAGAATTTTAAATGCTGCAATGTCAGAAACCTAATGAAACCATAGAAATCATACAATCACAGGACCGGAAAGACTCACAAATGCAACAGGCATTATTCCTATAGTATCCCAGATAAACATCTATTAAGCTTCTTCCTGAAAACCTCCACTGAAGGGGATTCCACAACTTCCCTCACACCTTGTTCCACAGTGAGGCCATTTTGTCCCAACATTTAAGCTGTATCTGCTTTGCTGCAATTTAAATTTATTGCTTTATGTCCTGTGCTCTGCAGCAAAGGAAAACAGTTGTTCTCCCTCTTCTTTATGGCAGCCTTTCATATATTTGGGAATTGCTATCATGTTCCCTGTCTCCCATGCCCCTCATCTCCTTTTCACTGACCTAACATAACTAGCTAAGTCAAAGTATTTCAGTTAGATATTCCTCATAGCCATGATAGGTACAATGAAAGCAGGACTGAACTCTATTCTTGGGTGTAGCCAAATTCTTCACTTTCCTCAGTATGAACTCACATTCCTTTCCTCCCACTTCTACTTCATTAAATATAAACATACAAATATAGCATATTTAGATCAGCAGCCATTTATTAGGGATGGAGATACCATCAACACCTTCTTTCAAAAAAGCAGCCACCTTCCCCACTCAAGTACAGAATCAGAGAAAATTAGGGTTAGAAGGGACCTCAGGAGATCATCTAGTCCAACCACCTGCTCAAACCAGGACCATCTCCACCTAGATCATCCCAGCCAAGTCTTTCTCTAGCCAGCTCTTAAAAACTTCCAAGGATGGAGATTCCAGAGCCCTTCTGGGTAACCTGTTCCAGTGCTTCACTACACTCCTCATAAGAAAGTTTTTCCTAATATCTAACCTATGTTTCCCGTGCTGCAACTTGATACCATTGCTCCTTGTTTTGTCATCTGTCACCACTGAGAACAGTCCAGCTCCAGCCTCTTTGGAACCACTCTTCAGGTAGATGAAGGCTGCTATTAAACCCCCTCTCAGTCTTCTCTTCTTCAAACTAAATAAGCCCAGTTTTCTCAGCCTCTCCTTAGTAGTCATGTGCCCAACCTCCTAACCCTTTTTGTTGCCCTCTACTGGAATCTCTCCAATTTGTCTACATCCTTTCCATAGTGTGGGGCCCAAAACTGGACACACTACTCCAGACATGGTCTCACCAGTGCCAAATAGAGAGGAAGAATCACTTCCCTTGATCTGCCACCAATACTCCTACGAATGCAGCCCAGTATGCCGTTAGCCTTCTTTACAACAAGGGCACACTGTTGGCTTATATTTTGCTTACTGTACACTCTAACCCCCAGGTCCTTTTCTGCAAAGCTGTTGTTTTTATGACTGCCCCATCATCAATCACCCTCCCCATTCTATGTTAAATGTTTTATATAAGGCCTACAAAATTCTCCACAGCTGTGTTCCCAACATCAGTTTAATGCAGACATTTACTGTATTATCCCAACAACAGCTGCAATGGCCCACATACAGATAATGAAACAACCAGTTTTAGGAGGCAGCCTGGTCCAGTGGAGAACATACTGAACTTGAGTTGTACTCCCATCCTGCCTCTGGTTCCTGTGTTATGGAGAGTTAAGTAGCTGCATCTCAGTTTCCTTGCACATAAAAATTTGAGGAAATGTTACCCATTTTTAACAAGTGCTTTGAGATCTATAGACAAAAGCGACTAAAACAGTTCAGAATCATTTATGATGCTTGTTCTTTTTGTGACCAGTACTAAACATAGTAGTGAAGTATTTACTATATTACTTAATTAGTATGAAAGACTGATGGGATGAGAACAATAAGGAATATGAATACAAAAAAATAATAATGCAAAGAAGTAATGCCTGGTTTTAATGTAAACTGTTATACATTCAGTGTCATTGTAACGGTTTAAAATATAAAACCAATAAAATTGAAGAATATGAATACCATTTCTTGGCTCAAATTAAGTCTTTACACCCTTCCTTCAAGTTTCCTACCTCATTCATTGATGCCATATTATAGTTTTATGATTCAATCAAGGAGTTATCCACCTTCACTAATCTTTGTAGGACTGCCCAACCACTCTACCTCTCTTGGCTTTTTTTCCAGATACTATGATACAACAGATCTGGGACTGATTTTTTTTTTTGTTTTATTTTCATTTATTTTGCCCTGTCTAAAACAGACTCCTTCTGGGAATCTGAGTCACTAATATTTCTTCAAGCATCATATTAAAACCATCTTTTTCACTACCGTTCCTGCAATCACCTCTCTTCTTCCATTATTCTTTTCCTACTTTTACCCACTTCTTCACAGTAACCTGTCTGCATGAACAATCACTTACTGTACACCTTTCTTAAAACTTCCAATCTTTTATTTTTCTTCACCACTTCAGATTCCCTTTCTGCCTGAATAAGAACTCCTGCACTGTTTCATAACCATTTTCTTCATTTATGAAGGAGATATTTTGTAAATAGGATGCTAAATTATTGCATTGCATTGTGAAAGGCTCTATTATCTTGCAGCCCCCATGCTACCTATAAATTCTTAAAGATTTATAAACATGTAAGATCAGTAATGCTATACATTTATACAGTTCCTTTCAACCAAGCAGCATGAGGCTTTTTACAAATGTTTTTACAAATATTTTAACAAAATTTATACTGATTTCACAGCACATCATTTTCACCATGTGAATATTCATTACATTGTATCCATTAAAAACAAAAACAAGTAGGAACTAAGACCACAAACTATAACAATAAAATTGTTCAGAGGTAGCCCCAGAGGGAATCTTATCACCGCAAGGGTTTCCTGTTTTCTTAAGAAAAAAAAGTGGCCACTGCGGACGTGGTGAGGGAAGACAGGCTTCCTCATAACATTCCGTGAATTCAGGTAAGTTTTTGTCTGTTTTGACTACAGCAGATAATGCTTTACTATTTCCTGCCTGAGGCTGAGAAGTGAAAGAGATGCCATTCCCAACTCACTTCTATAGCAGGTCAGATGCAGCATTAGTCAGGGAGGTAGGATTGCATCATTTGGTTGTAGAAGACTATGCTTCCTTTGCAACCCTAGTCTGTTCAAACAGCTGGCAGGTGGAAGAATGGAAAAATGTCTGGATAAATTAATAAATAAAGCAAAAGTATCTACAATACCGCTTGGGAATGGACCCTCAAAAAAAAAATAAAAGGGAAAAATTAATTCCATGTGCTCTCTTTCTGTCATTAAAGATACCTTTAAACGCCATCCCTGCAACTCTTGTTTTGCTGTTTGCTATAAATTATCTCCCTTTTTCTGTAGAATAAAGAAGCGATGACCTTGAACACCTGAAAGTTTCTGTTGTATGCTAGTAATGTGGAATAAACACATTCGAGATGGTTATTCACCTCCATTTATCCATCTCGCCACTACCCTTCCTATCAAACTACTTAATGCTTTGTATGTTTTCTTAAAGAAACTCTACAAAGGTCAGTTATGTATGTTGCTCATTATGTAACATATATAACAAAGGATCTCATAAACAGACCAGCCACTCCACAGAAACATAGGACTTAAGAAGATTTCCTGGGTCACAGAGTCTACTCCTCTGTGTATACAAAAAATACATTTAAGTGCGTATTTCATTTGCTGATAACTCTGACAGAGTTTTGTGATTTCTGTTATTTGCTTATGGCCCACCACACCAAAATAGTATGATTTGCCACCTCTCTTTAACAACCTGTTACTAGATATTTCAGTTGCCTCAGTTAAAATGGTGCATTCCTTGTGGATCTAGGAAAAATAGATTTGGAATACTTGATTTTAAGTGATATTCCTGGGCCCTATATTTTGTACAGCTCAGAACTGTATACTTCATCAAGCCATGCTCACTTGGGCCGAATGGAAAGCAATATTTTCAATACATCATACTAGTCATCCCAGAGGATATTAAATTTAACCGAAAGCAGATAGCTGAACATCCATTTGCAGACCCTGCCATTAGAATCTGAAAAAAGTGAAGGAAAAACACCACTCTCCCTGAAATAATTTCTTTTATACTTCCATAAATAATGATCATCCCATCCAAGGATACAAACACTACCAGTGATTTGACTGATACACTCACTAGGTTGGGCTTGAAGAAGATGCCTCAGTCCATTCAAGGAAACTGCTTTAAATCTTTGGATGCTTTAGAAACATTAATTGTGCAGCACATTTCCTACCTCTCCTACCCAAATGTTTACAGCCCTTGATTTGTACTTCAGCCTGTTAAGAAATGCATACAAGATCTGAAACGCAATGAAGCCAAGCTCACCGTCTTGACAAGTTTTCAGATTGTCTCATAAAATAAGCCTCCCTTGTGTTATAATATATTTAACAGTAGTTTTCTGTCCTAAATACATTCCCAAAATTGTAAGCAGATTTGTGAAGAAGTGCAGAAATGCAGACAAATGGTATGGAAACTCTGGCACAAGTGAAATGTTCCTTCTCAGAGAAATGCAGGTCTAAGGTCTAGCTATAGTCACTTTAACCATTTCCTGATAAATCCAGAAAATGGCTGGCGTCCCTTAGAAGGCTGAAGGGGTTCTTGTCATAAAGGTTAAGTACCCTCATCAGTGGTGGCTTTGCTCAAAAGTATTGGGAAACCTTAGAATAAAGATGTGGTGTTACAAAAATGAAATTCCCTCCAGATTTTTCCACTTTCTAAAATCTGTTCCAGATTTATCAAACTAGCACATGAGTAGCTGTGGGATAAACCTACTGCTCTAAAAATATCTTTGTTCCTAAATTCATCAATTTCCAATGCGTATGAACTGCAGCAGTCCTCAAAAAATGGTTCTCACTGGTTTCCATTTCTGAGTATACCTTTTCTGATGACAAGCTACATCCTGGGCCTCAAAAGTATGCATTACATTTTCAACAAAACAGAATCCATCCACCTGAACAGAGACTCATAAACATGAGTTGAGTTGTGGTAACCTTAACTCCCTTTTGTACCTAATGTAGCATATTAAAAATTTGCCATCAGAAAAAGTAAAATCAGCTTGTCCTATGGACCAGTAACTATGAATGGCAATATACTTGCATTCCATTGGCTTATCTACAGAGTTTACTTTCTCTGTTACCACCTAAAAAGAACTGTTGTGTTAGTTTCTCTCTCATTTTTGTTTCATTGTTCCCACCTCATAAAAAATTAATAATCCTTCACAAAGTTTTGATGTTCTTTTTTCCATTGCTGGACCAGTTGTAATATAATTTGTGAATGATTTAACTTCAGTAAGACTGTCAAACAAAGAGCACTGAGGGTTGTTTAAAAAGGCATCTCTCTAGAAGGGCACTGTTCAGGCTTAGGAAAGCTCCACTGAAATCTTGTGTGAATAGACACATAGTAATGGAAGACGCTGAGAAGCTAAACAAAAAGCAAAAAACAAATGAGTACTTTCCATCATTCCTTTTGTCCCCCCAAAACTCATATTTCTACCATTGCACTTTCCGAAGCTGTAACCTTGCCACATGTACTAGTGCCAACTCTCTAAAATACAATCCATCCAACCTCTTCACAGTAAGTTTACCTGGTTTAAAAAGTGTAAAACTATTACTCTTAGGTTTTTAATCTACACCCTCACCCACTCACACCCACACAAATATGGCTCATGCAGGATTAAATATAAGCTTAAGGTTGTGTTTGTCATTGTTATAGGGTTAAATTGTCTTTTTCCCTACCCCTGAACAGTGACTGCCTTTTTCCTCTCTCATTTATCCTATTTTCTAGCTGTTAAAAAGAAATACAGAGACTTCTTCAGAGCCAGCAGTTTTGCTTAACTCACTTAAGCATAAAGATTCAAGGCTCTAAGCCTCTGCCCTCAACACCATCAATTCTAGTCCCACCTGAAATTTAAACTACTAAAGTGATTGTGGTGAATTTCTGGGAGTCAATCTTTCTGGCTGAATGGTTGTCTTCTTGATGGAGAAGGGCAGCTGTCCCTGAGGAGGAGGGTAAGAGTAGGATTTTGTCTTATCCTTTAAGTCAAAACTATCCACAAACTGCTGAGTCAGCCATACATATAAGTAAACAGCAATCATAGCTTGCTCTTGTTCAAGACTGCATTTCCCAAGAGTGCCAACCAGATACAAAGTACCAGGTAATGCCACTAGGGTGATGGCATAGGCTGGATATAGAAACAGTCTCACAAAACTTCTGGGGTTGCAAGCTACCTAATCGTAAGGTCTATGGTAAAGTAGTTCACAATAGAATTGTTATCAAAGGGAAATAAATATAATCAGGGATCCTGGTTTCTCTGATTGAAAAAAAATCCCTAATTTTCAGTTAAAAAAAGTAACCCCACATCACATTTTCCCATGATTAAAATGAAACAACTATTTATATATCTACATATTAGTGGTGTTTCATTTAAATCATGGAAGAATGTGGATTTGGGGTTACTTTTTCTTTTAACCGAAAATTGGGAATTTTTTTTCAATCGGAGAAAACAAGAATCCCTGATTATAATCTATACAGCTACATGTGCACATAATCATCAACAGAAAAATATATGGCACTGCAGTACTACAGCATTATCTATTTAAGATATACAAATGCTGTGGAGGCTACTTACAATTTTATTTTATCAGGAAACATTTTTATGGGATTCAATAACATGTGTAGATGTGTGCACTTATATACAGTTCTTTCCCTGTTTACGTACACACAAAAGGTTTATATATAAACATACTTATTCTCCTGCACAGAAAGCATGTAATTTTTCTTTATGTTAAAGATCAATTTTGCATTATGTTGAAATTGTTTAGAGGATAAGCTCATGAAATATACAGTATCATTACGTATTGACCGTTGCTAGGTTTATGAAACTTCCATAGCAACTACAACCATAATATGGAGAGCTTCTCAAAGAGGTAACTTTACATAAGGTCAACAAGTCCCCTGACAAAAATTTTATATAGTGCTCAATCTTAGAAATACAGCCAAACCTTTGTTCACTACATAACCCTTAGGCTAAAAAAGCTAATGAGAATCACAGACAACATATTAAATGATGGTATTTTCAGTGCAGCTGGGATTTCATTCTATAAATAATTTTAAAACTATTACCCAATAAAGTATTGCAATAAAAAGCTGACAAGGCCTTGTTCAACAAGCAATCACCGGCATGCTTTTGCACCTAGAGATTGAGAACTTTCTTATAAGCCTGTGGTGATTTTTAGGTGTTTACACAAAACTGTTGATATCATTTATAAATTGATGGAGTACTTCCTTTCGCTATATGCTGGAATTAATGAAAACTTATTTTAAAGATTCAAAGAGGCAGCATGGTCTGTAGTCAGCACCTTATACATTCTACTTTATGCAGAAGAGGTATCTGTTTCCCTCACACATTGCACCCCTTATGTGACAGAAAATCTGGCATTTTGAAATAAAACAGGATTGCTCTCAAATGTACTGGGGGGGAAAAGATTTATTTAAAATGCTATTGGCTTATTTATCCCCCCACAAGGCTGCTCCAATACATGGTGAAAACTGCAATATTAGTCTGATTCAGCTGATGATTCATCAATACAAAGCCTTGCCAAAATAAAAAAGTAAATAAAAAAGTCACTTACATGCCCCCCTAGACATGAAACAAAAATGCTATTCTGAGAAAGGTGAAAAATCAATCAGACCTCCACAGCTACAGTCTATGGAATCTGACAGTTCACACCTCATTTTGCATTAAGTGAAGAAGTATTTACTTCATGTTGCACACTATATTATTGCACATAATTTGTCTGGCAAAATCTTCCATACTACTGCGTTTCATCTGTTCAAAATACTATCAAAAGCATGTTTAAGTCAATTATATCTTGAAAAGTAACTAAGTAAAAATGGCACATGATCCCTCAACAGGCATGCTACTTCTTTTTTTGGTTGACTTTTTAAATTTAAGATACTAATTTGCATAACAGACAAAGGAGATGTACATATCACATAGGTATTCATTTTATATACTACACTTGAGCCTCACAATCAACACTGGATTTATATTTTTAGAAGACTTCCTGAGTATTTTGAAATGAACAGGGGTAAAAATGTAATTGAACAATGTTCTTTCATTATGAAGTGTATGCTAAGAGAAAAAGCTAAAATCATTCTATGTCACTCACACGGTACTCAACCACTGTAAACATAGTCTCCAGCAGAACAGGGTACACTGTGGTAGCAGGAAAAAAATTTAGCCAATTGCATGCATCTAATTTTAGTTTTCATCAGTCATCAGATCCTAGCCCAAGGCATATATTCTATGGGCAATTTTCCTACTCAGGGTCCTGAAACGATCATTTAAAATAAAATCACAATCACTCTGAACAACTAGAGAAAGGAGGTTACTTCCAATTTCAAAGCAGATTTTTCACATTTAAAACATAGGAAGCTAGATATTTTCAGGCAGGCCCTTGGGATTTTTGTCACCACCACCATAACATCATCCCTTTCATTGTTTCTATTTGCTGATAGGGAAACCTGTTTACCACCACCAGTTCTCAAGGTCCAGTCCTCTGTTGAACCTATGGTGGCTGCTGCCATACTGCTTACAGAAATGCAACACTCAGCTTTGCAATCCCATAGGCAACACCTCCAAGAGCAACCACTTTATTAATATACTTGTCAGCAGCTCTTTACAACCACTTTGCTAATCCAAAAGAACAAAAACAGTCAGCTTTAGGGGAACCTGTTTGCTGATCATGCTTAGCCATGCCAAGGAAAACAAGAAGAGATACATAAAACTTCATGGCCTCTAATAATGGTGGTTTGCCACTTATTAAGCAATACAGTTTAGTGTTTTAATGCTCAAAATAAGGTAAAGCAATTCCTTGTTTTCAGAATTATTGTTTGTTATGGTAACCACTCTCCTTCCTTTTTTTTGACACCATCCTTAATCCTGGATAGAGGCTGGATGTGCTCAATGCTTACCACAGAACTGAAGCAATCTGCACCACTATAAAGTATTTATTGAAAATGGAATGTGTTCTTCTCCGTCCAGTTTTGGGCTCCACAATTCAAAAAGGATGTGGAGAAGCTTGAGAGAGTCCAGAGGAGAGCCAAGCACATGATCAGAGGTCAGGAAAACAGATCTTATGATGACAGGCTGAGAGACATGGGACTCTTTAGCCTGGAAAAGCGTAGGCTCAGGGGTGATCTGATGGCCACCTATAAGTTTATCAAGGGTGACCACCAGGATCTGGGGGAACGTTTGTTCACCAGAGCGCCCCAAGGGATGACGAGGTCGAACGGTCACAAACTCCTGCAAGACCGTTTCAGGCTGGACATAAGGAAGAACTTCTTTACTGTCCGAGCCCCCACGGTCTGGAACAGTCTGCCATCGGAGGTGGTTCAAGTACCCACATTGAACACCTTCAAGAGTAAATTGGATGCTTATCTTGCTGGGATCCTATGACCCCAGCTGACTTCCTGCCCTTTGGGCAGGGGGCTGGACTCGATTATCTCCCGAGGTCCCTTCCAGCCCTGATGTCTATGAAATCTATGAAATCAGAGGTCAGGAAAACAGACCTTACAACAAGCTGAGAGCCACGGGGCTCTTTAACCTGGAAAAGCACAGGCTCAGGGGTGATCTGATGGCCACCTATAAGTTTATCGGGGTGACCACCAGGAACTGGGAGAACATTTGTTCACCAGAGCGCCCCAAGGGATGACTAGGTTGAATGGTCAGAAACTACTGCAAGACTGTTTCAGGCTGGACATAAGGAAGAATTTCTTTACTGTCCGAGCCCCCAAGGTCTGGAACAGTCTGCCAGCAGAGGTGGTTCAAGCACCTACGTTGAACAACTTCCAAAGCAAATTGGATGCTTATCTTGCTGGGATCCTATGACCCCAGCTGACTTCCTGCCCTTTTGGCGGGGGGCTGGACTCTATGATCTTCCGAGGTTCCTTCCAGCCCTAATGTCTATGAAATCTACAGCAGTGGTTCCCAACTTTTTTTTTTTACCACAACCTGCTGCTGGAAGCAGAGTGTGGCAGCCTGGGGGCAGGAAACCTCCTGGCATGCAACAGCTCATTATTTGTGCGCGGCGCTGCTGACATTGCTCCCGCAACCCTCATTTGGTTGGTAAACACTGTTCTACAGCCTCTTGCTCTGACAGAGTAAGCAATACTGATAGATGAGGAACCAATCAGTAGGAGAAAGGACCCAGCAAAAGAATATTTGTGGTAAGCAATGAAAGGATGAGGGAGCTCTCTGAGGTCCCTTGTTCTGATGCTCTGACTCCTCACTCAATGCAGCCAAGCCTCTTTTCACCTGCACTGCTTTCCAAACTAACAGGAGACATCTGCAAGTGTCAGTCAACATGGGTCCATTCTGTTAAAGGTAAAGGTCCCACCTGACAACTCCAAATGGAATAGCCTTTCAGACAGAGAGGTGCAGAAGGACCGCATAAATACATGCCTTCATACCAATGGAGATCAGAAAGGACATAGAAATAAACTCTGCTCCGTTTTTTGTTTCCTTTTAAGAGAAAATATGGAGGACAATGTCCAGGGATACATTGTCATTGTCATACAACAAGACCCTGCAAAGCAATGATGTTCTGTTTGCCACAAGCATTTTGTAATATTTTGGTGATTTAAAATATTTAAAAAGCTACGGTCATTGCAGCCTTGACTAATTCACAGTTACTTCATCAAAGATCAGGGACCACTAATACAAAGTCCTATCTTTCACTGAAGACAGGCTGCCCAAGAATTAGTCAACTAGGGTTTAATCATAGAAAATTATGGTTGGAAGGGACCTCAGGAGGTCATTTGGTCTAAACCCCTGTTCAAACCAGGACCAGCCCAACTAGATCATTCCAGCCAGGGCTCTGTTGAACTGAACCTTAAAAGCCTCCTAGGATAGAGATACCACCTTTCAGGTAACCATTCCAGTGCTTCACCACCCTTCTGGGAAAACATTTTTCCTAATATCCAACCTAAACCTCCCTTGCTGCAACTTAAGACCATTGCTCCTTGTTCTGTCATCTGCCACCACTGAAAACGGTCCAGCTCCATCCACTTTGGAACCACTCTTCAGGTAGAAGACGGCAGCTATCAAATACCTCCTCAGTCTTCTCTTCCACAGAATAAATGGCTAAGGACAGCCATTACATATAAACCAGTTTAAGTGATCAGAAACTGGTTTAAACCTGTAACAGAACAGACATTCAGTCAGCCATTACATATAAACCAGTTTGAAAATGGCCAAAAGCGGTTTGAGATGAACCTGGTTGAATGTAGTATCAGACTTAACTGATTTGGCTCAAACCGGTTTATGCAATGTCTGTCTCAGATCCTTTGCTGCTTTAAGTTAAATCAGAGACCCCCAGTATCCAGACATGCTTTCTGGACTGGGCTCTGCTCCATAGAGCTGGGCTGGCCTATCCCCCCTGCTCTCTAGCCAGAGCAGGGATGGGGCATGGCCAGACACTGGCCTGTCACGGCCCCAGAGGCAAATTCCTCCCTCCACCCCCTCCCCACACTGCTAGCAAACCCTGTAGACCGCAAGCTGGGGTTTGCCAGCCCAGTCGCACCTCCACAGCTTTCCTACAGCCAGGCAGAGATGGAATTAATACCTCCCTCTGTCGAACTTGCCTGCAGCCAGGGAGGAGATTAATTCCACAGCAATCCTGGAGCAGGGGAGAGGCAACCTAGTCCCCTGTGTGCTGATCTAAGACCTGCACCTGTGAGCCCAGAGCTAAGATCTTCAGGACCAGACTGAGAGATGGGAAGTGTTGACAAAGACCTGACAATCATCATACATATGTGCTGGAGATGGAGTTAAGGGAAGTTGCAGACCGCTTCTGGCTAGAAGTTGTGGACCAACTAATGCAGAGAGCTACATTTACATTGTAAAGTAGAACCTGTAAAACCTAAACAAAGCCTCTCTGAATGCCTGGCTGTAAGGAGACACTCTTCCCTCAGGATTAGTAAGACTTATGCAAGGCTTTCTCTTGTCTTCCTGCTTTACTTTTTAAGTTTAACTAAGTTGTGTATGCTGAGTTTTTACTAAACTGCATCTTAGCTTAGGTGAAGATTTTTGGTAGTTCCCTGTATTATGCTTTGCTAATTGCTGTATTCAAATACATGCTTGCTTCAGAGAAAGGACTTTTTTCCCATCCCCACTCCTTAGTCAGGCGGCAGCTCCCCTCCTACCTCCACACCCAGGTTGGTGGCTGGCATCCTATGTGTCCTGCTAGCCCTGGTTGGTGCCTGGCCATGCACCCTCCACTCCAGCAGGGAAGGGTGAGAGCCTTGGAGGGCATGTCTCTTCCCTCCCCTTTGGTGGCGGCTGGCAAGCATGCTCCAGTGCCCCCCAGCTTCTGACTTGAGCCACTGCAGGCACATACCTGTATTTCTTGATTTAATAGAAAATGTCTGTCCAATTATTAATTGGTTTAAACTGTGCAATTTAGACTACCATGCTAGAGTGAATCAATTCAGGCTCGGGCTTTTTGAATGCCTGTCCCTAGCCAAAAAGCCCAGTTCCCTCAGCACCTCCTAAGAAGTCATGTCCCCCAACCCCCTAACTATTTTCGCTGTCCTCCACTAGATTATCTCCAACTTGCTGTCCACATCCTTTCTGCAGGGGGATGGGGGAGGGGGCAGATGGGGGGAACTGGACACAGTACTCCAGATGTGGCCTCACCAGTGCTGAATAGAATGGAAGAATCACTTCCTTCAATCTGCTGGCAACACTCTTACTAATGCAGCCTAATATGCTGTTAGCCTTCTTGGCAACAAGGGCTCTTGACTCATATCTAGCTTGTTGCCCACTAACCCACAGGTCCTTTTCTGCAGAGGTGCTGCTTTGCCACGTGGCCAGTAGAAGTGCATGGGATTCTTCCTTCCTAAGTGCAGGACTTTGCCCTTGTCCTTGTTAAACCTCATGAGATTTCTTGTCTCCCAATCTTCCAATTCATCTAGGTCACTCTGAATCCTAGCCCTACCCTCCAGTGTATCTACTACTCCCCCCCAGCTGGTGTCATCTGCAAACTTGCCAAGGGTGTAATCCATCCCATCTTCCAGATCAATAATGAAGATATTGAACAAAACCAGCCCCAGGGCCAGCCCCTGGGGCACTCAACCTGACACCAGCTGCCAACTAGAACTTGAGCCATTGATCACAATCCATTGAGCCTGATGATCTATACAGCTTTCTATCCACCTTACAATCCCATTCATCCAACCCATACTTCCTTATGCATACTTATTGATCTGGTCTGCATTTCAACTATTTGACTAAACATGACACCAGTCCCCAAATTAGTCTTCCAAAGGGCATCAGTATTAACACAGAAATGTTGTTCTTAAGAGTAGCAACCAAACATACCTACAATAGTTATTTTGTTCTTATACCCAGAATACTTTTTCACAGTATTGCTTCAACAAAGACAAACTAAGTTGTGGTGCTCAAAGGAAATGCAATTACTTCATACACATATCCACAAGAATTATTTGCAGTTGGGTTAACTTTGAAGCTACTACCCTTTTTCCTCCTTATTTAACATTTTGACCATGTGGGAAATACAGGCACTAACTGCAGTTAAACTCTAATGTTACTGTAAAATAATACCATACTGCCATGCAATAGCTCTTTAATGTCAACCATAACCTTCATGAATGGGTTTGTAATGAGAAACCCTTGTTTGTCATACAGTAGGTATGATTGATGCTATATATGAGTGAAATGAAGCCACAGTGACCATCTCAATAACATGAACAGCTGCCAAATATTCATTTAGCAGAATGAGTTTAGAAAACTTTGAGCAGATTGCTTTCACAAGGCTGCTTTCAACAAAAGGAAACATAATTAACGAGCTAATATCAGCATGTGTCTGGCTAAGCTAATGAATATCAAATTACAGAGAAACCTGTATAAATCATCATTATCCTGAATTTTAATTGAACTTGCAATTAAACATGACAAATTTTATATATACTAAACCTTTAATTTATACTTTCAAATAAGGAATAATTTATCATTTTTAGTATTTCATAGTTAATTTCCCAATATGTACAGTTCTAATTAACAAGGACAGGCAGGCATTTAAAAAAAACTGTTGAACAGCTCCATTGGTTACAACAACTTTCCATTCTATAGATTAAAATAGGGTCCCAAAGAACTTATGATACATTGCATAAGTCTGTTTTGTCTGTGCTTGAAAATAATGCTATTAGTTTCCAAAATATCCTATGAATACTATATACATCTACCAATAAAATGGGTGCATTTATTTCTACACAAGTTTCCCTAAGTAACTAATTTGCTTCTATAAAAGTGCAAAAGTAATACTACTATAGCTAGTATTTTCTTGCATAAAAGATACACCTCTCCCACTAAAATCAGTTCTTCAAAATTGGGGTATTTATATCAAACAGTAGGGCTGATTTTCTGCCCAGAATAGAAGCACCCTTCTTTGATTCCTGCTCCACAGTGCAACAGTTGTTGCATTTCTATTCAGGCAGCTAAGGTAGTCAATGGACTTAATGACTTATTGTTCTTCACACCAGAGGTGTTAATGATAATCTCTCCTTTAATTGTCTTGATGCTCCACTAATCAAGCTAACTTGCCTTTGGGTAATTTTGCTGTCTGATACCTGCTCTTTCTATTTCATAGCCTTGGAAACTCTTTGGTACTTTTAAAAGCCATAGATCCACCCCTGAAGACCAGTTTTCAGCAGCAGCTTGGGTTTCAGCTTTAGTTAAGGAGGAAAGGGAGGGTAAAACATCTAAAAGTTGGGTTCTGTCATTGCTCTATTCAGGCATACTTCTGGAAAAAAATATTTATTCTACCTTTCAAAAGGTCTGTATTAGATTCCAGCATGTGCAGTATGTGAGCAAATAGGATATATTATCAAGGACGTTAACTTCTGAATGCTATCCTGCAGTCAGGCCAGAAGTCTTTTGAGACAAATTCATTATCAAGATATAAAGAAACACCAGCACACAGATTACTGTTTCTTGAAGAAAAACTAATTCCTCACTAATTCCTAACTTGAATTTTAAATACATTTTACCTTGCTTATAATATATAGGAAATGACAGAAAAAGGTTATTTCCCCCAAAGTACTGTTTTTCTCCACATTTTTTTTTCTTACATCAAGAATTTATGCTATGTCTACCTTTGAGTTGCCTATCCATCTACCTGCTGTTTCCACACTCAGGACATACTCAATGCTGCAGCTTCACCTGTTTCAACTAACATTACATAGTTTTACTGGCAGATCTATGTCCATTAGGTGCATGAAACATTTTGCAGCCTCACCCAATGTAATTATGCTTACACACCATCTGGAATGATGGTAGCAATGCTGACAGAAGACTATCTTGTCATCTTAGTTTATTCTATTGAGGGAGATATTGGTATATGCTGTGTCTCCACGAAGAGGGATGTAGCTCTGCCAGAGTTAACAATAAAGTTTCTTCTTAAGCCCCTGGGTTAGAAGGGCAAATGCAAAATTGGCTTGAGTGGAATACTATTTGAAAAAGGGGTCAGGTGCAAGCTGTAATTTATACCATTTTATCCTTGTCACACACCAGACAAACTGACACAAGCTGAGAGTCAAGATAGACAACTGAACAGCTAGCACGGGAACAAACTTTAGCTATGTTGTTTAAAACACTGCTTTTGTTTGGTTCCTTAGCATTACTTAATGGCAAAAAAGAGGTTTTAATTGAAGTTTCAAGTTCATTTGCCCCTTTAATTGAAGTGTGGAAAGAACATGGTCCAAAATATCCAGTAAATCAAGCCTGAGGGAAAGCTATACTTGATTTTCCTCATAGAATGCTTCAAAATAAGCAGAAAAGATCACTAAAAAAACCTAACACACCGCAGACTAGATTTATACCTCATAAAGAACAAAATACAACATAAGCTCATTTAGAAAAAAATAAACTTTCTTTTTAGATTACATTTAAGACTTTTGTTGAAACTGGTTCTTCACCGTCTCTGAGAATTCATTCGGAAATCTGTAGAGAGATTTGAATGCTACTGTTAACTTCTGAGTTGCCTCAGTGTGGGAAGAGTCATTACAGAAATTTAAATAGCCTCTTGTGTTGTTCAGTGAGAGAAAGACAATTGGGGAATGGGGGCATAAGCCCATACTGTCTTTCCATTTTGCCTTCTCTACAAACATTGTGTTAAAATTAATTGAATAAAAAAAATAGCAGGAAATGATGCATATCCCAGTGTATACACCTGTAATATTCACTGCAATCTTCCCCTAAAGGTGAAGGGAAATGAGGTACGTGGCTGGGGTGGTAGGAAGAGGGAAATGGGGCAAGCAGATACTTAATAATTTTGACTTTTTTACCCTCCATTATGATAGAATCATAGAAAACTAGGGTTGGAAGGGACCTCAGGAGGTCATCTAGTCCAACTCCCTGCTCAAAGCAGGACCATTCCCAACTAAATCATTCTGGTTAGGGCTTTGTCAAGCTGGATTCTTAAAAACCTCCAAGGATGGAGATTCCACCACCTCACTGGGTAACTTTTTCCAGTGCTTTATCACCCTCCTAGTAAGAAAGTTTTTCCTAATATCCAACCTAAATCTCCCTTACTGCAACTTAAGAGCATTGCTCCATGTTCTGTCATCCATCACCATTGACAACAGAGAACAGACTGGATCTCAAAGCAGATCCCACCACTGCTCTTGCTGAGCATGGGAAAGGACAGCAGGGTACAGAACTCATATACAATAGAGAAGCATACAGTACTCAAAACTAAGTAAATTCATAAAAGCCCCCATTTACTTACACTGAATCAGTACATTGTTGCCAAAAGAGTTTCCTTTCTTTGCACAGCATAATAGTATAGGTTAGTCTTAGATTTGAGTAACTGACTTAGACTAAGACCATGCACAGGCATTCACTTGTAGCACTAATAATTTCTGAGACTGACAGCATGTGTGTATGTCTAGATTTGGCTAGAGCACATACCTGCCTCTACTCTGTAATCTTTAACTACTCAATCTGTCTCATTTTATTTTCTTCAAAAATTAGTTGAATGACACCTACCTTCCTGACAAGAATTTTGTGAAATGTAATCAATATTCCCTCCACTAATGAATCCCATGCTGTATCTCTCCCACTCCTGCCTACTCCATGCTGCCACTTCCACCTCAAAGAGCATCGCCAATACTAATGGGCTATGCAACCACATGCTCTTCATAATTCCTGTCTTCCACCAAACCAAAAATGCCAGTCCTAGTCAGCATAAATCATGTCACCAACCCATCAACAAAAATAAATACATGAAATTCTCCTCTGAGTTTTCCCAGTGTATTTTGAGCTTTGTGTCTACTTAGACTGCAAGCTCCTCAGAGCAACAAACCTGTTGTGCTGGGTGACTTGTACAGCTCTGAGCACACTGTCTGCACATAAAACAGCAATGGTAACATTTGTCTGGCTATTCTCGATACACAACCAAAAAGAAGCAATAAAAGCATCAAATTTATCTTTTTTTCCATTTACATAAAAATGCCCTATTTATTCTCATTTATTTTTCAGGGACTTCTAAACCTGCTGGAACTGCATATACTGAGGCTTTGAATGTTTAATGCTTTTGTTGAAATGCACTGTGCACTCATGCCTGAGAAGCAGGAGGACAAATATTTTCACACATTATCAGATAGCCGAATGAAATAGGCTCCACCAGAATTTACAACTGAAGGCTACTAGAATTTACAACTTGTGAAATTGTGGTTGTCTGTATTTTCTCATTACTGTTTGCTTGCTGTAGATAGAGAAGGCACTTTTTTCTTTGCCATCTACTGTCTCGCTACTTCCTAGTTAAACCTTGTCTCAAGTTATCAACACTCTCTGGAGAGATAAGCTTCTTCTCACTTACAACCTGTCACTAATAATCGAACTTTCAAGACTCCATCTCGAAAAGAGACTACTGGAGGCACACAGGTCACAGGAATTAACTGCCACCAGTCCTTGCAGAAAACTAAGCTCATCAATCTATAGCTTCTCGTCATAATTAGAATAACGGCTTTGAAAATTTGGGCTGATGTTGACTCAGTCTTATGCCACAAAGAACGCTGATTAAAATCTTGGTGTGAAAGTTAATGATAAGTGCTGGTGGCGTTGTCGTAGCGACGGGGACAAACAGTTCCCTCGCTGTGACATTTTCAATGTCCTGCAGAAGAGAAACTGTCCTCTTTAGTGTGGCACTGTATGAAGCTTATTTATGGCTACAGGGCTTGCTGGATTGATGACTGTCGTAACACACTGTCAAATCCTTTACTGACACATTCATTTTTTTGAGCTGCTGGTGTGGCAGGAATAAAACACAACAAAATGCTTAAGTCTTATTTACCAGTTTCTGTTTGGTTAAACAGAAGATGAAGTAAGTTGTTTAGGTAGATGCACAAAAGTAAACACACATGGGTACAAAAATCTTTCCACAAACATACTTGAAGTCCATTCCAAACAACAGCATTAACTACTCATAAAAAAGAATGAGCAGAGGACCTAATCTGGCAAAAAAAAAACCTTTATAAAGGCCAAAGCAGTTGGGAGGTGGGTGCTGATGTGAGTACAGAGGTTCATGTATGTTGTGCTCACTGAAGAACTAGGCCATCAACACACCAGAACATGTGCCTGCATAGTTGAAGGAAAATTGGATTTTATTGCCCAAAGTGATTTCTTAGATATCTCCAACTAATGATCCTATCCAGCCAGGGTCATGAGTGACTACATGGCACTGGGAGTCAGGCTCAGAGGTCCAGGGGCACAGGTGGTCTTCTCATCCATCCTCCTAGTCAGTGGTCATGGACAGCACCACAGCAACTGCGTTAGAGGTCAACTCGCAGCTTTGGAGGTGATGCCATCATGCGGGGTTTGGATTTCTTGACCATGACCTGTTCTTCCAGGATAGGCCTTGTTTGGATGAGACAGGCTACATCTGTCTCCAAGAGGTAAGAGTCTGTTCTCTTACAGATTGGCTAATCTCCTACGTGGGGCTTTAAACTAGATTCATCAGGGGACGGGGATGTTGACGACAGGGTGAGATCAGGAATGATGAACTGTGAGCCAGGCACTGGAACAGTCCAGGTAAGTACCAAGGGAAGTACTAAGGGCACCTATTGTGGGGCTTAGATGTCTCTGTAGTAATGCTAGGAGCATGGGGAACAAGCAGGAGAAACTTGCATTCCTGCTTGCAAGCAATTCAACCTGGTTGGGCTAACAGAAACCTGGTGAGACCTACCCACAACTGAGCAGTAGGCATTGAGGGCTACAGGCTGTACAGACAGGATAGAGTAGGGAAAAGGGTGGGGCACAGGGAATGTTGCTCTCTATGTTAAGGAGCAATATACATCTTCTGTAGTTAAGTTGGACCTAGAAGAAGGGCAAATTGAGGTACTAGGGGTCAGGTTACGGGGGGTCAGGGAGAAAGGGACTTGGTAGTGGTGTCTACTACAGATCCCCACACCAGGGAAATGAGTTAGACCTAGAATTCTCAAGACAGCTCTTAGAGGCAGTGTGCTCAAAGGACCTTGTTGTCATGAGGGACCTAAATTCCCCAGATATCTGCTGAGTAGAGCAGGCAGCCAGGTTCGCCCTTTCATGCGAGTATCTAACCTGGTTGCAGGACCTTTTCCTTACATAGGAGGTAAACGTTCCCACTAGAGGAAATGTCTTACTAGACTTGGTGCTGGCCACAGGGGATGACTTGGTGGGAGATCTGCAGGTACAAGGTAACCTAGGGGTTAGTGACCACCTATTGACAGAGTTCACTATCTGGTGAAAGGTAGGAAAGATAAGTAGCAGGGCAGAAGTGCTAGACTTCAGGAAGGCCAACTTCAACAAGCTCAAGAAATTAGTTAGGAGGGACTGATGGGCAAAAGCATCGGAGAGATGGGAGTCCAGAAAGGGTGGTCATTTCACAAAGGACTGATCATGTAGGCACAGAAAGGGACCATCCCAATACACATAAAGGGAGGCAAAAGAGCAAAGAAACCCTCTTGGTTGAGCACAGAAATCCAGGAGAGCCTGGAGGGGAAACAAGAGGCCTACAGGCTGTGGAAGCAGGGGCAGCCACCAAGGAGGAGTATACCTGCTTGGCTCGAGCTTGCAGGAAAGCAGTGAGGAAAGTCAAAGCGGAAATGGAGCTTAGGCTGAGGACAACTTCTATTTTAGCTTTCCTTTCAAATACCTTTCTTCACATTTTACAGTATAAAAATATATTAATAAATATAGCTAAATTATGCTCTCACTAACATACCAAAGGTAGATGACAACACATATAGTGCCTCTCACTCAGTGTCAATGGCTCCAGGAAACACTTCTTACTTCACAGCTTGAGTATGGCAAGTGACCAAAGGCACCTCTTATTAGTACATGTACACACACACACACACACACACACACACACAGAGCATGGATTTTTTTTATAGAAGTCTTCATAATCATTGTTCCAAGTATTTTTTTCCAAATATCACATTTAAACAGCTTATTTGAAAGGAAACTCCTCACATGCCAAGACTCCCTCCACCTCAATGCTTGTGAGAAAGACAGGACAAAAACGTGTCCCTCATTCCTTGATCCAGAAGGGAAAGGTGATATTACAAGTCCCCTGTTCCTTCTTCATTGCCAAGGAATTCTTTCTCACCTAATTTTTTATTATTTTATCTCATGCCTTCTATGCCTGACAGACTGCCAATGAACTAACATTGTAGTTCTGGAGGATGGAGTTGTCAAGAAGGTAAATGGGTCCTGCAGCACTATGACTCATTCTAGTTTTAATGTCCTGGCTAGAAGTGCAATCAGCGCAGAAGCTCCACACTGCATCACAAAACCCCTAAAAGGCTTAAAGTCTTCCCTAACTCATGGATACCTTGAAACACCAGATTGGATATGGCAGAAAATGTCTTCTGTAATCAAGGTTAGGTGGTGCTCACTTTACTTGATTTCACTATGTTATATTGACCGATTAAGAGGAAGTTCAGTGAGGCACATATGAGCCTTTCCATTTTTAAAAAATAAGGGCTAAGTATCTGACTCCATTAGAAGGCACATCTTTGATATCTCCCCACAGTACTGGAAGGCAGGGACCTGCCACTCCCTGCACATGAACAGGAAGGAAACTAACAGCTAACCACCATTTTCACCAGAGAATTACTGAAGCTGAGCATAGCAGTGCAGACAATCAAAGGAAAGAAAGCAGAGGGAGACAGATCAGAGAGCACTGTCTATAATCCTTACCTTCAAAAGTCTGTCTACCTACTGCACTTCTTGCCTTCTTTCCCATCTCTCAATACTTCCTCCTCACTTTGTTCTGCCCAAACAATGTTTAATCTTCATTTTCATACCTTCTTTTCTCACTTCTGTAAATCTTATGTCCAGAACACCATCCCTTTTTTGGTCTGACAAGCTTCTTAGTTTTTGCTTTTCTGAAATATCGCTCAATATACTGTGGTGATAGCTTTCAAATGCTAGTTCTCAAAGTAATGCTTCTTCATCTTTTAAATACATAAGAAATGCACATCCTTACAATATGTCCAGTCCCTAGAAGAGAGACCTGGTGATCTACACACAAACACTCATTAAGTTTCATTTTTAGTTTTACAAAGCTCTATGGGTCTATGACCCATTACCTTTCTTCAGTCTCATCAGTACCTAGAATATTGTCAGAGCTCAAATGAAATCTTTATCAGTACTTATATAGGCACTTGAGAATCTTGAGTGAAAGGCATCCTATGATACACCACATCAGCTAAAACAGGTGACAATCCAGTGTGATAATTTTTGCCAGATTTTTTTAATAGCATTTACAAGCTCTTCAACAACAAAAAAAGCAAAGACAAAAATTTGAACTTAGAAAGTGTGCATCCATCCCTTCCATCAACATCAATAGGATGGGACAACCAAAACCTTAAGTCACTTTGCAAATCGCAGCCAACATTGTGCCAACATACCTAATGATTGGGGGCGGACTGAATATTAAGTTATTTCAACATTCACCCATTCTCGCTGACATACATCAAACAAAATTGGCCTTCAACTATTCCAAATCACAACCATCAGTATGTGAATTAGTATCCTAGTTGCAAGACAAGTGGTTGTACTATAACATAAATGGGAGTATGAAACCATTTCAACAGTTTTCTGGTGCTCCTTCATATATTGCTGGGCCTGCCAGTCTGTCTTCCTCATTGTTTCTTCATAGTCTTGTTTGTATTTTGCTAACTAGATACTGTGCTATTCTATCTTTGAATACAGGTGTCATTTCATTCAGCCCTCTAGGCTCCTGGAAGGACCATGAATTTGGGGACAAAGTACGCTGCTGAAGTTTGGTGTATGGAGTCACACTGGGGACATATATTGGCAGCAGGAAGGCAAACAGCAGCTGCATTTACCCCTGTACTGATGCTCACCCTGTAACTTGAGGTGGGTCTTCCAGGGGAAAAGAGGAGGAGAGGGGGGAAGGCATGTTTGACACCTCTGATCTAGAACATAAAAATGACTGAATAACAAAATTAATTAAAATCTAAATCCCACAAAATAGATTGGAATGGACCTGCTACATTCTTAAGTGCAGGATCTTATGTACAATCATCCTGGACTACTAAAAATGTTGACGTCCATCACGTTATATAAAGATCCTAAACACTATCATCTAACCCAGGGGTTGTCAACCTACGGTACACAGGGTTACTTGGGAAGGCTCCAGGGGGTAAGCAGCAGTGGCGTGGAGAAACAGGGGGCAGGGCCCCCTTTGAGGTGCTTGCGGTGCCATGGGTCACCAGCGCATTTGTTTTTGCCGGCGCTTCCATAGCCATGCACTGCTGGCAATTCCTGTTTCACTGCCATGCGCTGCCAGCACTTCCAGTTTCCAGGACTGCCTCCCCTCCCCCACCCTCGATCGGCTGCCAGGGGATTCCCACCCCCCCAACCCCACCCGCTGACCAGCCACTGGGGGACTCTGATTCTCCAACAGCCACTGGGGGTACACTGGGGCCAAATGAGGTTGAAACCCTGTGATCTAACCTACATCATACAACAAAACACTAAACAATTTCCTGTCATTTCTGTGAAAAAGAAAATCATTATTCTGTTTAAAAATAAGGAAATACCAAGACCATAAAAACTATATATAAATTTTAAGCAACAACTTAAGAAAACTAACATTTAGGTTCTATAGATACAACTAAGTATGTTTCACACCTTTCATCTTATTCTCCCTTTGCCTAGAAATCAGACTTACCCCAGAACTGGGCACAGTAACAGACTCAACTAAATAAATACCTAAGACTGAATGGGTAGAAACCTTGCAAGTTAGGCTCATTATGCCTGAGGTAAAGCTCACTGGTGTAAAAAATGGGACCTTTTCCACTATATGACCAAAGTTTACTAGCAGTGCTGGGTGGGAAAATGTGCAAAAAAACCTGAACACTAGGGGTACAGAAAGAACTAGTTTAACAGGAAGTGGAAATATTGGTAAGGTCCAGGCTTAAAGAGGATGGGTTGTGACCAATGTGACACCACAGCAAATTACTTATACAGCCAATTATTTGAAATAATTAAAAACCCAGGCACATTAAATAATGTTCCACATGACCTGGCCTTCAGGGTAGGTGGTTTTAAAAAAAAGCCAGTTAGTAAGTTTACTTAAACTCAGCAGTCACATAGGCTCAAAAATAGTAAGCAATAAGCCCATGCATGGCTACATTCCAGTAGCTAGTGCTGCTAATCTTCTGCAGTTATGAACAGCTAATTAATATACCACAATTAATAGAAACTGAAATAATAAAGGACTTAAAATCAACACCTTTGTCAGTGTTGCAGAAGTTTCAGGTCAATGTATACCATGTGTCCTGCAGAAACTAGGCACAATTGCAAAGTGTCAGCCTTCACTTTGATTTTCTTTGCTTTCGTAAGTTTGTATCATATCCTTAATAGCAAGTGAAAGTAGGGCTTTATTGTATGCTAATATGATTAAAATATACATTCTGTACCCTTTTCATGCCTTATCAAAGTTCCAGTTTGGGAAAAATGAGTGCATTATATAAAAAATCTGGGTGACTAAACAGTTAAATGTGCACACTTGTGTGTGTGTGTGTGTGTACTCCACAGTAGATATACATAGAAATTCTAGCAGTCAGATTTAATTTATTCATGGCCATCAGCTTTTCTTGTTCTATTAGTTACCATAATAGCAACACAGTGTTGAGCAAAATACCAGAAGCTTTCATTAGAATCATTAACATAATTTGATAACTGATGGTATTTGATTTCTGACTTTTGAACTTTGACTTGAAGCTTGGTGTAAAATGTGATCTCACTGATTGGGTTAAAACAAGAAAAACAACAAACCCACCATAAACACTTTGCATTATTTTGCTTTGTTAACTGTAATTAATGTTCACATTTGTCACATGTTGTATGATTCAGAGGAGTAGTAGTGAAGATTAAAGATGCAACAAAGATGCGCTCATGTCATATTCTCCAAAATGATTTTGTCCTAATTTAAGGATTGCAGAATATAAGTCAAGCGTGGGGGGGGTTTTAGCATGAAAATGGAATGCATTAAGCAGTCCTTCATACAAGCTGTTACAATGTTCTTTTGTAAGCTTGACAAAAAAAAAACAACCCCTGTGTGAAAAGGTCTGAGTTAAATCTATATATAACAAGTATTTAGGACTAAGGATGGTAATCAAGGTGTTCTATATCTAGAACTTATCTACATACAGTGCAGCATAAAATTATCCAAATTTTATGGAGTCCTTAAAGATAGAGTATAAGAATTAAGGTCTACATTTTTGGTTCCTCTCTCTGTGTCTAAACAGTTACTCACATTTTTGGTATGGCAAACATAGGAATGTAGTGTTAATAGGAATAACCTCCCTAAATCCTTACATACTGCTTTGAAAGAGCACTCAAGCTTCAATGTATGAAACTGTTGTCAATTTGAAAAACACCATCTTTACCCCAGATTTCACAAAGCAATTTTCAGTTAAATGTATATCAAATTAATACTGCCAGTGACCAAATAAGAACTCCTAATGCTTGCACACTTTCTGGCATGTTTAAGTCTTGGGATCAATAGTGAGAGAGATGTTATACAAGCCAATCTCTTTTGAAGCACAATATGCAAAGCCTTCTTTGGTTAAAATATATATTTAAAGGCTTTTGAGAAACAGAATATTGTGCAATTAGCAGACACTTACAATGAAGGATGTCTATAGTGTAGGGGTGGGCAAAATACAGTCTACGTAACACATCTGACCCACCTTGAGGGTCTCTCGGCCCTGCCCAGCCCAGGCCTTGCTGTGTGTAGCCAGTCCTACCACCCCCAGTTGTGCAACAGGGCTGGGGCAGCGCAGCAGCCAGAGTCCACTTGCCAGCAGTGGCAGCTCCTTCCAGCTGCTGCTGCCACACGGTAGGACTCAACCCCACTGTCCAGGCACCCCAGGCTGTCAACCGCACATCCACTGCTGGGGGCATCAGAAGGAGTGAGTTGGTGGGCAAGGTCTTCACGGAGACTGGAGCCCCTGGACTCCTGTGGGCTGGATTTGCTTGGCTGGGTGGATGGATGGGACCATGGGTGGGTGGGCAGGCAGGTGGGCAGCAGCATCTGGGAGCAGGATAGGCAGGTGAGGCCAGGTCCAGGATCGTGGGGCTTGTGACAGCTATGCTGGAGCAGATCACAGCTCTGCCCCGTGTCCTGGACCTGTCCTGTCACAACCCCACAATCCCAGTCCTGCCCTGCAATCCCAGCCCCACCCAACTGCAGCCCCATCCCATCCCTGCCTCAGCCCACCCTGCCCATGGGGGTTATGGGATGCTCTCCATGGAGACCCCACCTATGTGCTCCATCTACAGTGGTCTAGTAATCTACCACTTGCTGAGGGAGGTTTGGTGAGCTGTTGTGGACAAAGGGTAGAAGGAGGGTGATAACCCAGCCTGCAACAGCTGATTAAAACTCCCTAAGTGGCTCTCCAGCCCAAAGAATTGCCCAACCCGGTATAGAGGATCTTTCTTAGAAACAGCTCTTGGACTCTACAGACAAACACATTAATACGAAAGCATATCTAGATTCACACAATACGAGCTCATGATTGTAACCACCATGACAAAAAAAAGGTTATGAAAATTATCCATTGTGCTTTTATAATTAAATTATACATGTGCTTTTAGGCTTGGCTGTTTACCTTATCTCCAAGAAGAGTTTCTGTTTTGCCACAGCCACTTAGTAGTACTACTTAGTAGTAGAATTTATACCAAAGGGAAAAGCCACGTTGCTGGCTGGTATCCCAAGATACAAAAATAAACAATACCATCTCTAAAGGACTTAAAATCTAGTAACTAATGATTTTGGATGCCTAACTGGATAAAACTAATTTGTTAGATTTCTGTGATGATACTAGGCACTCATTAAGAATCAGTCAAGAAGACACCTCACTGTGGACGCTCAAGGTCCATAGTTACTAGCAAAAAATCCTGGTGGAAATTTGCAAAAATTCAGTCAGCAAGCTTTCCAATCCTTCATGAATTTAGCCAAAATGGAGATTGCCCCATTTTTAAGAATTATGAATGGAATTAAATGAATTGCTCAATACCTCAAAAAATCATCAGTAAAACAAGATGTCCTAGAAGGTGTAAACTGTCACAGCTGCAGCAAAAAAGATTTCCATTGGTTCAGGATTTGCTGCCACGTGTCCTAACTTTGAGCCTGTGTTGCCTCAAGCCTAGGGCAACAAGCACTGTGCTTCACTGTTCTATATAAATATTGGAGAACAAAACAGAGTTAGAATGATAAAATCTGTTAGACTAAATTAATTGTATTTACAATATTTCAGGTTTGAGAAACATTTGAGGACTTTCATTTTTACAGGCAGGGTGAGTAATTTTTTTAAAACTATACTACTTGAACTCCACAGTTTTGATTTTTAAGAGGTGCTTATATAGACTGAAACAAATAGAAGACATGTCTTCTTAGTACAAGTACCTCATTACAATATAACTATAACTCATTCAAAAAAATTAGACGGGTTTGTAATCTTTTAAAAGTAACATTATAAATGTGTCGTATTCTAGTATACAATTAGTAATTATGGCATTCTTATTCAACTGTAAACTTACTAGGTATCTTATTCAAATCAACACAAAAGTGTTTACTTTTTAAAGAGGAAGAACTCTATTTCTAATTTCCAAGGTTCATGCACATCAAAGCTGGTGAGCTACTATTACGCCTAACCAATGTAAATAAAATCATACACAAATGTTTATGTAAATTAATAGAGATCTGTCAAGAAACATTTATATTTTAGGTTTGATGGGGATTTGCATAGCTCTCCCATAAGAACACTCACATAAGTGAGGAAAGTCAATTATATCCTCAGTAGAAAAATAATGCATTTCTTTTTCATACCCAGCCTCTATAATGGGTGGTAAGTATTACAAGAAAAATCTTTCCCTTGATATGAATCCAGGCTGAACAGGAATAAAAGTTCCATATCTACCCATAGAAATGGCCAATCCATAACACGGCTGAGGCAAATTAAAGAGGCAACAGAGGAAAATCTGACTGGTAGACATATCATGTATGACCACCTAAAGGTGCACAATTTTCAGGGTTGCATACCTGATATTTTGATCACTTATTTTTCCTACATTTCTGATATAACACTATTCTTATTTTATTAAAGAAGCTGGAGATCAGGGAGCAAGTGGGTTGGATTGTTAAGGTTGAAGAAATGTGGTTTATTGAAGCCTGCAGACAGCTACATTGGCAGATGTGCTTCCCCACACCAAGAGATGCTATTTGAAGAAAACAGCATGCACTCTATTGACTATTTAAGTCTTTATGCTGAACCATATATAATATATAAGGCCTCATACAGGCCATCTTCCAGGAACAGAGTACTATTAGTCCCTGTGCTCATTCAAAAGCTTGGTTTCTCTGCTGAAGATGTCAGTAGTGGTAATATATTAGTTTTATAGAAAAATGACTGAAATTAAAAGCTCACACAGCCATTAGGTAATAAATTATAATAACTACTACTTTGCACTGCATTTGTCCTAGTGGTAAAAGGTAACATTTCCCATTTAGCCATCCTCCAAGCCACCCCAACTGCTTAAATTAACTACATTTATAACTAGGGTCATAAAAGCCTGAGTGCACAGGGCTTGTCTAAGCAGCCAAATCTGTGTGCAATCACCTGGGGTGCAAATTTGAACAACTCTACACCAACAGCAACCACAGTGACATGTTGCAAACAAGTCCCCAGTCTGAGAAAGAGGTCTTGAAAGACAGAGTCATTCCAATACCATTTACTGTTTCTTAAAAAGGCACTGCCAGGACTGCCAGAAGACCAGCTAAGGACCTAACTGGTGATGTAGTATTATATATACCAAGTCCAGAGATGTATCACTCTGAAGTACACGGCGGATTGCAAACCTCTTCATGTGCTCATGGACAGCATGCAGATGCATTGTCCGTAACCACCTGCTCAGTAAAAGAGTCAGAAGCTCCTTACATACAGGTATGTGCAGTATGCCTTTTAAAGGGCTTCCCTCCTCTGAATTTTGAGATACTTAAACTATTTCTCCCCATCCATGAGTTAAGATATCTATTACCAGAGCTTTGGTAGAAAGAAGAACTGAAAAGAGGGGGCAAATTTGCTAGAAAGCTGAACTGAATCCATTCACTAGCTTAGGACTTCCAGGGGACTATGACTAGGCAATCCATGTTGGGCCTGTTGACTAGCCATACGGGTTTCAACCAGCCTTATAGGAGGCTACATGCTGCACTCTGTACTGGCAGGCCGATGTTCCTATGAAGTGTCTGTGGGCCTCCAAAGAGCTGTGTGAATGGAAATATGAAAGTATATACATAGTGAGAACCATGAGGACTATGGGTCTGAAGGATCCAGGAAACATAATGAGAACTAAGATGTTTACGAGAATTTGAAATTATGGGTGAAGACGTAAGTATGATAGAGACAGATGGTGCAGCTTCAACCCTCCTCTCCTTCGTCTATGTAATTATAAGAGTCTCTCTTCTTATAGTGATAGAAATTCTGTCATGAGAAAGGCCCATGAAGACACAGAAAAGACATGTCTCATACTAGATGGGGTACTTCTAGTTATTTAGCTTATGTCACCAGGAATGTTATCCTGATCCAAACTTCTGGGCAAAAATAAAGCAGGGAAAAAATAAAGGAAGAGAAAAGGAAGAAGTATGCACAAGAAGCTCTGCCAGGCTCTTGATTTCAAAGATCCAGGTTGCAGGAAAAATGGTCAGTCTATGAGATGACTATCTTTTCCAGAGACACTTGGATATGCACTGTCATCTCTACTGCACTCTTCTGCAATTAATTCTCAAGGCTAAGAAAAAATGTAATTGAAGGCAAGATAAAAATTGTTTACTCTCTTCACAGGGGAAGTCCTCAGTAGTAGTCTGGACCTCCTACACTATACTGGGCACCATAAGACTGGAAGAACCACCTCACAACGATGGCAGTTCTCATACTCCTCACATCCTAAAGGTATCAACTGAGTCTTACACAAACATCATAGTTATAAGCTGACCTTCAGCCACAAGTGTCTTCAGTTCATCCTGTTCTCACATAACCCAATCCAAAGAAGTAAGTCTTTTTCAGGAGCAGGACGTAATAACAAGCCACTCCCACCTCTAGAAGCACAAGTGATTTGACTTTATTATTGAAAAGATCCCATTTCTTTGCCTTCCTGAAAAAAATAAATGGTCATGGAAGTTTCCTGATGCTTTTCATGGACTGTTTGCACTACCAAAAATTCCAAGATATTAGATGCTGATAAAGTCTCAGCAAAAAGTGCTAAATCTTTTATGTTTTTTTTATAGGAGATTTGAGAATAAAAACAGGGATTAATGTCAGATTTTCTTGGAGAGACTGGTATCCTGGCACAATGACACTATATGGGTAAGTGTCTGACCACTCTTATGTTACTTCAAGTGCAATGCAGTTCTCCTAAGATGGTTTTAAATATTTAAATGCTGAAAGATAAGGAGAGGGCTGGATTAACTGCCAATTCATTCCAAGATACTCCAAATCCAGAAGAAAGATGTTCCAGAACTGGGATAAGGTGGTCATCGCATATGTATTCCTCCACATGCCCTAGAAACTCATGATGAGATGGCTGTATCTACTTCCTCAGGGAAGAACTCCAACAAGATACAGACAAAGGAGTACACCATACCGTGGTGTACCAGTGTAACCAGTGTTGGTAAACATAGATTCATAGATTGTAAGTGGCTGGAAGGAACCTCACAAGATCATCAGGTCCAGCACCCCTGCACTATGCAGGAAAGACAACTGGGGCTATCCCAGCAAGGTGACTGTCCAGTCTCCTCCTGAAGATTTCCAGAGTAGGTGATTGCACCACCTCTGGAGGGAGTTTATTCCACAGTCTGGACACCCTACCTGTGAAGGAATTTTTCCTAGTGTTAAGCTCGAAATAGTCTTCCAGGAGTTTCTGGCCATTATTCCTTGTTTTCCCCCAGGGTGCCCTGGTAAACAGTTGTTCTCTGAGCCCTTGATGTATTCCCCTGACGTAGAGGTAAGCTACTACCAAGTCCCCTCTCAGCCTTCTCTTTCTTAGGTTGAAGAGGCCCAAGTCCCTCAGCCTTTCCTCGTATGGTTCATTTTGCAAGTCTCTGATCATATGGGTGACTCTTCTCTGGACTTTCTCAAGCTTTTCCACATCCTTGTTGAAGTGCAGGACCCAGAACTGGATGCAGTATTCCAGCTGCAGTCTCATCAATGCTGAGTAAGGTGGAAGAATCACTTCCTTGGTTTTGCTTGAGATGCATCGGTTGATGCATACCAGAGTATTGCCCTACAAAATACCATGCGACTTAGCACCCACACCACCCCAGCCCTCAAATCTTGCCACAGCCCCCATATCATGGGGCAACAGGTGCATTACAGGGTACCTGATAAGTGGTTCCTCACAGGCACCTACTCTCCTTCTGGGATCTTCAGTGATTATTCTCCGTTCTGCCACTGTACCATCTATGAGGGAGACTGCAGGGCAAGATAACAGAGAACACTTTGGGCATTCTGGATGAGAACAAGTAGATTTCATCCACTGAAGGATCCACTGCCAGATCTGCAGAGTATCAGGCTAGGAAAATATTAAACATATGGTTATTTGGAGAGAACATTTTTCAAGCTCTTTCAGAGACAAGACATGACTAGAGCTGGAGTATCTGGGCTGGAGAGAAAAGAACTCTACAGTAAAGGTGGGAAGATTGGCATGAGAAGCCTTGACACCTGGAGATCACAATGCCAGAAGCAGCCTAGGACAAAAACAAACAAGAAACAAAAAAACAATAAGTGAACCATTTGGTATTAGGAACACAGCATTGGAAAGTGTCTCCCAAGCTACTGAGTCCAGTCCCTGCATTCCCAGGCAACGATTTACCTGAGATTCCTAAAAGCATCCATTTCAAAACCTTTCATACAACTACAAGTTACGAACTGGAAATGTCACCACGCTACAACAAACCAGGGGTAAGGGTACTGCTAATACCGTGCAAAGCAAAGGCAGAGAAGTACTTGTTAATATATGCTTGACTGATCCTAGGAAAGAAGACTATGCCCCAGAATTGAGGAAAAGAATCCTCCACCCAACTGCTGCCAGTCAGACCCAAGGGAAGCAGTCCCCAGATTTTACGATCAGTTTGAACCTGACCTGAGTATTGTGAAGAGGCTCAAATGTGCGCATCTGTGGTTAAATGAATCTGGAGACTGCTTTTAAGTATATTGCTGGGGATCAAGGGTGGTGACTGGCACCATGACTTCCAGATATAATGTTCTATTCTGATTCTCTTTAAGGGAAACAAAATCTTTGAGAACAACTGATCATGCGGAAAGGTCTCATTTGGCACTGAAGAGAAATGAAACTAGTTTTCTCCCAGGCTTCTCAGGACCCCTCTACATATGCAGGTAAAGGTGCAATAGGATCTAATCCAGAATTCACATAATTGCACCTCCTGCCATGCCACAAGTATATTGGAGGTGTGAATGTGGGATTGTGCATTAGGACCTATTGCACCTTATCACCAGTGGAAGGACAGCCTAAGAACATGATCCCAGCACCAGCTCCCATAGCTGACAGGGCTCAGCCGGGCTTGCAGTTGAGGCAGGATTCCTCACACTGCCCCCACTGCAAGCCTCACACCTTATGAGGCTGTCACCCGGCTGTAAGCCCCACAACTGACAATGCTGCCACCACTGCAAGCCTTGCCAGAGGCAGAGCTGGCAGCAGGTGCCCACCCTTGTTGCTGGGAGCCCCTCAGTTGATGGGGATCCCAGACACTGGAGAGCACTTGGCCATATGTTTAACAGCACAATTAGAACAAGCCACCAAGTTATTACATATTTTCTGTGGACTAACTGTGTAGCTTATTGCTTGTTATATCACACCATTCATTGGTTGAATGTGTAACTAGGTCACAGCTTAAGGTGTGATTACCTAGTTAATCACACCTTAAGTAGCATGTAGAGAAGACCTCATAGGCAGATGAGGCTTGCATGGAATTTTCCAAGAGGAACAGTTTCACTGCAATTCCTTTCTCAGGAATGCTCTTGGAAAATGAGTAAAATAACTTTCTCTGAGGTAGATTAGGCACCAAGCATGCCTGTTAATAGGCATGGCAAAATCACACAAGTGTTTCTTCCATCAAGGAGATTTGAAGTTGACCATCAAGAAACAAGCCTCTGAAGAGGGAAGAAGAAGTTTGGTCAAAGTTGGAGGCTCTCAAACAGCCTTATTTTCCTTGGTTTTTTTTGTTTTTTGTTTGTTTTTTTTTTTTTGGGGGGGGGGGGGTTGTTTTTTAAGACAATGGCCAAAAAAAGAAGAAGAAAAAACAGGTAAGATGAGAAGCAAAATGCATCTTTGTGGCAAGAAAAAAAATAAATAGCTGTTGGCGCTACAATAGTCTGGAGAGACAGGCATATCAAAAAAAAAAAAGCTTAGTTCATGTATGTAATATACATACACAGTGAGAAAACAACGAAGTTGAGTGGAGAATCTCTCAAACATATTTTGTTTAGAGCTATCTCAATTTCCAAACAGTAAAAACTTCTTCTAAGTATCAGTGAAGTATTACGCATAAATGATATAGCTTTCCTTACCTGTTAGTGTTTTATTGTAGTATATTCACTTGTTCATATGGAATATGTTATAGAATTTCCATTACAAACCTTTAATCTCAAGGATTTAAAACAATCATATCTTCCACAAAACTAGAAGTGGCACCAAAAGTTACTTTGTGAAATAATTTTTCCCTTATACATGCTATTAAGGGAAAAAACAGTTTGCTTTTAGGATACAGTAGACCATCCTTTCCTTTCCTCTCCCTTCTTCCCTAAAAAATCCACACACTGAAGTGAAACCATGAAGTGATTGATCAGAAAATAGGGCCCTAGTATACAAGATTCATACGTACACTTAGCAAGAGGATAAGAGTTATTCCAACATTAAAGATTTTTAGCAGATATACACAAGGAAATAGATAAGCAGGAAGCATCAAAGCAGCCCCTCAAAAGCAAAGACAGCTGATGAATCTATACAAAGTACTGAGAATGGACTTCACTCAGCACAGAAATGACTTGTTCAACCATAGCAGAAATTAATTCCATTTCAGGGGGCTTTTTACCAGTTAGATACTGTTAGATTGTAAGGGTGCATCATGAAGATGAAACCATTTCCCTGGTCCATGTGCCTGATTTTGGGGCTCAGGTAGTCTGATCCCTGATGGACCCAAAAGTGGACTAGAAGTACTTCCGGTCCACTTCCGGGTCTGCTGTTGAGTGCGCTGGGGACCCCACCACACTCTGTGGGATGCTCCATCCACCCCAGCATCTCAGCATTGACGAGCCGCCTGCTACCTTGAGGTATGTAGAAAAAAACATTTAAACCTGTGTCTATGTCCAAATCACCAAATCTTCCCAAATTTCTCCAATTCGGTTCAGAGGGTTCCAGTTAGATTTGGAGAGATTGAAGGGTCTCCTGCTTCGATTCAGATTCAGAGATTTGGCCACCGAATTGGACCAAATCGAATCAGGGACTAAAGCTTCACACAGACCTGCTAATTAAAGATAGTAACCCTGTTTTTGTTGAATGACCCAATAACTCTTCAAATCTACCTGGAAGTTATCATTACTTAAATACAAATAATTGGGAAAATAATACCCCAAACATATTCTGAAATGTTCCATTATAAGAAATCAGATTCCTGAGCAACTGCCATACTGTTTATTTAGTACTGCTAACAAACTGGAGAAGAAATTGGGAAAAAATTAAGAGGCATTTGGACATGTATATATACCTTGTGTAACAACCACAGAATAGTGTAGTTTGGTAGAATAATGTCTAGAGCAAGCATCTAAGTCAGAGGAGGAAGGCACATGCTCAAAAGCTGGAGTGTCCAAGACACAGAGAAAACCCAAGCACAGATCTGGGCTCAGATGCAGATTCTACAGTCAAGGCATTGCCATAAAATATAGGACTACTGGGGGTATCTGGGCAGAACACAGAAGGGGCTAAGAACAAGACTGAGAAAGGAATGAGAGCATGGACAAAATCAGAGGCAGGATCCAAGGCCTTGAGGGAACAACTCTTCAAGGCAGACAGGGACCAGGTGCAGCTGCAGGCTTGTTCAGCTTTGAACAGCCAATATCTCCCTGTTGGCTACTTTCTCTTATCTGGTTCTGCAACCAAAAAAGTTGTGAAGGGGAACCTATTACCCCAGTCATACCTAGTGATCAGACTCCCTTATACATAGACAGAAAATTTGCTTGGGAGCCATTTTCTATAATTTGGTTTGTAGAACAAGTATTTGATAGGAGATCAAAAACCCTAAATTCTTTGGTAGTACCTCAGAAAATCACTAAATTAACAAGTACAAGATTTTCAGTGGAAAACATCTCAGACATCATTAATAAGCCCATGGAAAACAAAAAACACCGCAGCATTATTTGTGTCCCAACACACAAGTGCCTTCAGGCACTTGAAAACAGGTGTGTATCTAGGGGCAGGGAAAGAAGTACAAGTCCCATATTCTAATTGGGCCAGTATTTTGATCATGGCCACGTGCAATAGGAGAAACACTACTGCAATGTCTGCACAGCAAAATGTACAAAATCGAAACAGAAAGCATCTTAAAAATGAACCTGAGTGATAGGAAGTGCTATCGCCATTCTACCATATCAAAGAGAAAGAGGCTATTAAACATAATACATAAAATAACATTTAGCAAGGAAACCAGTATAATTACTTAGCAAAAAGGACATTCGACCAGGTTCTAAACCATTGCTCTGAATTGGGAATATTACTTATGTGTTAAGTTAAATTGAGTAAAACTTCCTAAGCACTCCCTCAAAGAACACCTGTAAGTAATAAGATCGACTACCTAATCTATCATTCATTGCTTCTAGTAGAACAAAGTATTTAAGAAGGTATTCGATATCACCTTTCTTCACAAATTCAATGGGCTCAGTGTGGTACTCTGGCCCCCTCTACGTGTTTTATCTATTACACAATTACCTTGTTAATTGTGCAATAAATTTAGAGTGGCTACATGTGCAAATTAACTATGATGCCTTAAAATGGTCCAACCAGCTATAAAGTTATTGCTTGAAAATGTTCAATAACATCATAGCTGGTTTCCAAACAGATTTAACTTGCACATAGATTGTAAGGCCAGAAGGGACCTCAGAAGATCATCGGGTCCAGCCCCCTGCACCACACAGGAAAGGTAACTGGGGGTCAGGTGACCCCAGCACACCTCTTGCCATGAATGTGTGGCATGACAGGAAGCATGACTGTGGATTGTACATTAGATCCTATGGTGCCTTTACGTGCATATTAGAGGGGCCCTCAGGATGACAACGCTACCTGAACGGGGTTTGGTTTCATACAGTTCCTGAACTGAGCATAAAATGATTCAGCTTAAGGAGGAGAGGAGGGAGCCAACAACTCACTTTTGGTTTTCTGCTGCAAATTATATGGGTTCAATTTATTCTGTATGAGAACATAATTTATTTCAATTTATTCTGTACCCTTTAGGTTTTAGTTTAGTAAAATGTGCTGTTGAAAACAGTATGTTACAGTAATTAAAATCACAATGACAATTTTTTTTTTAAAGGGCTTACTAATTATCACTGGGAGCACGTCAATAAGGCATCTGAAGATTACTCATAGTTCTGTACTAAGCCATGTAAAATATTAGCTGTTTACTCAGCTATATATTATTATGAAAAATGGAATGTATGCCAAACACTTTGATTTCTCTGTAACTGACACACTAGAAAAAATACCAACTTCAAGCCATCAGTAATATAATTACAAGACAAGTAGACTTCTGAGTAGAACAAAATTGCCTAACTAATAGTAATTATCATAATTTGTATTGCATTAATGCCTAAATGCCACGGTTATAGGGCAGGAACCCATTATACCAGGCACTTTACAGATATCTAACCAAAGATGGTCTTTGTCATAAGAGTTCACCATTTACTGGAATTGCATTAAGAAAAGGATATGTTAAGCTCTTAATAATAAGAAAAACTAATGGAGTGTTCTGTTAAACTGTGGAATATGAAACTCAGAGGAATGGCTCTCACTCAGTTTACTAAACAGGCTCAAAACAAAACAGGGACACATACTATAAAAAGTCTTGCAATAGCAAGGAAAATGGGATACCATGATTTAAAGGTCTTTCTAATGTCTAGGATATTATAACAGACTGGGAAGTATGTGTCTGCCAGTGCAATCTACTAGATAGAACCTGAACTACTCCACTGTGTCACTGCCCCAACGCTGGTCACTTTAGTTCAAGTGGTTGCTATCTGTTCTTTTGGAAAAGGAAGTTCCAACCCTATGATTTACAGCACAGGAGGAACTGAAGTTTCTAGGTGGGCAAGGGCTTCATGCGGCAAGTCACACCTTTTTTAAAGGTCTCCAACTGTATAAAGTTTGTAAGCATATTTATTAGGAGCAAGAGTACACCTGTTCACTACAGGAACCACTCACTCCAGTATCCTACCTAAAATGATCAGATAAGATGATAGTATCCACATTGGACAGCTGGTATAATAGAAATAAAAGTAATTGTAATAGAACACTGTCACAGGATCAATGTCTCCTGCTTTAAAATTGAGCATTTTGGCTCTACTTCAGCATTCATCAGCCAGAACCTATTATCCTATGACAATATTCCATTTTACTGATATCTGTTCATTATAAAATATATATATTTACAGTATTTGGAAGGTGATCTTTAATGTTGTGTGTGCCCTTTAAAACTAGACTATTCTAACATTACAGATTCCCAATGACTAGCCAAGACATTCAATTCCCTGTTTAAATCTTTAAATATACTTAGGAATTCTTTATTTCAATAGACTTTATAATGCCTGCTCCTTTACTGTTTAAATATATATTACAACCTAAAATGAGAAAGGTATTCATTAACTCATTGCACTTGGGGGACTTTTTATGTGTTAGTTTCAATCATTTATCACAGTGCACTATCAGTAACCAGGTTAAAGGTGACAACAGTATTTATGTACATCACTACATTTTAAATTTTTAGCCTGGGGTTTTCGAAGGGGGCTTAAGGGAATTAAGTATCCAATGCCCATTACATCTGGAAATCTCAAACTTAAATTTTTGTTCAACCTATATTTATAAGCATATTGCATTTTATTCATAATCAGGTACTTTACATATCAATCTCAGCTAGCTACTTCATAAAAAGACTTTTTGCAAAAAAAAAAGCAGTAAAAGTACATTTATTTTATCTGGATCTTGTTCTTCTTATTCAATAGTATGATTGTAGATTCTTACTATTCTGAAGCAACTATTCACTTTGCCTGTATGCTTAAAGAGAAATAAAAAGTAAAAGCAATCATTTAATCTAAGAACTATACACTGAAAATATTTAATAGCCTTAAAGAATGAGTGTAATGTTATATTATCAATGTCAGTATATCGATGACCCAGATGGCATTTGTATGTTTGAAGTATGACATCTTTACTCCTCTGTCATCCAACACAAGTAATTAAGAATAATCAAGTGGGTGTTAATTGGATATAATGGAACAATCTCCAGTCAGCCTGAGCCTACTATTTGCCTCTTACTAGTAATTATGAACACTAAGTACTCATGCTAATCTCCTTCTTCTCACTGAAGCCAAACAGAGGTGCAGTATTTACTCAGCTGATGGCTTGTTTTGTCTGCAATTTAGTCTGTTTTAAGCCAAGAAACTCATAATTTGCCAAGCCGTCACCAGCTGCCAGGATTAGACAAAAGGATGTAAGGCCCTTGATGACAACAATTCAGCATATATCATCCAAAAGAAAGGGACAGATATTAATTAAACTGACCTCTGGTTACAGCCACAGTAGCAGCAGCACCTGGATGTGTAAATAGTGAAAATAAAGCTATAAATTTGTATTACAAGTACTCGTCTATACATGCATTTCATATTCAGCATTCCTTATCCAGAAGGGAGGTTGTTTAAACAGAAAACTTTTTAAAGTAGCTACATTTTTCCTTTGAAAGACTGTAACAACCCTTTGCTGATATGAAACCAGTGAACAAATCTCAGTCGCATCACTTTAGAATGCAGTTGGCTGTTTGATTACTATTACTGTAGCAAATTGAAAGTATCTTATCATGAGTGACCATTAGAAACATATTACCAGCCATTAAGCAGATGGTTAGATGTTTTAAAATAGCTTTTACATAGTAATAGAATCCAGAGCAGTCAACTTTATTTATTATTCTATTAAGGGCAAAAAAAAAAACAATGCACAATTTTTTGTGATGGAAGGGGGCATTTTTAGAGATACTATAAAAGCATCATGTTGCAAATATATTGAATCAGTGAATTCATTACATTTAAAGCACACTTACTGAGAATTCTATTACAATTAAGTTTACTTTTATATAAAAAATAAGCTCTCCATCATCATAAATTCAGGAATAATTCAAAGCAAGTAAGCCATATAAAATGTTTTTACAGAGCAGCAAGCAAGGCAACCCAGTTTGGTGGGCAGTAGTAAAGAAAGAACCCCCAGCAAAAACTAACTCCCTGCCCTTCCCTCTCCCTTTCCCTCTGGGTAGAACTTTTAGTCAATCTATCCTAGACTATGCTCTGTCTGGCATGGTTGTGGGATTCAACAGATACTTAAGTTAATAATAAGGAGAATGACCACTTCATCCCTTTTCATACTTGATTTCATACACAAATGCCACAGGGCCAGTATAATCAGTGATTGGAGCAGGAGCCTGGAAAGAAGGGCCTGTAGATTTTGTTTTAGGCCCATTCATTCATTATTCTGTCTTGGAATTTAGGTAAATGGTTCATCACTTCCCCCAGGAACAGGACCATGAAGTTTTATGATTCTGTAAAAAAGGAAATCACTTCTACCTACCTCAGGAAAATATTCTCAGTGGTGTTTAACATTTAAAGAATAAAGTTTAAGGTGTCTAATTCTGAATACCTTGAGCCAAACTATGATCCATATCACTGTTTTACACATCACTGATATGCAGGCATCTTTGCTCAACTCTCTACAGCAAAGAAAAAATATTGAATCCAAGAAACTCTGGAGAAGTGTAGGTACAGTGAACATAATTATCCCAACTGGAATTTGCCTTGGCAAAAATATCCATCCATCTATCATCCATAATTAAGGTAAATGCAGGCCAAAATGCACATGAACAGAACCGCTATTGTTTTAAAAAAGCTATGTGATCTAAAACAACCACAAAGTCAAGAATTTGGTTTCACAACTCATCCAAACAATAAGTTGGGGGTTGGGGGGAGGGTTGAAGTTTCAAAAGTCTTCACATTATTACACCACTCCACTTTTCACTAAAAAATTTATATTTGGTACTAAAAAAAACCCCACATATTGCTCTAAAGCATTTTCCAAATACATGTAAAAAAAATAACATTAGCTTTTTATTTTGTCTCTTTACTTAATAAAACTCCCACAGCCTTTATTGAGTTATTTTAGAACACAAATTCCTCCGGGCCTCCAGACAGTTCAGAGCACATGCAAAGCACTTGGGCATACCCGACTCTGTCAATGAGGAGTGTGCGAAGCAGGCCCTATTTGATTCGGATTCGGCCGAATCAGGGACAGTGATTCAATTTGTTGATTCAGATTTCATAGACATTAGGGGCTGGAAGGGACCTCGTGAAATTGAGTCCAGCCCTCCTGCCAGACGCAGGAAGTCAGCTGGGATCAAGTGATCCCAGCAAGAAAAGTATCCAGATTTTTTTTTTAGAAGAGTCCAGAGTAGGTGCTTGCACTGCCTCTGAGGGAGTCTATTCCAGACCCTGGACGCTTGCACCAAAAAGAACTTTTTTCTTATGTCTAATCTAAATTGGTTGTTAGATCTTGCTATCCCTTGGGGAGCTCTGGTGAACAGCTGTTCTCCCAGGTCCTGATTTAGCCCTCCTATACAACTGTAGGCTGCTACCAAGTCATCCCTGAGCCTTCTCTTTTCCAGACTGAAGGGTCCCAAATCCCTACAGCCTGCCCTCCAGGCCTTGGATCAAGCTTTTCCACATCCCTGAAGTGGGGGGCCCAAAATTGGACACAGTACTCCAGCTGCAGCCTCACCAAGGCCACGTAAAGCGGGAGGATGACATTCCTGGTTTACTTGAGATGCATCGGTAGATGCATGCCAGAGTTTGGTTTGCTCTGCCAGCTACAGCATTGCTTTGATGACTCATATTCTTCTTGTGGTCAATCAGGACCCACAAGTCTCTTTCAGTTGTGGTGCTAGCAAGCGTAGCACTGCCAAGTTTGTAAGTGTGTTGAGGGCTCTTCCTACAGAGGTGAAGCACCTTATGCTTCTTGACCTTGAAAGCCATTAGGTTTTGGTCAGTCCACCTTGAAAGCATGTCCAAGTCAGCCTGTATCCCCAGCCTGTCCTGCGGCGTGACTGTCCACCCCCATAATTTCATGTCATCCACGAACATTACCAGTTTGCATCTGACTCCCAACTGCAGATCGTTAATGAAGATGTTACAGAGTACTGGCCTAAGTACCGAGCCCTGAGGGACTCCACTGCTCACCCTGTGCCACGTTGATTTAGTCCCATCAACTAATACTCTTTGGGTCCAATCCTGTAGCCGGTTACCTAGCCATCGGAATTCTAAGGTGATCAAGGTCACAGTTCCCCAGCTTAGCCATGAGGACATCATAGGGAACTAGGTCAAAGGTTTTCTTGAAATCCAGATGTATGACACCCACATCATCTCCCTTGTCCAGGGCTCAAGTTATCTGGTCATAGAAGGAGATGAGGTTGGTCAGGCAAGACCTTCCAGTCACAAAGTCATGTTGGCTGGGCTTCAGAAGCTTGCCTTCCATTAGTCTGGTGTTGATGGATCCCTTAACAATTTTCTCTAGGATTTTTCCAGGTATGGATATCAGACTGATTGGTCTACAATCCGCTGGGTCATCTCTCCTCCCTTTCTTGAAGACAGGAACCATGTTGGTCCTTTTCCAGGCTTCCGGGACCTCGCTTGAGCACCACAAATTTTCAAATATCTTTGCCAAGGGGGATGCAATGATGTCTACCAGCTCCTTCAAGACACTCATGTGCATTCCATCAGGGCCCATGGACTTGCGAATGTCCAGATTCTCAAGACGTTCCTTCACCTGATCCACTCAATTTTCAACTTCCCATATATCTGAAGAAGGATTTTTTCTTGTCCGAAGCTAGCCTGAGTTTGGTTTGTGCCTTGGCTTTTCTGGACTACTCCCTACACGTGCAAGTGCCGAGTAGTCCTCTTTGGTGAAGCTTCCCATTTTCCGACTGGAGTAGGCTGTCCCTGATTCAATTTAGCGGAATCCGAATCTGAAGAGTCAATGCTGATTCAGTGAATCAGCGATTTGGACACACCCACAGCTTTAAAAGTTTTTTTCTACATACTTTGAGGTAGCAGGCATAGCTCGTTAGCGCTGCAATGCCAGGGCGCATGGAGCGTCCCACAGGAGTGTGGAGGACCCTCCATGTGCTGAAGGTGAACCTGGAAGTAGACCGGACCCTTCGGCATAACTACAGCAACTTAAACACAACACGAAACTTTTCAGCAATTGTAAGTAGTTACCTACAACTGGAGCTCAAAATATATTCAAACTTAATAAGCTACCAGATTAAAACTATGCATAAACTACTAAACCTTCAAGCTTCATTCATTTGTACATCATCACCAGAGTAACAATGCACATGCCAGAGGAAACTTGGAACATCTTCAACATCTGAATACTTTGGCTCTCCAAAGAAAAAGTGGTAAGGGAGTCAGTCAGCTGCCTATGTAATCACTTGCATAGTCAATGGGAGCTCTTAAATAAGGTGCATGTTCAGACACACTTATGCATGCTGAGTTGCCTTCAGGTTTGGTGGAAACAAGAGGAGATTTGGCTATATCCACTAAATCATCGGGCTCTGAGAACGTGCCCAGGAGTTGTAGATAGAATGGAGTTGGAAACATGTTTACCATGTTCCTGGAATTCCACACGATCTCAAAGTACTCCTACACTGAATTACATGTTCTCTCAGAGGCCCTTCCATTCTCAGCAATGTGTGGTGGAGCAAGACCTATCAGGAAGGAGATAACAGAACTATGCAAGCAGATGACATTTCATGGGGCACAGGACTGCTGTGCATGTGCACTTTACCAGCACAATGAGGAAAAATGTATGGTTTTGAATTAGATTCTTACCCTTTCTCCTTCAATCCCTGGCATTAACATTTGGACCAAGTACAAGACAAGTTTTATGAACTTTTCTCCCTACTCTTCTCACAGCAAACTGGGGCACAGTAGGACCTACATAATTAATATTTTTTTTAACAGAGTTAATAATACCATAACATACCATGAAAATCTATGTTAATCATTGGTGATGCATTGGGTGGCAAAGGAGGACACATGCCTCCTCCACACCCAGATTTCTATACCAACAGCAGAGGCATGGGTTGACTGCAGCCTGGGCCGGGCTGCAGTTCCAAGAGCATGGGGCTACAGCCTGGCTGCACCTAAAGTCTAGCAGCAGCAGTGTGGTGGCAGGGGCTATGGCAGGAAAGAGTTGTGTTCCCCCACTGTGGCAGCGGTGCAGAGTTGTGCCCCCCCACTGACAGCACTTGTGCATCACCTATGTACTACATAGCAGAAATAACCTTACAATATACTATGCAGCAGAAGTAAACTTAGTTTCCTTGAAGGTACTGAGGGATGGTTTTCTTAAGCCAAGTCTTGTTTTGATTTCACAGTACTTTGCAGACAGGACAAGATTTTTTTTGTTTTTGTTATTAGTAGTATTATTTATAGTAATGTTGCAGTAAATGTGCAACAGGGCACAATGGAAAACAAAAGGAACTTTATTATAAGTTGAACATATTGTTTTCCTAATAATTTATTAATTTACAGAAAAAAACCCAACTCTATTTTGAGTGCATTTGTGAGGCCTAGTTTCACAGAACTATGGATCATCTAAGTGCGTGAATTAAATACACACACACACAAACTTTTTCTTCCCTTACTGGAAACCAACATCTTGATGCTATCACTATCCCACTGGAAAGAAACCTGTCAGGACTCTCACTGGTACAGTGGAAGCATCATGAATGGCAGAAAGTTTGATTGATGTCACGGCCTGCCTGTCAAGCCAAGCAAGCAGGGCCAGTCTAATCATACCAGATTAGTGGATAAAAAGGTGAAATAATATTGTGGGTTTTTTTAATATACATGTGGATATCTACATGCACAATGGCTATGAATGTGCTTATTTCGTACACACATACACACACAGTGTCTGTGTGTGTGCAGCATGTGATACATTCTATTGAAGTCAAATGCTTTTCCAGCATTATAAAATATAATTAAATAGCAGACTTTGGTTAATAGACAAGCAGTCAGAGATGCAGTTAATAGAGAGGCTCTAAGTACCTTGTACAGCTTTGATTTTCTAATGATTCTTTTTGTGTTCATGTGCTGAAATAGTTACTTAAACTTTTAAATATACGTCTGGTATTAAACATTATTTCCATGCCTCTCAGGCAGGATTGCCAAAAACATGTCAAATTCAGATCTTGCTAACTTTGGTTATCATTCACTAGCTGGCTAAAGAACAAGACCTACAAACCAAAAACTTTCTTCTCATCAACTTTCTTCTTGTTTGCAGATGACATCAAATTATGGGGAAGTGCGGTCATGCTAGAGGATAGGCTGGCAATCCAGGCTGACCTGGACAGGCTAGCAAGACAGGCAGATCAAAACCTGAAGATATTCAACACGGAGAAATATAAGATGCTCCCCCTTGGGAGAAAAACCCCACATCATATTTATAGGTTCGGCAGTGTTACTCACTAGCACCACAACCGAAAGGGACTTAAGTGTCGTGATTGAACACAAGATGAACATGAGCTACCAAGGTAATGCTGCAGCCAGCAAAGCAAATAAAACTCTGGCTTGCATCTACTGATGCATCCATCTCAAGCAAGACCCAAGAAGTTATCCTCTTGTTTTACTTGGTCTTGGTGAGGCTGCAGCTGGAGTACTGCATCCAATTCTGGGCTCCACACTTTAAAAAGGATGTGGAGAAGCTTGAGAGAGTCCAGAGGAGAGCCACACATGATTAGAGGTCAAGAGAACAGGCTTTATGAAGAGAGGCTTGGGGGTGACTTGGTGGCAGCCTATAAGTATATAAGGGGTATGCATCAGGAACTGGGGTCTTTTCACCAGGGCACTCCAAGGAAGATATGGTCTAATGGTCACAAACCACTGGAAGACTGTGTTAGACTGGACATAAGGAAAAGCTTCTTTACCATCCAAATCTCCAGTCTGGAATAGACTGCCCCCAAGAAGTGGTGCAAGCACCTACTCTGGATACCTTTAAGAAACTCTTGGATGCTTATCTTGTTGGGGTGATCTGACCCCAGCTGTCTTCCTGCTCCTTGGGCAGGGGGCTGAATCCAATTATTTCATGAGGTCCCTCCAGACCTAACGGCCATGAAATCTATAAAATAGGGTGTGTTCTTCAGCAAAATAGTAAATCCTCTTGAAAGATAAGTAAAAATATCTGCCTTCTTTGAGCTACCCAAAATAATATGACAGCTAAGAGCCTTCTAAGGGATAATACCTTTCCCCCATTATTATCAAAGAATAGTTAGAAACCATTTAACAAACTTAACTACTCTACGCAAAATCAGTTTTAAAAAAATTCTAACTAAGCAAAATAGAGAAGAAAAATAGCCAGAACTGCAGTTCTGAAGATAGCCATAGTTCCAATCCATGCACTCCTCTCTATTGGCATTATATATATTTTCAGCTATTGGATTTATCAACAATAGAGTGTACATTGAATCTGTATCTGAGATTCTCAGGAAGAATAGGTAGATATTTTACAATCAACCTAAGACTAGGAAATTTGCAAAAATCTTGCTCTTATTTGCATAAACAAATACTTTTTTCCTGAAGAGAAAAATCACACCAAACAGTAATGCATTGATCCAGCCATACTATTGGTCTTAATTGACAATGCTCAGTCACATGACTTGTCCCAGACCAGTTTGTTCCCAATTTACTCATTTCAAGTAGGAACTACACAGACCTTACATGACCTCTGTTTTTCCAGTCTTGGATGTGAATTTAGCTAGCACTGAAAATGTTTTAGGGCTTACACAGAAATTTGTAAAATGTCAACTTGAAAATTTTAATTGACTTATTAGCAATATCTCTTCTTTGAACGACCTTTTAGTCCTCCTTATAACATATCACCTACTTTTACTACCTTCTGGCTGACAGTTTTTAATATATTCCTTCCTAGTGGATGATATCATCTGTCCTTGGATGGAATTAGCTAAAGCACTACACATTTAGAAGCTGACATTAATCCATATCCACAGATTTTTAACAGCTGCTGGGATAAATATTGTGTTTCCATGCATTAGGCTTTATATAACAATGACTAGTTGAAATAAATTGAGATTAAATGTACACTGGCAACATCAAAATTAAAGGGAAAAAACACCCAGCTGATAAATGCAATGTTTTAGTGGCTACATATATCAATGACTAAAAATACTTATTATAATTAACAGGAATAATTCAGTAATACTGTAACCATAAGCTATATTATGTTTTCATGCCATTGTTACATTTCTTTGGATGCTCTTTTTCATAACAAATTTTAGTAAACAAATAGATAGATAGCCAGACAATGTTTTGATACTATTTACATGAAATATAGCAATTATTATGGCATCATATTCTTTTGCAAACCATGAATGTAATATTATACCAATAAGTAGGTAAATGATCAAGGGCTCTAGATACAGCAGGGATGAATGTTCGAAGTGGTGCGCAGGGAGGTAACAATAAATCTTACTGTAAATGGAAACTATGAACGGAACTCCCCATGCACCGATGTGAAAATTTACCCTGGGAAGTCAATTAAAATGCCATACATTCAAAGGGAATTTCTCCTCTCATTTGCCATTTACTTATAAACAGAAAATTATGCATCAGGACATTAACTCAGAGTAACATCTGCAGCAAACTTGGTCATTATTGTAAAACAGCAGCAGAAACTGAGCAATTAATTTCAATACAATGTACTTATTAGAAACCATAAGTTGTCAAAATGACCCCTTGTACTAGTTATTTTCTTTGCTCTCTGCCAATATTTATCAATCACTAGGCATGTCTACATGAGATGTTGACTGCACAGTAGCCAAAAAATAATGCATAGTAGTACATCACATCACAGACCGTGCTAATATGCTTCTGGGCAGTATTATTAGGCTACTGCACAGTAGTGTCACCTAAAAGATGTTTGCCAGTGCTACTGTGCAGTAACTTTGGTTATTGTGCATTTATTTAATACTTGCTAATACAAGTACTAAATAAATGTGTAGTAATGACTTCACAACAGGATCTTGTGTAGATGTATCCAGTATATGTAATCTTCTATAGTGTTTCTGCACAAACACATTACCTAAGTTAGAGAGAACATTGCAAGTGCTACACTGCTCTTCTAGGTTCAAATACTAGTCCATGACTATACAGCTTCTAAGTGATTGGGGGCCACATGTCTCAGAGGCTGCACCAGTGAGTATAGGGCCCAAGCCATTGCCTAACACCTCCCTCCACCATTGTAGCCAACCCCCGCCTCCCCCCCAGATAACTCCATATCACATACCCATACAGCCGCAGCCTCATCCTGAGTGCCCTATGTTATGCCATGCTGCACCTCCCCTTGGGGCATGTACAGACCAACGAGCTGGAGATTCAGGACGTTGTTTCAGTTAGAGCAACAAGAGAAATAGCAGCCAGGTGGGAACCCAGGGGCAGTGATTTTACTTCTTGTGGGACTTGTGTAGCCTGCAGATTGTGAGTTGCAAAGTTCTGCACTAGCTTAACCCTTGCAGATAAGGCACTATACCTTGCTTTCTCTGTCCAAAATCAACAGTGGTTGTATGAAAATTAATACTTAATTGGGAGGAACTTTTTCCATAAAAAAGAAAGTAAATGTGGTATTAGTAATGTTTTAGTCTAACAGGGATGTAAGTGCCAAAGAAACCAAATCATGTGAAATGTTTAAATGTTTGATAAATCCAATAATAAATATGAAGCTTTCCTAAGCCTGTTCTGAAATTGTTGTGAAGAGCATATTAAACTTCCTTGTGGTCATCATTCCTTCATTCATTTTACAGTACAATCATGGTTCTGTAACAATGAATACCTTTGTAAACCCAAGTTGGGATCTGCAGATTCAGCTCTGTTCTGTATTGTGCACTAGCATGTCTGGCATCAATATCACTAACAAAGCAAATGTGGGCTATGTTCTGCATGCAGTTACTCCCATTCAACTCCATTACAGGCAGTCCTTGACTTATGACTTTTCAAGTTATGACAAACAGCATTTATGACATTTGTAAATTGACACCGTTTCTAGGTTCCAATGTGGATTTCACCTTTACGATGCTCAACACAGCTGCATCAATCTGGTAAATCTGTTGGCGGGGGAAGGGAGAAGGGAAGGGGAATGGGGGTCAGATCAGCACCCCTGCAGCCAGGGAAGAATTATGGCTGGGGTTGGGACAAGCTGCCCAGTTTGGGTGGAGGGGTGTGGGGTGTCTCCTGTAGCTGTGCGCTGTGGGTTTGAGAGGACATGGGGAGGTGCCCCTAGATCTGTGTGGGGTGGGCAGGGCTGGAGCTGCACTCCAGGCAGAAGGCACTGGGAGCAGCAGAAGGGCATAGCCCCTGCTCCCAGCACTGCTGTGCCCACCCAGAGTGAGTTGCACCTGCATCCTGTGCCCCCCTGCCCTAGTTGAGTGAGCGGCGGCAGGGCAGACCCCTCACTCTCAATGCCTCCACACCCCCTCCCAGAGTGCAGTGCAGTGCAACCCCAGCCCCACCCTCCCATGCAGACCTGGGGGCACATGCCCCCTCCCCGTGTCCTCCTGGACCAGCAGCACACAGTGGCAGGAGCTGCCCCACCCTCTCCCCGAATCTCATGCTCCCCCACTCCGTCTGGGCAACCCTTCTCCCAGCCCCAGCCCCAATCCCTCCCTCACTGCTGGGCGTCAGTCTGCCCCACCAGGCCCCTTCCCTCCCCCCACCACAACAGACGTACCAGATGGATGCAGCTGTGGTAAAGGAATCAATCCCCCATTTGTAACATTGTTCTTATGGGAAAATTGGTTCCGAGTTGCAACGTTTTGACTTGCAACGTGGTTTTCAGGAACCAACTGTGCCATAAGTCTGAGGACTGCCTGTATCTATTTTTAAGACAACTGCAAGCTCGGGTTACAAAGGTATATACAGAGGATGCAGGCTGATCCTGCAGTTGGAACCACTGAACAATTCTGCTGATGCATAGGGCAAAAGAGAATTCAATTCTCACTCCTTAGAGCTGTACTACTAATGGGAATAAAAAGCAATAAAAAAAGCTTCAGTTTTTGTTTGTTTTTTACTGAAATCAACAGATGCAATTCTGAATACACCAGAGAGAGGACCTGTGGAGGAAGAAGGTGCCATTGTTGTACAGTTACTTTCCAACATAATACTTGATATTTTAAGACAAAGATTATATCCATGAATGAGAGAGAAAAATATATTTAAAAGCAAAAGTTGGTTTATTAACATACATTAAAAGAATTGAGGTGCAGCATGCATATCCATCTTTGTTGTCAATACCTTGTTTATGTGCGTTAATTTGAACAGGAATAAAAATAAATCTGTATGTTTCATGTAGAAAAAAATATATATCAAAAAGAAAGAAATGCAATGTGAAACAAACCAATGTGGGAATCTAAATTAAACTTCTCAGTGCAAACTCAGTTTTGCCACTCCACATATATGAGTTGTAGTAAAACCCTAAACTTGTTCCATTAGGTACCTTTCTCAGCAGAAACTGCCTTGCATTCTTCTAGGCTCTCAACTCAGCCAAAGCCTGAAGAAAATTTTGCCATGCCTCCAAAATACTTAAAAAGGTCCTAAGAAACATTTTGCATGGCCAATTTCAAATTTCTATTCCCTAAGCTGAAAAATTATGTAGTAAAAATTAGAATATTTTTCTTCCATTTGTAAAAATGAAATTTAGACCTCTCCGTAATCTGGGAGAATACTTCAAGGTTTGTTTTCCTGGTAAAAAAACAAAACAAAACACAACAAAACAAAAAACTTGCCCAGAGATGCCTGAACAAACATTGGAATGCTGAACACTTGAAGACCACAGAACTTGCAGTGCTAACACCAAGTAGCAAGGGAGCCCCTGTGCACACATCTCAGCATGCTCTTCAGGCTCCCTCAATCTGCCTAGAGACAGATGGCAGCAATGTGGAGCATACTGTGGAGATTGTGGGGAAGGCATGTTCTGCTCCCTGCTGGGCTGAAACAGTAGAGTCCAATAGGTGGCATGCTATCCCCTGGGCTAGAGACAGATACTACACATAAACAGGTTTAAGTGATCAGAAGCTGGTTTAAACCTGTAACAGAACAGATGTTCAGTGCACAAAAACCAGTTTGAAAATGGCTGATACTGGTTTGAGATAAACCTGGTTAGACTTAACTGATTTGGGTCAAACTGGTTCATGTCCCAGACCCTTTGCTGGTTTAAGCTAAATGAGACACTGCCAGCATCCCAGCATGGTCTCTGAGCTGGGCAGGGCTCTCTGCTTCACAGCAGAGCTGGCCCCTCCCCTCCGCTCCCTGGCTAGAGCTCCCACAGAGACTTGCAAGCACAGCAAGGTGCCCCCCCTCCAATTGCTGCTTCCTTATGTGCCCCCTCCCACCTGCTGCCCCTCCTTATGTGCCCCCCCTCCCGCTTGCTGGCTTCCCCATGTGCCCCCCCCCACTTGCTGCCCTTCCTCTTCTCTCCCACAGCACAGACTGTAGCTAGAATGCAGTATGCTAGCTAATACTGTGTAAGGCAGATAGGACTGTGTCCACTTAGGGCTTCTTGGAGGTAATCCACTGCTCAGATGGTAATTCCCAAACAAGGTTCTTCAGGTAAATCTGATATTTTATATTAGACCAACTAAATAGTTGGAAAAAAAATTCTTAGCAAGCTTTTGGGTTTAAAAACCCTTCATCAGGTTCAGGAAGCATCTGCAGTTGGTATGTGCTCTTCTTGGATGAAATGAATAGTAAAGAAGCCAAAAGTTGTTATGCATTTTCCTTTGGAGAAAGCTGTTTAAGAAGAGCTTGTAATGAGTGAGTCTTTGTTTTCTGATGGGTTTTTAAATGCTGATAACAGAGCTGATAAATGCTCTGTTATCAAGGGGGGGACCCCTCCCTAACCACAGTGTCCTGTCAGGGCCTGGCCATGCCCCCCTCAGCTCAGCCCCGTGCAAGGGAAGGGAAGGCTATTCTAGTGCCCTCCAGCTTCTAGCCTGAGCCACTACAGGCATGTGCTTGCATTTCTGAGATGTTTGTCTGGTTACAAAACTGATTTAGCCTAGCTAACTTAAACTAACCTGCAAAGACTGAATCAATTCAGGCTCAGACTGTCCCTAGCCCTGGAGAAGGGAAAGGAAGCAAAGTACCCCAAGATGCTTGAAAACTGTGCTGTGGCTTCTCTCAGAAAAGAACATGTACAGACATTCTTACTCCCAAAAGAGTTTCCACAGCGGAGCTTTAACACTGGTTATTCCCAGGTTATTTTTCCCTTGGAGTGACCATTTTTACTTTGGGAGAAAAAGGCTGAACCATCCACATACCCACAGTTTCTCCTGACAACAGCAATTCTCACAAAAGAAAGTGAATGTCTCTGTGTGGCCTTAGTTGGCAACCAGGACAAATGCAAATGCTATAATTTTACTCTTCATAGAACAATCTCTAAAATGTAAGCATGTTTTGTTTTACAAAAACATCTTGTTACCCATAATAGGCATGGTTACACATATTAGATTTTTTTTTTATTACTAGTGCCATATTAACTAACCAAAGTATTCCGAAAAGTTAAAAAAGATTATAAATTCCTTAAAACTGATTCCCACATTACCTCATTCATGAGATTTTTTTCTGAATCTAGGCAAAGCCTCTTACCAGTAATTGTATACAACTCAGGATCACAGAATAAAATTGCAGTACCTTAGTGTAAAAAAATCATGAACAAATGTCAAAGCCAAAGACAATCAAGTTACACAGGTACAATACTTCACGTCTTAACAAATAACACTCCTATTGCTGTGCTAATTATTTTGATATTTATATTTTTACAGTTTATAACATTGGAGTTCAAGCTTTTGGCCTCACAAGCCAGATAGGCAGTGCAGGGCTGGTCTTTGGGCTAGATGGGGATTAGGGCCAGGCCTTGCTCCCAGCTAACCCCACATGTTGGGACTAGCACAGGACCCAGAGCTCCCCAAGTGTCTGAAAATTCAGCAGCAGGGGAGTGATACCACCACATCCTCACTGCCAAATCTCTGGACATGAAGGGAGCTGTGCAGGCCAGATGATATAGCACTGAGGGCTGGACCTGGACCAAGGTTTGAGCATGCCTGGTTTATAATAGGACATACTAAATGTCAGCTTTAAAAGTTTTACACCTTTACAATACTTCAAATTCACTTATTTTGCTTTGTCCCTCAATTTAAAGCCATGTCTAAGCAACACATGGGCACCCAAGAGACAAAACCACTATACCCTAACATGCAAGGAACTCCTAATTTTCAATTCCATGTCAGAGTCTCTGGGATAACTCTTACCACTAAGATTCTGATCCAAATAAGTGAGGAAGTGCGCCACCTACTAAGACCTTAAGGAAGAGTAGAAGTCACTAAGGCAGCTAACATAGAGCCTTCAGTGACAAGCAGTTTGGGATGAGATATATCCCAGGTTTTGCAAGAATAAACGTAGCTTGTTTAAATTGGGAGTTGGGACAAAAGCACGTTGGGGGATTTTAATCAGGGTAGCTCTTAAGCAACATATTTATGTAACATGTTGGATATAAACAATTGCCTAAATGACCTAACTTCATCTTTACAAATACATGTGCTGCAACTGTATAGGGTTAACACACAATAGAGATAGTGTCCTATCATTCACTATCACACCAGCTCTGCAAATGCATTCAATACACTGAAAATAGACAGTGACATTTTATTGGGAAAAATAAAAGCTTACTTCTCAGAGAAATTTCTTCCATAGCAGTGCAATAGAAGCAGCAAAATTTATTAGCTTAGTAAAAAGACTCAAGACTTGATACTTACATAGAACACAAGCATGCAACTGACCCACACAGAGATACTGGTAGTATTCATGGGCAATATACATGTTTGTTCACACCATATGACATTTTAGATAATTAACATTCCTTTGTTAAGATTAAAAACCCATCAGTATACTGAGCTCACAAACACTGGGCATACCTACATATTGTATTAGTACCTAGTGTGCACAACATGGCTTCATTATGACCCTGGCATTACTAGTATGCAATATAGTCATATGCATCTCTAAATCTATCAGTACAAATGCTTGAGGAAACAAGATTCTCCCCACTGGAAAAAATATTGTAAACCCAGCTACATATCTGTCCTTATGATGGCTAGCCATGACCTCATGGGAGCATGGATGGATGGCTGCTACCTGTCCTCCTGACACCAGTAGGCCCCTAAACACCTGGGAAATTATTTGATGCATTCAGTTGATCTTTGGTGCTGGTGGTCTAGAATGACTACTGCCCATGCCATAAAATCAGGACTTGGTTCAGAGCCAATGCTCAGAAGCTTTTTAGGCTTTATCCTATATGGGAAAATGAGAAGAAAGTTGGGTCCACTGTGCCTCTCCAATTTGCTACAAACTAAATACAAACTGGCTGTGGAAATGAACAGGTATAAATTCTTATTATAAGTTTTATTTGAATAAGAATTTACAAAAATTCTGCCTGAAAGACACATAAAATGTCATTATGATACCACAGAACATAGTTTAAAAATAAAAGTATTAGTTGAATGTGTAACTCCAATTAAACACAGGTTGACACTAAAGAACTACTTCACAGTCAGGGCAGCTAGGATCTGGAACCAACTTTCAAGAGAAGTGGTGCTGGCTCCTACTCTGGGGGTCTTTAAAAGGAGGCTTGATGCCTACCTGACTGGAGTCATTTGAGCCCAGTTTTTCTCCTGCCCAGGTGTGGGGTCGAACTTGAAGATCTACAAGGTCCCCTCCGACCCTACTTCTATGATTCTATGATAAAAAGACCTCTGCCCCCCACTCCCTCTTGCTTCAATCCAACAGGCTCTAGTCCTGTTCCAACATGGTTCCAATCTGGTCCCAGGGCCTGGCTGGAGCTCCCACTGCCACCACTGCTACCAAGTTGGACTGGGGTTATGCTCCATGCAGCCTGGAGCAGGGCTGGAGCCTACAGCAAGGATAAGTGGCAAAGGGAGGGAGAGGGGGGATATGGAGGAAAACTGCAGGAGGGAAGGGGCTGAAATGGCAGAGGGGCAGGCATAGGGACCAAGGTGGTGGTGGGGGGAAGGCAGAGGGGCTGAGGCCCTGGAGTGGGGAGAAGGCGGCAGCAGCTAAGATGGGGATGGAGCTGGAGCTACAGCCACAGGTGTTGCCTTTTCGTCCACTGCCGTATATTCAAATCCCAGACAAGGGGTTCCCCTGTGCATGTTAAATCAAGGAATAAAACTCCCATCCTGGATTTGAATAAATGTGTTATTTTTGGAACTATTTCCATTTTGGGGATGCTTTTTATATGAGTGTTTATGTATTTTGGAAGAGTAAAGAAGTTTGATCTCTGTCTCTAAAGAAAGATAGTGACATATATATAGTGACATACTGACATATCTATCTATATATATTCATATCTATAGATATAGATACACACATTTTATATATCCATTTAAAAAGCAGAAAAAACAAGTTGCATATGATTTTCTATGGAAAAAAAATCCTACATTTTAAAAGTTTACTAGATTTTTAAAACACAAAAAAACCCCAAAGCTTTGAGATGGAATTCATTAAATTAATTGAGATGATATGTATTTAAGATTTTGCTAGAAGAGTTTAAACGCTATGCTGTTGCTAAATCTTGGGTTTTGCCACATGGAAGGGGCAACCGCTTTCTTATGAAAAAGACTTGAAAGATGTATCCCTTTAATTCTTCCCCCCCACCCCATGCTTCACGTTCACATGTGTTGAAACTCATTGCTTCTGGAAATGAAGATGCTTTGGTGTCAGCTGTAAAATCTGTATCTCACTTCCTCAGACAAGTGGATATTTATTGACAGGGTGTGAGAGAGAAAGAGAGGAGAGACTGCTTGTCCTGGAGCCAGTAACCTTGGTGAAGATGCAATGTCACAAACACCAAGCCATCATTCTCATAGATGTACAGCATATTATTTAAAGGGAAACAAATATCGGCCACTGAATGTCACTGCAAGGACACATCTTCAGCCTCTTAACTAAACTTATCAGTGCTGTGGTTTAATATGGTACCTTTTTCATCCTCCCCTCAAATTCATCTTACAGAACAGCTCCTGACATTACCAGAGAGCAGTCAAGACTAAGATTTAGTGACGTTTGCTTCAAACAGATCCAGATTTATTGATGTTTGGGCCTGCTTCCTCTCAGTAACTGCACACAGGATTGATTTTAACCACTTCTTAATGGTTAAACAAACTAAACAATGTGCCATGGTATGCAAGATTATCAGACACATCACAGTGTATAAGGTCACTTCCAAATCTCTCCATTTTAGTTGGAATACCACAACTTTAAATCAGGACATCTTATTTCTGTCAGTCTTGCAAGCTTTTGTTTCCAGAAATGAACTAAATTGAGCACGTCAAAACTGCTCCCTTGCAGGTGAAGATCTGTACCTGAATGCTTTATTTGGCACATGATTATCAATGGCAAATCAAAATCACCAAAGGGGATTTAAAAAAAAAAAAACTTTTAAAAAGTAATTATAATTACTGAGTGGTGCTTGTTTAACTCAATTTACCACCACAACCTCTACTTCCTGTGTACTTCTAAATTCTAATCACAAAATAAAAGAAAAAAGCCAAACTAAACCGCTGCCATATGATTTTCCAGAGTATATCTCTGCTTTATTATATGCATGTGAGAAGTAAAAACTTGATGCTACAAGAATGTATGTTTATCTTTTTGTTACTATTTGCAAATTATACATCCAACAGTTAAACTCGTGATTCCCACATTTAGCGGTGACACTGGAAACCAAACTGAAAACTAATCTCAGTACATCAGATTATACTCAGTGTCCAAAATTAGCATATTCATACAGCAATCTTATTAACAAAGAAAAACTACTTTCCATATTGTTTATATAATTATGTTTAAATATATATAGTTAAAACAGAGGAAAAGACAAATAAATTCTGTCAACTCCCTTAATGTTAGCTAGAACAGTGAATTTGCAGTGTTCTGTAAAAGATTAACTGCTAAATGAAAAAGAACTGCTGAATGTAAATTTGAAAGTCCAAAAATACCCAAGAGGCATAACTATAATTATTGCTGAGGGAAGCTGTTTAAGACTAAAAATACATTTCCATTAACAATCAAAATTAGTTTTCATTGCCTTCTTCTTAAGCTTTCAGTGAATAACCTTTGATGATACTATACAAAAACGATTCATTAAAAAAAAAAAAAAAAAGAATTCCCATTTCAAAAGTATGAATATGAAAGAATCAGCCCAAATATCATTCCAATATTTAAGTCAAACAGCAGAGAAAAGAGAAAGCAATTTTTGGATTTATAATATTCCACGATAAAAGACCTGGTGACAGAGTATGTGTTTGTACATTTGTCTTCTGGGTAACAAAGAAATGAAATCATAGGGATATGAGGAATTATTGATTTTACTTAATTTGAGTTCATTTTTACTCATTTAAAAAAACCTGAAACCTTGAAATGAGTGACTGCAGACCATACAACCCAATTTTAATTTGTTTTCTTCATCTTCTGTTTGAGAATGAAACAGAGAAAAAGAAAAAGTATAAAACCCATCTGCAACCTACAATTTAGATGTTACGTAAAATCGTATGAACTGAAAATTCAGTTTTTATGCAGTTTCTATATGCTAATAAGACATACTAGATTTTACTGTAGCTTCTGAAGAAGGGCGACCGTGTATTCTTATAACAGTATAAATCTCCAGAACTCTTGTGATGATATCTAATTTACGTGGTTGTCACTGGAAAATGTAGTGTAGTGAATTATACACAATACTAAGCTTAATTATGAACAGTGACCTAGAAATCTTGATTAAAAATCACTGGTTCACTAGACTCTTAAGTGTGTAAAAACAATGATGAATTTATACAGCAAGCTGCAATTCTAGATAAATTATTCCTTGAAAATCAAAAGGAAAGTACAGATTAAAGAAGAAATTATTTCTTAGGCTCACTGCCAAATTTAAGTATGCTATCAAATTCAGAGTTTTAATGCTATACAAATAAATCTGTTTTACAAAAAAATAGCTAGTTAATATTCACGAGCCCCTCTTTCCCCATCCGCCCTAAAAATACAGAGTAGGTTTTTCTTATGGCACATATAAACTGGTTCTATAGAACACACTCCGTTTCAACCACATGTGCTCACCATTTCAGAGAAAGCAATACACACCTCTTCTAGGACATAGCTGAATCTTCATATTTTATAGTAGAAAGGAAGACTTGAAGCAATTTCATCAAAGAGCCTACAGAGTTTATTGTCAACTCTGCCACTGATTTGCTATACAACCTAAAGGAACAGTTAAACTTGTATTTTCAAAAAACTTTGCAATTTTGAATGATTCAGTGTGCCGCGCTTACTTGAAGCACCATTGAAATAGCCTGATTTTCAGGCATCTGAACATCTAAATACCTTTAAAGGATCACAATAAGCACATGCAAAAATTGGAGGCATCTGATTTGGAGAGTTTATACCATATTTTGTGCCATAATCTCCCTGGTTTTAAAATACATATGTAAAATATATATAGCCCCAACTGCATCATATCACATGAATATCATGAGACTAAACTGATGTACATGAAGCGTCATGTGATCATTCAGTGAAAGTTTAGGAAATGAAAGACACTAGAAATAGAAAGCAATATTTAATGTTACTATCAACTCAAATTTGTAAATAAACCTAACTAAATAAATATTATGAACGTGTGCATGTGTGTGTTGTTCACATGTGCATGTGTAATTATACTAAAAGATCCATATAATTCAATAAGGTTTGAACATCATCTTCAGTATTATAAGCAGTTTAATGTTTTCTTCCCCACAGAGGTCCAGCCACTGCTAACCTGGTAAACAAAAGCCTCCTTCAGACAGAGAACTCCTGAAATACTTTATTTTAGAAAAGGAGCTCATATTTATATGTAGAACCAGATTAAATAAATCATGATTACAACAGTAAACATGTAAATTCTGATCAATAAGTACTTGCCTCCCCCCCCAACACTAACAGCTGCAATAAAGCTTTAAATGTAAAGCTGAGCACAACCAGCCATAAAAGTATGTAAAATAAATGAGGATAACATAATGAGGGAATCCAACATTCATCTCATAAATATAACATAACGACCACAACTAAAATGTCAGAGAATCTAATAAATCAATATGGTAGGACAGAGCTATCTTTATGCTTAGCATACATAAAAATATATTTACATGCCAGGTTTTTTTAAAGCAAGGACCAAACAAAAAGAATTATAAAGAAATTTAACTCCTTATTCACTTAGAGGTTCAAAGTTTCATGGTTTTTAATGTGTGTGTGTTTGCACATTGCGTATGTATGTATGTATGCATGCATGCATGTATAAAAACTGTAGAGGGTTATATATACTAGGAGCGTGTGGGGCTTCAGTCACTGATTGGATTTGGAGACCATTCAGCCCAATCTGGCAGCCAAATAATCAAATCCGAATCAAATCAGGAGACCCATTAAAAGTTATGAATTGATTTGGAAAAGATTTGGAAAAGATTCAGCGATTCAGAAGACAGTCTTGAGGAGAAACAGATACTGAGAAGTGGGGCGGGGGGGGACTGCTCTGATATTAACATCTGTAGCTGGCCAGTGACTGTGATCCTTCCCTGAGTTGCCTGCCAATCAGTGCTCTGGGGGAGGGAAGTAAAAACAACATGTGTGAACCCTTTCTCTGCCTTTTGTGAGCTGTCTGTCTGGAAGCAATAGGCTGTGTGAAAGGTACTGGCTTCCTAGGGGGTAGCATAGCATGGGATTATTATGAGTTGGCAGATGATCCCAGGTCTGCTACCTGCCCAGGCAGATCAGCCAAGGCAAGGAGGTGGAAGACTTCACCACCCCAGGTATGCTGCTGCATCTCAGGAGGCAGTACCCCCTTACCCTTGTTCCTCCTCAGCCTTGCACCAGTGGGAGCATGCCCCAAAAGAAATCTCCCTCTCGCTCCAAAATCCCCATCTCCAAGAAGCAGAGGCAGGCCACCCTGAACTAGTGGGGGAAAGCCACAGACAAAGTGGGGCACATTGCAAGGGTTAGCAAGGTCACCCAGAGCATTGGGGAGATGCTTGCTCTGGATGGCCAGACCTTCTCCTTTGTTGAGCATCCAGGGTTCAGGCAGCTCATGGTGCTCGTGGCCGCATACTAGCAAGTGCCCACACGCACCACCTTTAGCAGGACGGTGGTGCCCTTCCTGTATGAGCCATGCAGGGCATACTTGAGAGAGAAGCTGTGCAAGGCAGGCCCTCAGGTAGCTTTACACTTCACCTCAGACATCTGGAGCAACTGGGGTGGGGATCATGCCTCTCTCCCTCACAGGGCACTGGTGCAATCAGTCAGGGCATTGGTGTGCTCTCCTTCAAATGGAGGCGATGGATGAGTCCCACATGGCAAAGGAGATTATGGTTGCCATGAACGGCATGGTGCAGGTGTGGCTCATTGGGCAGAGTGAGCTCACCCATGGGTTCATGGTCACCAACAACAGGGCCAATATGGTCAAGGCAGTCTGTGATGCCAACTTTGTTGGCATCCGCTGTGTGGCACACAATTTCCACCTCATAGTCAGGGATGCCTTGGAGGGGAACAGGGGTGCCGGTGATGGCACCATCCTTACCATAACTAGCTAGCTCACTTTGAAATGCAGGAAGGTGGTGGGCTACTTCCACCAGAGCATTAAGGGGGACAAGATGCTGTGGGACAAACAGACAGGGCTGAGCATCCCACACCACAAAATCATGCAGGATGTGGAGACTTGGTGGAACACCACATATTTGATGCTCAAAAGGCCATGAAATGGCCTTGCTCAGGGAGATTGGGATCAGTGGCCTGAGTGGGATACTCTCTCCCAGATCTTGGTGGTCCTCAAGCCGTTCTTTGAGGCCACCAAGAGCCTCAGTGCTGGTGATGCCTTCCTTTGCCAGGCGATCCCCATAGTGAAGGAGCTTGAGAATCAAATGGAGAAGTTCCAAGGGATCGATGTTCCTGACTGACTTTGTTGCCTGCATACCAGCCTCTGGCTTCTTTATTATTCACCCCATCCAGGAAAAGCGCACATACCAGCTGCAGGTGCTTCCTCAGCCTGATGAAGGGTTTTTAAACTGGAAGGCTTGCCAAGATATATGTCTCCAACTATTCAGTTGGTCTAATAAAAGATATCATATCTACTCAAAGAACCTTGCCTGCCTGTTCCTTAGACCAACACAGCTACAACCAGAAACCCAGTTAGCACATAGAAGTGGCATAAGTTTTGCTTTCAACAGTTTGAAAGGCACTTTCACAGAAGCCCCTGCGCCGATCTCCTTGAAACCTGGCAGGATTCATGCCCTCAGAATAGGCTACCATCCCTGCTGCATTCATCCCACTCTACCTTAACACACACGACATAAATTTTACTTTCAACAGTTTGAGGTGCACTTTCTGAGAAATCCCTATACCCATCTCCTTGCAACTTGGCAGGCTTCATGCTCTCAGAAGGGGCTACCATCCCTGCTGTTTTTATCTAATTCTGCAAAAAAAAGACAAAGTTATAGGTATTTTATTGATTCCCCATTATAGTTTATGGCCGAATCATCAAGCCACAGCAAATCAGTGCCCAATCTTTCAAATCTGATTTAGCGGAATCGATTCAGGACAGTGACCTGAATCACTGTCCACAAAATTGGCCAAATCTGAATCCAATACTGGCTGCTTCGCACAGGCCTAATACATACCTATAGGTATATATATAGAGAGAGATATTCCATATATCTGTATCTATCTATCTATCGATTAATCGATAGATAGATCTCCTTTCTAACTATAGAATGCATATTTTTTTCTTAATATAAGAAATTCACAACCTAATTAATGCCCAAAATAAATATTATAAGCAACTGTTGATCTTTAAAAAGTTACTTCATGGAAATTCCATGGAGATACATCCTTCAAGCGGAGGAGAAAAAAGACATAATGGTTTCAAGATATTAACAAGTCCAAAATGTTTAAGTTTCTGTCAATTATAGATTTTATTGGTAGCATTAGTCTATGGAGCTGACTTCCCAAGTAGTTAACCAGAACTTAGAGAAGTCCAGTTCATAAATATTAACAAGGATTATGCAGGAAAATCTCCTGTGCTAATAAAAACACAATGTCAAACATTTTTTAACTGATATATTTGTAAACATCAAGTCGGACTGTAATAGCCATACAGCAATCAGAGCCAGAAGCTAGGAAGGTAGTACCTGTAGGTTTTACTTCCAGCTACATCAATCAGTACGTTATAAAAACTTTGAAATCCACAAATAAATTATAACTGTACCACAGTATTAGTTTAGATCTATTGCAGGTTTTAGATTCTGGGTCTTATACCTTCCATTAGCATTCAGCATGTTGAAATATTGTTCCACCATGGTGCTAGCGGAAATAGCTACTGATAATTTCATTAGTGGGCACAAGATGGCATTAGTACAACTTATACAAGATGAATACCCATTCATCCCCATTTTCTGCTCTCTTGCACAACTTTTACAATTACAATATGGAAGCAAAATTGTACCCACCCTCCATCCTGAAGATCTGACTCCCATTGAGTAGTGTGATCAACTTCTAGCTGTCTATAAAGATCCACCAATGCACTTACTAGATTACTCCCACTAGCATGCACTCAAATGCAGCAGAACTGAGGGCTACACATTTTCAATATTCAATACCTGTACCTTCAAACCTGCATCACCAAAGACAAATTACAACCCAGATGCTTTTTTTTTAAAATATTTTTTATATATTAAAAAAGGTCAGCCATTTAAAACATTATTAACTGGGGCCAATAACACGTTATCTAACAGATTCTATTAAAAAAAAAACCAGCCACACCCCTATTTCATAGCAATCACAGAAAAGTAGGGTTGGAAGGGATCTCCAGAGGTCAAGTCCAGCCTCCTGCCTATGGCAGGATCATTCCTAAACAAACCATCCCAATCAAATCCATTGTCTACTATATTAGCAAAACTACCGCCAACCCAGACACAACCATAAGACATAACACCCTAGTTTGCCACAGGTAAAACAGGGGGGCTACAGTGGCCAACATCCTGCTGCTGCAAAGGTTGTTAAAATATGCCTGAGAGTGTCAAGACAGAGGGCCATGCCCACTGCTACAGAAGGCAAAAAAACCCCAACAACCCATCTGTACCAATCTGACCATGGGATAAAATTCCATTTGACTTCAAATGTAACAATTAGTCTTACCCTGAGTGGTACAGGGAGGGAGGTAAAAACCCTCTAGCCTATATTTTATATATGTTTGTATGTATGTATGTATGACACAGACATCAGTTGTTTGAATTTGAAATATTTATTCTTTTTTTCTCTAAAGGTGGTGTCTGTGTGCGTGTAACTATCTATATATCTATCTATATACATCAGTCAGTCAGTCAGGACACTCTCAAACACATTTTAACAACCTTTGCAGCAGCAGGATATTGGCCACTGTAGCCCCCCTGCTTTACCTATGGCAAGCTATACACACACACACACATATATACACATGAAACTTGAGAGAGCTGTGCAATACAATGCTGATGGGACATGAATGTTTTCCTCCTGGTCTAGAACACTTGTGAACCTATTTTGCCACATCAAAAGTTGACTACTCTATCACTACAGCATGAAAGCGAGCCCCATATAAAGACACCCCAGTGGGTAAATATACTCACTGGTTACATTTTAAATAGCAATTCCTCCTTCACTGTTATCTTCTTTTTGTATCAAAATGACTGAGGGCATGAGGGTTTACTTTGACAAAGAAAGCAAGTAATTGTGGATCCAAGTTGTGCTGTAGGAACATGTAATTTACTGCTGCAACATAAAGAGCAATAGTTCAGTGTGACCTCAGTAAGTTAGGTTTCAAACTGATAACTCTCTTAAGTCAGATAATTCCAAGATAGACACATCACTTGGATACTATCCTTTGACAAGCCTTGCTTTCTGTGACTATTCTTCTGTCTTGCAGAGATGCTTTCTAATGGATTATGACATCTGGTCCAGATAGATTGCACCCAAGAGTGCTAAAGGAACTGGCAGACACCATAGTGCAGGCACTAGCAAGGATCAGATGAAGTACCTGAAGACCGGAAGAGCCAACATGAAAGGAAGGAAAGAAGATCTGGGAAACTACAGTCCAAAGTTTGACCTCAATTCCTGGACAGATCTTGGAAAAAATTATCAAAGAAACCATTCTTGACAGGCTAACAGTAGGCAACATTCTGAGGGATAACCAGCATACGTTTGTTGTAGGTTGGTCTTGCCTGACCAATCTCATTTTCTTCTATGACCAAGTGATGCATCACCTGGACAAAAGGGAAGAGGTTGATATCCTGTATTTGGACTTTTTTAAAAGTCTTTGACCTGGTGTCCCACAATGTACTAATGGAAAAATTGGGCAACTGAGGCCTCGACTACACTACAGTCCGATGGCTGGGGAACTGGCTCTGAGGTTGGATCCAGAGAATGGTAGTTGATGGAACCAAATCAATATGGCACTTGGTGACCAGTGGTGTCCCCCAAGGCTCTGTTCTTGGACCTATACTCTTTAATGTTTTTATAAATTATCTGAACTCTGGTATCAGAAGCAGAGTGGCCAAGTTCACTGAGAACACCAAACTTTAGGGAAGAGTATCCACACTTGAGGATAGGCTGCTGATCCACCTCAATAGGCTTGCAAGGTGGGAGGATGAAAACCTGATGGCATTCAATATGGAGAAATGCAACGTGCTCCACCTTGGTGGCAGGGGGGGGACCCACATCACACTTTTAGGCTGGGCAATGATACACTTGCTAGCATCATGACCAGAAGAGACTTGGCGGTCAAGACTGACCACAAGAAGAACATGACCCACCAATGTGATACTGCAGCTGGGAAAGCTAACAAAACTGTGGCTTGCATCTACCGATGCATCTTGAGCAAGACCCAGGATGTCATCCTCCCACTGTACCTGGCCACAGCTGGAACACTGCATCTAATTCTGGATTCCACAATTCAGGAAGGATGTGGAGAAGCTTGAAGGAGTCCAGAAGAGAGCCACGCACATGATCAGAGGGCAAGAGAACAGGCTTTATGAAGAGAGGCTGCAAACCATGGGACTCTTCACCCTGGAGAAGCACAGGCTCATGGGTAACTTGGTGACAGCCTATTGTGAGAGAGAGAAGGAGCCAGCAGGCTCCAAGGCTCCTGGGCCAAGGGGAGGGCCAGCGGCCCCAGGTCCGCAGCCCCAAGGAGCCCGGCAAAAATTCCCCTTACCCAGGTGTGTTGGGAAGGGAGGGGCCGATATTTCCCCCGCCGGTATAAAGGAGAGGCCGGGACTGGAAAGCGGCAGCAACGCAGAGGAGGAGGAGGAGGTGGAGCATGCCGGCGCATGCTGCAGGGAACGCTAAAAGCAGTGTTGAGTGCTGGTAGGAGCCTCTGGCAGAGAGCAAAACCCCAGCGGGGTTTACTGGTCCCTGCGGGGAGTAGAACTGTTTGTTTACCAGCCGGGAGCTGGCTGAGCCCGGCGGGAGAAGGGTACCGTAATAACCCTAATAGAGGGGCACTACTGACTTTGGGTACCGTAGTCCCTGTAACAGGGGCACAGTGCAATAGGGAACTTCAGTTGTTAAAAAGGAATCTCGTTAAGCCCTACAAGGGGGCTCTCCGAGAGCCAACAAAGGGGGTGCTTGACCCCTCGAAGGTCAAGCTTGAGTTGGAAGGCGGCTGCAGACAGACGGAGCAGCTACAAAGATCAGGGGAACCTTCGTGGTTGTCGTGTTTGTTTTGATTGACCTTTCTTTTGTGGATTATCTGGGAGGAACTGAGGATACGTGGCGGGACCAACCAATTGGCCACCACCTTGTGGAACAGGCGAGGGTGTAGGGGTGGCAGAGCCCTCAGAAACTCAGGACCTCACAAGACGCCGGGAGACTCATAATTGGACTACACGTGAAGGCAACTCCATTAAGATCAAGTTGTGGCAGGCGAAACGTGTGCGTGAGACCCCAATTATAGCTGATGACACCCCAGGCAACTGGCAGGCAGTGTCTGTTAGGTCCACAGGGGACAGTGATACCCAACACCTATAAGTACATGAGGTGTGGCATCAGGATCTGGGGGAGTGCCTGTTCACCAGAGCACCCCAAGGGATGACAAGGTCCAGTGGTCACAAATTCCTGCAAGACCGTTTTAGGAAAAGCTACCATCTGACCCCCCCAAGGCCTGGAATAGACTCCCCCCAGAGGTGGTGCAAGCACCTACTCTGGACACTTTCAAGAAACATTTGGATGCTTATGTTGCTGGGATCTTTGACCTTAACTGACTTCCTGCTCTTTGGACAGGGGGCTGGACCTGATGATCTTATGAAGCCCCTTCCAGTCCTAATGTCTATATGTCTATGAATCTTGATGCTTTCCCATGCAAAAAGTTTAAGTAGTTCACTGGTGTGTTTTCCCAATTTATTACCTGTAGCAGTGAACCTTTGGTATCTCTTGTTTTTACTGTTTATATCCCATTCCCAATAGAGATCAGATGCAAGGAACCATTTTACAACATACCGAATCTGCAACACAATGGAAGTCACTAGACTAATGTACTTCCAACTGAAGAAGTACTTAGTGTACTCACAGTACCAGCTGCGAAAACCACAAAGCAGATGAGGGCAATTTGCTTCCAAGACCCAATTAATTTAAAACTATCAATGATCAGAGCAAATTGGACATTTTCTCATAATAACATGAACCAAAGAATTTGTCATCACTATGTATCTCTGTCATTATTTAGCCAAAATGTTAGTTACCTATATTTTCAACAGTTTGGGTGCTGATGCCTTTTGAAAAGGTTATTTGTTATTTTATTTCAATTGTTAATATTTGTGCAGATTCCAATAACCGGAACAGGTGCTTTAATACTTTGAAATAAAGACAATGATAAATCTTGCTGGCCAAAATCTCAGTTGGGCAGCAAGAATTACTTTATCATGGACAAAGCTGGTAACAGATGCACCACTGGAGACGCGAAAGATAGAAGAGCTTACAGTGATACTGAGAGGTTGATGGCCTCAAACTTGATTTTGAACATTGTGCCTTTCATCTCTACTTTGAAGGAGTTAGTACTGACATAAGAAACAAATATATCTATTTGTTCATAGGCAGACAAGGTTCCTTGGGGAAATCTGCTATCTTTTATTAGACCGACTAAATAGCTGGAACATTTTTTCTTAGCAAGCTTTTGGGTTTCAAAACCCATCATCAGGCTGAGGAAGCCTCTGCAGTTGGTGTGTGCTCTTCCTGGATGGAATGAATAGTCCATCCAGGAAAAGCACACACCAACTGCAGAGGCTTCCTCAACCTGACAAGGGTTTTTAAACCCAAAAATTTGCTAAGAATTTTTTTTTCCAACTATTTAGTTGGTCTAATAGAAGACATCAGATTTATCCAAAGAACCTTGCCTGCCTATGTCCTTAGACCAACATGGCTACAATCTACATCCCTACTTGTTCAAGCATTCATGGCAGATTTTTTATTTTAAAAATAAATAAATAAATAACTCCAATATTTCTGGTCAGAGCTGCTGTCTTCTGCTCTTAATATAGAACACTATCCTCTGTTCTAACTTGTTATCATCATTAGATTATGAATGGCCTCCCTGAAATTACATTGGGCTACAAAAACTAAAATAAATTGCAAGAATGGTAGTATCATTAAAATCCTTTAAAGCAAAGGTTCCCAAACTTTTTCTAATTGCGTAACCCCTTCCAGATTTACAAGCTGTCCACATACCCCTACCAGCACATGTTTTATATGTTAACCCCTTAAATGCCAATTATTATTATAATGAAACTTAAATCCACCATTATATAATTTCTTCTACATACACCCCATATTCCAGTTTGGGAACCCCTTCTTTAGAGACACAGACATATAAATAATATGAATATTGATTAATCTAAGAACTGAAATCCCACTCTTCTCTCAGTTTGCAAAATATAGCCCACACAGATGAATACTCTCACTCCTCCCTATTTTATACCCTCTGTTTTGTTTTGCCTCAGTACAGGGGAAACTGTTTCAAACTGGCATGACAGGAGACAGAAGTTCTTTGAGAAATTTGTCAGCTTCATGGATATTATTTACCCCTCCACTTTAAGTACAGAAGGAAGAGAAAGAATTTTTCTCTTTAAGATCTCTGCAACCCAGGTGGCTGAAAAAATACTTTATTTTCTTTGAGGGGACAGTTTTACTTTGTTACTAGTAATCCACTGGTACTGCTACTTCCAGGCCTTCCTAGCCTTAGCATGTAGAGATGCCTTAATTCATTGGTTCACTGTTTTCAAAATGGCTCTGCCTATTTTTTCCAATGAAAGGAGTAATGTACAAGATGAAATTACCTCTTTGATGACTTAACAGTGTTGCAAAGAGTTTGGAATTATGCTAACATTAGTGACAAAAACAACACCCTATATAAGAAAGAGCCTCCCGTATAAAACAACATCTGACCGTGGTGGGCTTAGACTAATCAAGAATGATGCAGTGTGGGAACAGACAACTATAAGTTCACACAATAGAAGATAGAATTTTAAATATTAAATGTCATTATTCAATGTATCCCAAACCAATATAAAATTTAGGTACTGAATTTACTTGTATGTTATGCACATCTTTTCCCAAAAATCAGCTCACCAAAATCAGGTTTACCCATCATAGCACTACGTAGCTCTGATACCCTTGTTATGTGATTAAGCTTGCAGAAGCTAGTGCCGATTAGAAAACAGCTGTGAACGTGTAAATACTGGACTGTGTCTTCTACTTCCTGGAAGGGACAGGGAAACTGGCAATCATTTTTTAGCGGTGTTTTCCTGAAAAGGCCAGCTCTAGCTCATGGGCTAGGTACAGACACTCAAAAAGCCTGAGGCTGAATCGGTTTTTGCAGGTTAATCTAAGCTGCACAGATTAAATTGGAACAGAAGTGAGCAGATGTTTACTTTCATTTCAGGAAATGCAGACACATGCCTTCAGTGGCTTAGGCCAGAAGCCAGGTGGCGCTAGAGCACAGCTCTCTGGCTGTTTGTTCATTTCCTCTTCCTGCTGCGCTCCCGAGATCGCTGGGATTTGCAGTCAAGAATTACAGCAGCAGGACTCTGCAGAGTTGCTCATCACTTCCTCTTTCTGCTTTCAGGTGCCTCAGGTGTGAATTTGTAGTTTACAGTGCAACCAGCAGCGAGTTGGAGTACGGGAAGGAGTGTTTAACCCCTTCCCTTGACCCCTGACCCCAGCTGGGGTTTGCCTGGGGCAGGGCAGTACATTTCCCCTCCCCACCCCAACTGGGCTGCATCCCCAGCCTGGCTTGCTGCTCCTACCCCTTCTCAATCAGGGCTCATTGCTATGGTTAGAGAGCAGAAGGGTGGGGCCAGCCTATCTGAAGCAGACAGCACAGTACAGCTGAGGGCTGGAAAGTATATTAGGATGTGGGGGATTGTGATTTAACTTGAACCAGAAAGGGGTCTGAGACACAAGTTTCATAAACTGGTTTGACCCAAATCAGTTTAGTCTGATACTGCATTCACCCAGGTTTATTTTAAACCAGTTTCAGCCATTTTGAAACTGGTTTATGTGCACAGAACTTCTGTTCTGTTACAGGTTTAAATCAGTTTCTGATTACTTAACCCAATTTACGTGTAACTTCTGTCCCTAGCCATAATCTAGGGAAAAAAAATTTCTACATAGCGCTATCCAAAAAAAAAATTGCATGTCTTATTTGGGGGTGGTACATGAGCAAATACAATAATAATTCTTCAGAAATGGTAGTGGATGGTTTATAAGGCCTTATAGCTAGGTTCCATACCTATCTTAAGAAATGTAGATTTAACACTTCATGCCAGTGTATATATACCATTTACTATAAAGAATCACAGAGAGGTGGCTAGCAGTGTGAGTCTCAAGTCAGGCAAAGGCAGGCCTGGGTAGCACCTTCAAGACTGTTACCTACAAAAGTGTATGCTTCTAAACCACTTAGTCTCTAAGGTGCCACCCACCTTAGCTGAAATGAACAAAAAATCATCAATATAAAACATAGGAAAGAAAATAAGGTAAACTGCTTCCCCACGCCCAGTAAATTATTCATTCAAACAATCCTTTCACACAAAAGATCTGAAACTAAAAAGTAATAGTAAGCTATTGTTTCTCGGCAAAGGAAATGCTTGCTTGCTTACTTAGCACTCTGGCAAAGGATATATTGAATAGAATAACCTATCCTGCAAGAAGGGAATTCCCATTTTGTTCTCAAACAAAATTCAACTTACAAGTCAGAAACTCTCCTGAGACAAGGAGGAATGTTAAGGTTTCAACACTATATTGAACAACCAACCTCCTTAATATTACTTGCCATTTTTGAACAAATGAGAACAACACTGACGTAATTTTCAAGAGCAAAAAATTGCCATTTAAACATTTTCAGATGCAAGGTTTCTGCTTTCCAAGGCAGTACTACATGGAACCACACCAACTCCTCTACCTGTAACATGCACACAGACATGTGACCTATTTATGAAACAAAGACTCTGATGCACTCAGTCAGTTGACTAAAAAACACAGTGTTTAAATTTAAGGGGGAGGGAAAGGGGATAATGCCCAGTATCAAATAATGTTCACTTTCCAGAAACATATGTAACTACAAAAGCACCTGCCATACATTAGAGCAACATTTCACTGTTTCTCATCTGCTTGCTCTGTTTTTAATGGCTATAAACAAGGAGAGGGTAAGTATGTAAGGCATACACATATTACTTACCTATCTGGCAACAAGTCAATGCAACAGAAATTGTACCCTTAGCACCTTAAGCTACAACCTGTGAAGAATAATCTCTTACTTATGTGCTTTGCTTACCCAATTTTCTGCTAGGTAAATTGATCACTGGTATGAACTGTGATAACTCCACTAAAGTAACTTTGTATCAGATGAAGCTTCTACCCCACTAGATTTTCCCTCCACTTTTTTTATGACTTTTCTGGTGGAGAACCTAATAGTTTAAGCATACTTTCCCATTCTTATAAGCTATCCTCTGTTTGTCTCTCAATGCATTCTGCCCTTTTCTTCTTTTTAGTTTTCATATCTTCTTTAAATTAAACCTCACCTTCCAAACCGATCACAAATAATTCCTATTTGACCTTCCACATTCATGACCAACATCGGCCAGAGACAACACAGAAATCTGAAATGAAGCAAGCTGATATCCTAGAGTTATGTATTCTGCATCATTTTTTCAGAGTCAGTTTTATAGGCTATTCATCCTTGCTCAAGCAAAAATCAGGTCCAATGCTCATTTAAAAATATCCAATGGGAAAAGTAAAGAAGCCCTTTGGATGCAGTCACATTGTACATAAAGTACAGAGAAGAGAAAGGTCAGGGAGGAAAGTAGAGAAGAAACCCACAGTTACTACTGCAGAATTAAATTATCCTTTATTCTCTTTATACTACTTTTAAAATGCTTGTATCAGTGTGTGTGCTTTTTTGCTAAACGAATCAATTTTCCACCCACTCTTTGCAAATTTGCCTCATTACTTCTGCATAAATGTAGTCTTACTTTGAATTCAACAAGTTTGAGGGCCCAATTTTGACTTGTTTAGCCTTTCTTGCTTTTCTTACAGCTGTGCTGTTTAGCAACTACTCACATTAACAGAGATGGTCACCAATCTGTTTATTTTTAATCAACTAATAAAATGTTGTACCATGACCAATATAGCTAAGTCCTAAAGCTATTTCAAATGATTAAGAACAAAGTTTGCCCTATGAACAAATGCTAAGCATGCAGAAAAAGCACAGCGCATAAAAATCAACATAGCTGGATCATTCCTGCCAAACAGACACTAGACAGAGGGTCAAGAACGATCAAGACCAAGGATGCAGGGGTGTTATTTTGGCTAGCTAATGTCTTCAAAAGCTGTATCTGTTGCTTTCATTAATCTATACTTTTGGGTGTACCTTTTGCTTTTTTGTACCCATGCCACAAAGGTGGATTACTTAAGAAACAATTAGGTGCATATACAAAACAATTTGCAGGCAGTCTTACTCCTTCAGCTTTCTAAGTGAAGTGCCTTTCAAGGCTGATTTATAACACTGTCGTCTTGAGAAGGCAAAATAATTAATAGGAGCATGGACTTCTAATTTCACTGACTTCCAGAGAAAGTGGATTTCATTTGATTTATGATGGCCAGTGACTTTGCATTTTATCAGTTCATTCACTCATTATTTATGCTGATGACCAATTTCAATGGGTCGCTATCATCTAACTCACTACTAATCAAAGAGAATTAGGGTTCACTGCATTATTTAGAAGCTACTAATTTATCTTCAGAACAAGTAGCAAGAATAGTTTGGGGCCTTCTACATTAAAAAAAAAAAAGCAGCACAGCCAGCTAAGACACACGTTTTTGCTTGCTTTACAAATGAATGCCATAGTGGCTAATCGTAAGAAGAGTGACTTTTTACACAAATCCTAAAATTGGGCAGACAGAACACAGATCAAAAATAAATATAAAACATTGAAACAATAAAATGAAACACTTTCCATTGACCTCCTATGTCAAAACATTTTAAATATGTGCTTTCCATACCCTTTGCAGTTAAATCAAGGAAGCTTTTCTTTACAAATTCCAGTCTCTATCTCTAACAAAATGGAAGTCTTTGCACCAAAACAATCAGAGTTGGCATATTCCTCATTTAAAAACCATTTGAATAAATTCCAGATGAAGAAAAATAGATTAGATTCAAACTTAAATACTCAAAGATAGATTTTTATCAGCAAGTAATAATACAAATCATATTCAGTAATTTTGAATTTAAAAAAAAACCTCCCATAAGGCATTACAGTGTCTTATTTTCCTCTGAACAGAATGCGAGAACCTGATTTTAATTTTTTGCCCTTTCACTATATTTATCTTCTGATTTCCCGTGAGTTTTTTACATGTTTCATCAGGTCTGTACTAGTCAGAACAGCACTTTGATCTCCTCATAGGGTAAATGTTCATGGCCTTTCCTGTATTTAGATGAAGTAGACAACTTCAGAACTAACTTCATAGCTATGCAGATCAAGTGGCATCTCTGGAGAGGCAACTGAACAATAATGTTTGGTAAATTTCATATTTTCAAAATCTAAGTGTTGAATCTTCTATATCCGCATCATGGTAATGTTCCTAAAAATACTACAGTAAATTCCATCCAGAATGAAATCTAATGGATTGGTGTTATAAATGGAGCCAAAGCTCCTAAAACATATTCCCAGTAGGAGAAAAATAAGACACTTTCTTTCATGCCTTATGGGAGGATTTTTTAAATTCAAAATTATTGAATATGATTTCCCTATCAGCACTAAACCACTTATAACCAGTTCATGACTCAGTTTACCTAATCATAAAATGGGTCCATTCAGCAAAGCAAAGTCTGAATTGCTAATAGAAAGTTCTCACAGGGGGCTCAGATTTAGACACAAAATAACCAAAGGAGGGTTTAGGTACATTTTAGAATAGCTAGTTTCATCCAATTTATGGCATTACTAGCCCCCAAAATTCAAAATGTTGAGTCAGGTGGCAGAATAGTATGAGAGCTCTCACTGGGTCCATGTGAAATAAAATTAAACAGATTTTCATAAAATGCTACATGATGGTACAGTTTCCAGGTTTCATGTACAAAATTTTAATTCTGTGCCCTATCCAGTCCTATGAAAGCCTGACTTCCAGCGTATAATGATTTACCACTCTGTATCTGAATCAACACTGCCCCACCTGGTTCCACATCACCTGCATTTAACTTCAGTTCACCTGAACTTCTCCTGAAGATCTAGGCGTTTTTTCACCCCTGAGCCCAGGAGTGGTGGAAGAAGTGGTAGAAAGATCCTCTTCCCCCACTGCCCCACTTCTACTTCTGAGGAGGGCACAGTGGATGGGGTTCTTCACTTCTCCCCAGGGCTGGTGTGACTAAAATGGAGAGGTAGAAAAAGGCAAGATCAGGCAGCACTAATTTCTGAGGAGGGGGATGAATGGCACAGAACTAACCTAACCTGCTAGGCTCTTCCTGTTCTCGCTCAATCTTCTGACCCCCAAATTCCTCTGCTTCCGCAACAGGTCCAATTGACTACTCTTCCCCACGAGTCAGGAAAGAAGAAAAGCCACCTCTCAGAGAGTGTTTCCCTCTAAGCAGAGTGGAGGGTGGAAGAATCATGGGAAGGCTTGATGCTTTTTGAATTGAATCGCACAGAGGTTAAAATGGCATTTTTAATAAATTACATCTTTTGCAGCATCAAAAGTAATGCCTGGCAAATCTCTTGCTGCCTTTCCTTCATGGAGCTTTACAATCAAAAAACTCCAAAAAAACCCCCAAAGTGCTAACACTTGCTTCCTGGCTTCTGATCAGTAAGATTTTCTTCTTTCTTACAGAAACAATTCAGTTCCTCCTAAATAGCTCCCTAGGCAGGGCTACTCCACTTACCCAACTACCTTACTGGTAGCTGCCACTTTTTTTTTTTTTTTTTTAATAATCACCAAAAGGAAAAAAGTCAAACCCAGGCCACCATCTGGCTCATCAGGATTTCCTCACAGAAGCTAAGGTAGATCTAAAGTGACTTACCTGGCAATATAAAGGGATCTGTCTGCATAGTTCTAACATTATTTTCCTACCTCTTAATGCTTGTAATGACCTTGCAGATCTTTAGGTGGGTGGTGTTATTTAGTAAAAACAGCTATAAGCATTATTGGGCAGTTATCAACTTGTCTATTAGATTTTTTCAAGAATCATATATGGGCACATAACCATTCACTTAAATGATCACATGCATTTACTACTACATACATTTAAAAAAAATGGGGTAATCCAAGTAATCTTCACTAATACTGATTTTTATTTTAATTTCAAGTTGCTTATTTACACAGCTCCCCATATATATGTACATACACACTTCTTTTGAGTTATATAAACTACCTTCATTTTCAGAATCCCATCTCTCAATACATTTATAACTTACAACACATAGCTTATACAATTCAGATCGTCCAGTACTCTCAAAAGCAACTGACAACTTGGACATTAAAATTAAGAATGAAATGTATAACCCATGTGTAAAAACTAATATAAAAGACAGAATGTGGTGATTTTTAACATTGGTCTCAAATAAGGGGACAGATTTTAATGCATGAAATTCATACCTTTGGTTGCCCAATAATAATTATGGACTTAACTGAAATAATTAAGTGGCCATGCAGATTAGTGTTCATAAGCATTTTGTTCACATAAACACAACATTCTCATCATACTAATGATATAAAATAAAACCCATGACTTGGTTTCTGCACCATATCACAATTTAAAATTCATCACTAGTAGAACCAAGCTTAAACACTACAAACCAGTTCATCTTCAAACTGTTATCATTTGTTTATTGCCATTAACTCATTAAAAGGATTTCACTGCACGTGACATGGGTGTTTACAGCTAACTTTACAAAGTTCAGTGACTCTTTACATTTGTCTTCCAATAACTATATAAGATTTGTATATTAAGAGTATTCAAAACCATTCATACTTTTTTATTTGCACCAATCAGAAAATATTAATGCCAAAAGTGATTTTACTTATGAATTAACTCCTATCAGAAAAGACATGCATGAATGACATCAGTAAATATTTATTCTATACTACATGTTCCCCTCCTCCCCCCACCAGTATAAACATAGTGTCTGAGTTCTCAAAATGTACTATCGTGAAATTTATTTTTGGTCTCACAGTCTTTGTGGACACATTCCTATATTCCCTCTTACTCTCTACCCCAACAAATACAAGTTTTGAATTGCACGGCTAAACTGGAATATATGTATGTATATATGAGGAGAGCATAATATGCATTTGTCCATGCACGTGCCATTTGCAAATCTGAAGTTTATTTTTCTGAGCAGTTACTCAGATTTGAGTACATGTGGAACTGCAAGAAAATCTTGAAAATTTTATTTTGAAAATCTGGCCAATACAAGTGTTCTGAATGGGTGAAAGAACATGTGACCTACAATAATTATATCAGTCTGGGGACACATCTCTAATGGAGCTTGTCCAGTGAAATATAAGGTAGGATCCTAGCAGCACTCCTTTGTGTTTCCATCTTTTGTACAATCTTTCACAAATATGGAGCAAAGAAGCCTCCGCAGTCCTTCAGTTTGAAAAAGAACTAAAGGAAACAAGTAGAATAATACAAAAATGAAAAATAGGGAAAAACCTCCACAATGATACATATAGTAGCCCCCATGAGAAATGGACAAATGCAACACAACCCAACAGCACCATTTAACCGGTAGATCAAGTAAAAATGAAGAGCATATTTATCCACACAAAAGTGCTTCTTGAGAAGGGCTTTTTCTTTATAGGAAGCCAGATGCTAAGTGAGATCCTTGAGCATTATGATACAAACATATTTAATAAAACTAAATCATACAAGATTCAACAAGCAACAATTGGACTACCAAGAAACACTTTTTAATGCATAGTTTATAACAAGGTCAAAGCAAACTTGTAAGAAACAGACTTGATGTTACTAAGAGGATAGAGATTAATTCTGAGAACAGAGAAAACACCATTTCTTTCTCAGATTAAGAAGTTCACAAGGAATGGAAGAAGTGAAGCTTATAAAAAAACAAGAACACGTTTCCACAAAAGGTTACTGCAGTTCAAGAAGCACAGACCATAAGCCTTTGCATTCCCCTTCAGGAGGGTGGGAGGACAGGGAGGGAAGGAATACTTAGCCTACTCAACCTATGCCACCTCTATACCCTCTTTTGCTGCCAGATAGGATTCTCTATGGTCTCATGGATTCAGCCCACCATAAACAATTATTTAGAAACATATTTTCCAGCTATTCCAAAAAGGAACATGCTTCAAGTCACATGATAGGTGTGATCGTTCCTTTCAAACCTATGCTTGCTAATGGATTCTTAAAATTGGACCTCTCCCATCTCTACACAAAATGATGTCATTACAGTGGTACATAAGAAAATAGCAAGTCATATACTAGTCAGACTAGTGGTCCATCCAGTATCTCATCTCTGACAGTGGCAAGAGTGAATTCTTTAGATAGACAGCACTTAACTAGATAAATCCAGAGTGATCTATATCCTACTTCAATGGTACTCAATCTTTTTTTGCCCTGCAAGCTAGATGGGTTATGGCTGGTCCATCCACATGTTGGATCCAGCTTGTGGCTCTGATTTAATGCACAGGGAGGGCATGGTAGGAGGGCAGCCTGATCATGATGCAGCTGAGTAGGGGAGAGGGCCTGATATGGTTGTATGTGGGGTGGTGTATCCCACCATGTGGGGAGAGGGAGGTGGCATGGCTGGCCCTTATCCAACTGCGTGCAACTTGCAAATTTGGTAGCAGAGGGCAAGTCATAATACAGGGGTGGGCAAAACATGGCCCATGGGCTGAATCTGGCCTGCCAAGCACTCTCATCCAGCCCATGGGCACCCACCAATAAACTGTGCCCTGCCCACACTTACTGCCCATGAAGGTGGGAGTGAGGTGCCCATGTATACACACACCACCCAACATAACCTACTGCACCTCACTCCAACCTTCACAGGCAGAAGAGCCCATCCCCACCAGCAGCAGCTTCTGAATGGGGCTGCTGCTGCCCCTGCTGTAGCTGCCCCCATGGGAACCTGCTTGGTTTCTCAGGCGTCCAGCTCACTCCGGGCACCAGGTAGGGAAGAGGCAGGGGTGGGGGTGAGGGCATGCAGATGGATCTGGAGCTGGGCGGAAGCACAGAGAGCAGCACAGAGTCCACAACCAGGGGGACAGCAAGAGTGCAAAGCTGGGCTGGGCAGGGTGTGGATGTGAGGGAGGGTGTGGATGTGAGGGAGGATGTGGGACGTGGGGCACTCAGGGTGCTCGTGCCTGGTGCAGGCACTGGCACCCGGGGGGGCATGGCTCCAGCCAGTGCTGCATGGGTGGGCAAGGAGCACAGCCTGCCTGGCCACATCTATCATGGGAGCTCTAAGTCACATGCCTGCAGCTCCCACACTTGCTATGAGGGGAACCCCACACTGGAGCCAGCTGCCTTCCCCAACCACTGCTACATAGGTGTCCCCTACCCCAGCACTGGCCAGAGCCATGCCCCACTGGCCACCAGTGCCTGCACCAGGCACAAGACCCTGAGCCCCCTGCCTGCTGCTGCAAGCGGGGGATGCGTGCCATATGAGGAAGTGTGTGGGGGGGTTCCCCCCCACCAAACCCTGGCCCCACAATCTCCACTGACATATACACACACCTGAATGTACCCTATGCCTCCCCCAACACAACACACCTTCACAACCTCCCACCCTAGCACACACACACACAATATATATCAGAATAAGACTATTTTTAGTTATTATGCAATCACCTCTATATACAGTAGTCAAACACAAATCAAGACAAAATATTTTTTATAATAACATTAAAATATGTTATAGTACTTGTTTGACTTTCAGTATATGATTTAGTTTTCTTTTGGTTATAAGATGGCAAACCCCCCCTCCCAAAAGGAGGACTGGACAGGTGGGGGAGGAAGCAAGGGGAGGCATGTCTAGTGGCAAAGGTCAGGGGTTAGAAGGAGCGATTCCCAGACCCAATACAGCAACCAGGGGGCGGGGCAACTGTCAAGAGGCAGGGCTACACACGATGTCCTCGACTGCTCACCAAAACTTGTTAAGCGGTCCTCCAGCCAAAATAACTGCCTGCCCCTGTTATAGAATTGTCACCACTTCCTTACCAAATTTCTTGAGCCCCATGCCAAGGCTCCACAGACTGGTTTTGGCGCATGTGTCTAGCACCCCTGCTCTATTCACTATCATCCCTGGCATCCTCCATTACTAGTTTAGATATGGCAGAGGAAAAATCTCCAACCATTCTGTTCAAGAGCTATTACTAAGTATATCATTCATGACTATCTAGTTTCTTTTTTTAAAGTGGCTATGCTCCTTGCCTCCACATCCCATCCACAGATTAACTATGTGGTACGTAAAAAAGAACTTTCTCTTGTTAGTTCAAATTTACCTCCTACAAATTTCAGTGGATGTCCCTTAGTTCTAGTATTCTGGGCCTTGGTGAATAACAGTTCCCTGTTCATTTTGTCCAAACCCTTCATGATTTTATAGATCTGTATCATATATTCCCCAATTTTTCTCATTTCTCATTACCTTTTTAGTGTCTCCCAGTATGGCAACTGTTCCATACCCCTAAAAATTTTCCTTCTGTTTCTTTATACCTCTTCCAATTCTAGTACATTCTTTTTGCAATGCAGAAACCAGAAGTGCACACGGTATTCAAGATGCGGGTGCACCATGGATATATATAATGGCATGACGGCATTTTGTTTTTAATTCACTTAATGACTATATTGGCATTTTTTTGGTCACTGCTGCACATTGTAGATAGTTCCCTAAAACTGTCAGCTCAGTAACTCTAAAGCCTCTTCCCTGAGTTGTAACAGCTAGTTGAAAACCCAACATTGTACAACTTGCAATTTAAGCCTTCTCCATAAAGGATTAACAAAAAAATAAACAAAAGTTTCATAAGGGAAATTCCCTTCACTGGATATTTTTAAATTAAAAGAATAAGCAGTACATTTACTTGGTACTTGTAGTTATTTGTCCTCCTACAAACATTTCGCAGCAATTGTTCATCTATCATCAGCATTAAATGCACTCTGAGTTCCTAGTTCTTTAGTATTTTACTGTACATCTTGTGTTTCCAAATGCTTAAATAAATTTTTAGAATTAGCTATGACCTCTTTAAACAAGTAACTGTAAAACTTCCATTTGTTCATAAAATTCATAAAAGCCTACATATGTACATTTTCAAGTTTCTCTTCCATTCAATATATATGAAAATGCAATTTACTGTACCTCAAATGAAAAATGCAGTTTTCAAATGCATGACAACAGGTGCTAGTTAAATGATCAGACACTATTTGTTACCTAGTCTCTTACTCTCATTTGTAGCATGATAAATTGCATTTTAGGAGAGTACTGCGATGTAAGGGGTCTTGACATGTTTTTATTGATTTGCATAGGTTATATGCATGTATTCCTGTTTGTAGGCAAATCGTGCCGCAAGTAAATTCTAGTCACTGTGCCTCTGTTTCAAGAAAATTGCAGTCATCACAGGGGAGCCAAGATGGAGTGAGGTTGGGTTAGAGAGACACATGCAGCCCATTGGAATCTTAGAACCTCTATTAAGATTTATAGGCTGCAGGATTCTTTTGGGCTTCAACATTATTCTTAGTAAACCCTTTCTGTCTTCAGTTGTTTATAAAAACTGGCAGCTTTAGCAAAGACAGAAGCTTATGTTGTAGGTAGCACAATTTAACATAATAGTGCCAGCCTGTCCTCCAAATATCCTGATGCTAATATTGAAAGAGAAAATACACATATCTTACAATCCCCTTTTCATGATACAAATCAAGATTCCTTAAAATGATATTAATACTAAGCACTTACATTCCACCTACTGGGCTCTACTTATTTGCAAAGAACAATTAATTAGTTCTTGCTACCCCATTTGAGGCTGGTCAGTGCCATGATCCCCATTTTACAGAATGAGAAATGGAGACATGTTAAATAAATTCCCCAAGGTGGAGTGAACCATGAGAAACAGTATTAGAATTTAGGAATTCCCTGCTCTTGGTCCTAAGTTTAGACTGTACCCTCTCTCCTTTATGCAACTTTACAACGAATAGGTGTCCAAATCTACTTATGTGATATTTTAATACTTAGTTTTAAATCGCACAACTAAAATAGCTCTGTGTTTAGACTTTCAGTTTATACTGAAATAGTATACTCCTTCTCCTGTTTAATGAACTTGGAACCAAACAAACCTGGTTCAATAACAGGCTTATGCTGCTCTAAAAATGTTTATTAAACATTATGAAGAATTTTAAAATTATAAGCAGCATGAGGGCAATACAGGCCAATATTCCAGGTTGGAAGTAGATAAGGACCTCTCGGGATTAAGGTACCACAAACTTTCATTCAAAATAATTGTGTAAGGGTCTCAGCAAAGAAGGAAAAGTAATTACCAGTGGCGTGGCCCACAAAGATAAGTTACTTTGCTCTAGATTTCTCAAACACAGTTTGTTGAGTTTCTAATGCACATTTCTCCACAAACATTAACTTACAGACTGTTTATACACAGGCTATAAAATTGACTGGATCAGCACTTTGAGACATATGCTAAAAACATTATTAATTGCTATCCACAGGACATATATTCCATTAAATTAAAAAGCACATTATCTAGCAGATGATAATGATGTACTAACTGAGATTGAAAGGCATGATATGGTAAAACTACTTCCGATTCACACTTAAAATGACAACTGGACTTTGAATGTAGAATTAGAGGTTATGGCTACATGGAAACAAATAATAAAAATGTAATCATTATTAATTTCCCTATTTGATTATGTATTGAAAAACTATCTTAGGAATGCCAGCCTCAAGCACAATAAAATTCTAAAAGTCTTATACAGTTTAGGGGGGGGAAAAAAAAGGGTATTTATGCAGGCTATACACAAATACACTTTAAATTCAGTTACTATTATTATTATTATTATTACCACCACCACCACAACTAAACTATCTGAGAGTTCTCATTATTGACCAGGACACCACTACGTTAGGCACTGTGAATTCAAAGAACAGAAAGAAGGCTCCTGCCTTTCAAGAACTTAAAATCTAAGTAGAAGACAAGGGAAAACAGATGACTAGAGACAGAAAGTGGAGTAGAAGGAAATAGAGAGATAATATTGGTCATCATAATCACCAGCAGTCACAGCACACTGGCAGTCTAACTGTTGTCAAGTTTTTGTAGACATCCATCAAAAGAGAATTTTGAGAAAGGGCTCTGAAGAAAGAAGTGGAGGCAGCTTTGTGGATGCTTAAATGGACATCCTCCTGAATATGAGGGGCAGTGCACGAGAATGAATGACAATTTCTATTAAAAAAAAGTAACAAGAGAATGATGGAAGCTGGCATCACCATCTGATCAAAGGCAGGAGTCAACTTTCTGGTAAATTATATGCGATAGAGCAGGTGGGAATAGGCTGCAAAATACTTGGAAGATGAGGGGGAAAAAAACACACATGCAGCATATGGTTGATGCAACAGAGATGGTCTAAATCACAGGCTAGGAAAATTAGTGGGTGTGGGTAGGTGTACACACACTCGTACGCATGCTAATTGCATGCTGGTGCAATACTACGATGGTATCAATGGTTAGATGTGTACTTGCATTACATATTATGCAGTTTCAGAGGCTGAGCATATAATAGTTTGAGTTGGAAGCCAGGAATGAGGATGTTTAGGTTGTTACTCCCAACTCTGCCACTGTAGGCAGACCCAAGAGCACTACTGAGAATTATGCCTGTCCACTGGATCCTATTCCTGCTCCACACACACCAAATCTGAGATGAGGCAAAGAGGCTGCCCAGAGGTACTCCCTCCTGCCACCACTACTGAGATCTCTGTCTCAGACATGTACCAGTGATGTTAGTGGTGCCCTCAAGAAAGCTCCCATGGCACATTGCTTGGTTTGACCTATGGGGAACAACAGTGGATAGGAAAGGATTCTTCTCAGCACTACGTTCAGGAGCCCCAGGGAAGCAGTACAAATATACACTGAGAGAGGTATTTGGGCAAGACATTTCATTTCTGTGGATCTGCATCTCTTTTTTCAAAGCAGGAATCTTAATACTCATGCATGCGATGAAGCAATTTATGGCCTCTGATTAGAGGGTGCTGCAGAAGTGAATATCATCAGGGTATTGGTTATTTTGTACATACTTAAAATATCATTTGACCAGCCAGCCAGCTGTTGCTTCACCTCCAGAGTACATATATACTAGCTGACATCAAATGTGAAATGGTTTTTCTATGCCAGTAGGTCCTAAGAGTCCAAATCAATATAGCAGCCTTTTTTTTTTTGCTAGACCTCATACTAAAACACGCATTACTGAGAGACAGGCTCTTTCCTGAAGTAACTAACAATCTAAACAAAAAACCACTGTAACTACAATACAATTGGCTCAGGAGACTCAGATTGCTGGCTTTGCGTTAATTTTAAATATATATAAATATCACCTAAGGCTAGGAATACACATTTAATTTATCCCTGGATAAATGTGGCCGTTTATCCTGGAATAAAAATATCCCAGGTTTGGCTGTAATCCTTCGAATCAGGGTTTAGCGAGTAGCTGACTACAATGCTGCTTTTCTGCCATTGTTTCAGTTATGCTATCCTGAGATAAATGCACAGGTGTGCTTTCCAATATCCTGAGACAAATAACCTTTCAGCTGGGAACCTTTCTAAGATGAATCCTGGTATAACAGATGTGGACTTCTGTGCTCTTATACTTTACCCCAGGTTAAAATGATTTGTACTGGGATAAATGTGATGCCTGCTTGCAGCCTGTGAAGAAAAATGCCTTTTTTTATGAAGGGGAAAACAGTCAAAGCACTTCACAAAGTGCATCAAATTTCAGGTCTATCAACTCTTATTTATAAATGGGAAATAAATTTTGCAAGTGGTACTCCAAATTCCCCCTGGGACAAAGGTCTTTACAAAAATGTGATCACAGTACCTCCTAAGAAGATTCTGCTCTTCTAAACTGGCCATTGTTTTAAAAATGAACCGAGTTAATCAGCAAAAACTAAAAAAAGTAATAATAATCCAAACTGGTCCAACAATCTTAAGATCTGTAAAATTCACTAGAAGCAAAGAGGTCAGCATTAAATTCTTGTAGCATTTAAACTGATTAAATTCTTGCATAGTAAATTTCAAATCAAACACTATCCTTTAAAAGAGATCTCTCCAAAATGGTATCCATAATAGAAATTCAAGAGTGCAACTACCATTACAGTGGACAAAAATACCATTTACTTTATTGTATGTAGAAATAGCTACCACCAAACTTGCTCTGCAGAGTACCACTCTCTAGCACAAGGCCCACAGTGATGTACTCACAACACATAGATATGAAGGCCTCCATCTTCACTTGCCTAAAAAATCCTATCTTCTAAACCAAATTTATAGGATTATTTCAGATCCTTAGTACTTCACCCATGCAGTTAAGAGGCCCAACCAGACACCACATATATGCACACCTCATCTTCAGGATGAACAGCCATTCCTTCCAGGGCTCTCCTCAAATTTGGAATCTAAAATGTGTAAGAACATGTCAGCAGGATAGCTGAAAGTAAAGGCTCTTCCTCTCGTACTGAAAAAATCCCTGTACAGGATTAAAAGAATGTAAAAACTGTAAGTGGGGCAAAGAAAACTGCCAACATATTTTTCCTATATAAAAATGTCCAGTTAAGCTTTCTAAAAAAATTCAATGCATGTTGTGGGAGAGAAACAGTTTGCAAGATCGAAAGTATGTAAAAAAGTAGAAGCAAAATTAAAACATTTTCAAGACTCCCCTGCTGCTTCATTCAAAAGCCTGTAAAATGAACAAGGGCCCTTGGGATTCCTTACTAAAGACCCTTGCCCAAGGTTCAGATCACCTAATTGTACTCTAACCTAAAAAACAAATGCAGGAAATTGTTCAGTTTCTCCCTGAAAAGAATTTCCCATGGTTGGCATAGTGTTCCATAATAATATTTCTTTGTAACATCTTCACTAACACTTCAAAGCCATCGGAAATTTAACATGGAAAACGATAATTAATATTACAAAACATGAAGATGAACAAATTAGATTAAGTGGCACTATCAAGTTATTGTTTTTTCTCCCTCCACCCTCTCTTTCCACTATGTAGAGAGATAATTAGCATTCTCTAGGCTTATTACTAATTTACGCCTGCAAAACATATTAAAGGAGGTGTGTTTCACACTGGAACAGGCTAGTTGAAGAAAAGCATTTGCAAAAAAACCAATAATACTTGGTCAGTATTTCCTTTTAGGACAGAAGTACTTCAGGATCTTGTCTTTAGAATCTTATGGCATTTATACACATGCTCCAGAAGTGGGGGTGAGGGGTGCTTTAATTAGGGCAGCTACAAGAGCCTTTCTAATTAAAGCACCCAGAGCATCTCATGCATTGGCCTCCCCAGATGAGCTTTAGTGAAAGTGCCCCTGCTGCCATTTTTCAGTGCAGGGATGGTGATAACACAAGATACTGGAGTCTGCTGGAGCATGGTCATTACCATGCTCCAGCAGACTCGATTAATTAAAAACATACAGAAAAGCCTGGATGATCAAGGCCTTAAGAAGTAAGCTCTAAGAGGCAGGTTGGAAAGGGGAAGAGGTGTCTAATTAAGCATGATGCACTTTTGGGTATCTTGGAGTCTGATCCTGATACTACAGAATGCTGTGCTTGTGCAGGGCTCCACTCATTTCACCACACCCTGCACAGGCACAAAAGTCCATAAACCACATCCAACTGCTAGATTAGGGTGGTCAGTGGGAAATGTTCAAAGAACCTGGTGGACCATCACAAATACAACATCACTCTTAGACTATCAAATATACTAGTGACAGTTAGGTACCCCACCTGCAGTTCATGCCTTGAAAACCTTCTCTACCATAAATCAATAAATGAATAGGCTTTTCCCTGCCCATCTTCCCTTCCTACATCAGTTGTGTTCATCCCTTCCAGAGCATGGGCTGGAGGAGTGGGAAAAATGGTATATGGGCTGGATCTAGAGCAAGGGAACCTACCCTGAGTACTTAATCCAACTCCTGAGCTGACCCTGTGCACCAGGTCCAGCTACAACCTGATTCAGCACATGGTGCTATGTCCTGCAGGCCCTGGGATTCTCCATGGACCCAAAATTTTAGTGGTAGGGGAGTGGTGGCAGCATTAATTGCTGCAGGGCTCCCGAGGCCTTAGAAGTTAGTGCTGCTACCACTCCCCTTCTGCCTAATCTCCAATCCTGTGGGGAAGCCCAAAGATTAGATGACTTGGCTCTGTGGGCCGTACTTTCAGCACAACTGAGCTATGTTATTCTTCAAATCTAACAACAGTGTCATGGCGTGGGAAGAAACTTGATGATATTCAAGAACTTGAGTGTAGATTAAGTGAACAGACTGGAGAAAAGCTTTTGCTAAAACAAATGTCTTTAGCAAATACATTGAACAACAATAATTTCAAACAAGATGTGCAAGGCAAACAGATCTAGGCTTAGGTGTTGCTGATATGACCACATCACTAACAGAGCAATAGTAAATCTTTAAAGTACTTTTACAGCTGCCTTTGATGTTGCTTGAACTCTGGTTTTCAGGCAACTACAGCATGAATTACTGAAGATTGTGAAGAACTTTAAATACATGTTACATAGATAAAAAGCATCGTTGCAATCCTTTGCTTTATCAGCAATTAGAACATGGAACCCAAAATATTTTAAGACAAAAGTTTTTAAAAATTTCTGAAAAGAAGTTTGAAATGCTTAAAGGATTTTACCTTATGAATTGAGAAGCAGCAACCAACATTAGCTCTTATAATCAAATAGATTTTCCTTCAAAAATTGGTCTTTTTTATTTATTTAATGGTGGGCTTGATAAAGCAATAAATGAAGCTATGTTTGTATATTCAAAGGGCAGAGGAGGAGGAAGTACTTGTGCCAGTTTGCATGTGCATTTCATGAAGTTGATATGCTATTACAACGTACAACCAGTAAATCTATCTGCATTTTAGTATCCTTCTATCCAAACCTTTACTCTCCCTAAAAAATAGTGTGTTCAGCAGTATTATAGCACATGCACTTTGTTTGTGCTTATTAAATAAAAAGAAAGGATCACCTTCAACTATATTAATGATGGACTGGCGGATGAAGGATGCCTGCGAAAATTCACAACATCTGTTTGCTCCACTCTCTTCTCAGCATGCTGCACCTATTTCTCATGCTTAATGATGCTCATCCACTCTGCAAGTTTTACGAACAAATGTGTGTTTAGCCACATTCATCATTCTGAATGAGTGTTCTTGATGAAGCATCCACTGGCCTGTTTCGCTCTTTCTGCTACACTTTAACAAATGACAACTGCTCTACGTATTTTTCATTTGTTAAAAATAAAAAGCTAAGTGAAGGATAGGCCCAGCAAATTTTTCTTTTACTCCTCTGGAAATTTTAGTGGAAAATGGAAAACTACATGCATTTAAATGGTATATACATTCAGAGAGACAAATCTAAATGATGCATATAGCGGTGCAGTATTTTCTGAACACGGTATATCTGAGCACAGTGTCTCAGCATAGTACTGGAAAAAATTGCTGTTACAATAACAGCAAAAGTCAACCCTCTTTTGAAAGTGATCATGTGCCTCATTTTGATCAGATAAGGGGCCAATTCTGAGAGACACTAAAGGGGCCAATTCTGAGAGACACTAAAAGTCTTTAGAGGACATGATAAGCACCTCTAGTACTATGTTTGGACACAGTCAGCACCTTTGGGCACCAACATATCCAAGTAGGTACCTGCCTATCTTTTCCCAGTGCTCCTCCCTAGAAAGGGACAAATATTTCAAATGAAAGTAATGTTTTTAAGACCCCTACCAGATGTGCAGGTAGAGCCGTGATGGCATCTGATGCACAACCCACATAATCACACTTCCTGCCATCCCATGCATGCAGAGCAGGAGGCATGATGGTGGGTTTATGGATCAGATCCCATCATGCCTTAGTAGGTTAATCATGTCTTAAGTGTTCATAGTACTTAGGGTCGGAAGGGACCTAAACAGATCATCAGGTCCGACCCCCAGCCCCGGGCAGGAATGGATACAGGGTCATATCACTGCAGCCAAATATCTGTCCAGCCTCCTCTTGAAGACCCCCGAGGTAGGAAAGAGCACCACCTCACTTGGGTGCCCATTCCAGAGCCTGGCACCCCTAACTGTAAAGTAATGTCTCCTGATGTCCAGCCTGAACCGTCTCTCTAACAATTTGTGGCCATTATTCCTAGTATCCCCAGGCGGTGCCCAGGGGAACAGAGCCTCCCCCAGTTCTTGCTGATCCCCCCTGGTGAGTTTGTAAACAGCCACCAGATCCCCTCTCAGCCTTCTCTTGTGGAGACTGAACAGGTTCAGGCCCTTTAGCCTCTCATCGTAGGGCCTGCCCCACTGCCCCTACACCATGCAAGTGGCCCTCCTCTGGACCCTCTCAATGCTAGCCACATCCCTGCTGAAGTGCGGCGCCCAGAACTGGACACAGTACTCCAACTGCAGCCTGACCAATGCTGCATAGAGGGTAAGGATCACCTCACTGGACCTGCTTGTGATGCATCTGTAGATGCATGACAAGGTGCGGTTAGCCTTCCTGACTGCATCCTCACATTGGCAGCTCATGTCCATCCTGGAGTCAACAAGGACTCCAAGATCCCTTTCTGCCATCGTATTAACAAGAAGAGTGGTCCCCAGCCTATAGATGTGTTGCTGGTTCCTTCTCCCTAGATGCAGCACCTTGCACTTGGCTGTGTTGAACTCCATCCTGTTTTCATCTGCCCACCTCTGTGACATGTGGCAGGAGCCTAAGGAACATGCATTACACTTGCTAATTCTAGAAATGAGCACAACTGTGAAGGAAACCAGAGTAAAATCAGGAGCAACCCTGTTACTGCAATGGGGTCAGGAATTTACTCCTGAAGACAATGGTCTTGCCAACATCAGTGGCCATATTACAGAGAGGAAATCTAAAGAAAAAGGATCAGATACAGTTGCAGGAAAGAAAAAGCTCAAAAAAGTGGGAAAACAATCCCCCTTTACTAAAATACAGGAGTTGTTAAAATTTAAATTGATTTTAGTAATTTTCAGTTGAGTCAATTTACAAAAATAAAAACATCTACAGTTATTAATACTTTATATCAAGGGTGTCAAACTCAACAGGCCCAGCAGACTAGATGAGAAGTGTAGGTAGGGTGACTAATTGGGTGGGACAGCATTTATCCTGGATTCGCAGTGTTGTGTAAAGATCCAGGTTTTCTGTTTACTGCAGAAAATGGCAGGTTTCCCCTTGAAAGCTGGCAGCATTCCAGCCAGCAAGGGGCTGCTTGGAGCTGCTGGGACCAGGATGCAGGTGTGGCCATGGCATGTGTGCACTTGCACACAAGCACATGGCCGGGAATACAGCCAGGCAGCATGGATAGCATCTGTGCACAGATAAGCGTAAGGGGGGAGGGGTTATAAGGATGTGGGGGGAAGATTGAGACCTGACTGAGGCCCCCAAGATGAGGGAGGGAGTAGGGATGGGGGTGCTGCCTCGCCAGGGTAGTGCATGAGGCTTGGAGCCAGGACATAGAGCAGAATGGAGTCACGGGCAGCTTGTTTGGGGGTATGGCTCCCCACTTCTGTGCATGGCCCCCCCCAGATTTGTGCATAGGGAGGGGAGTGGATGCAGGCTGCCCATTGTGGCCTCAGGGATCCCCGCCCTGCTGCTCTCTCCCCAGGAGCCATGTGCTAGCTGCACCACCGTGACAAGGTGACTTCCTGCTGGGCAGCAGCAGAGACAGCAGCAGCATGGAGTTGTACCCCCCACTGCTGCCAGACAGGCAGGGGGGTGACCAACTGGCACAGGGCTTCCAGGGGAAAGGCAGCAGGGCAGGAAGCCCTGAGCCTGCAGCAGACAACCTGCACCCAGGGGGTCCACATGCCTAACAGGTCCACAAAAGATGACTGTGATCAATCGTAAGTATGTGAATATCCACACTTACAATTCAAAAGTACCCACACTTCCATTCAAAATTTCCAGAGGGATTTGGCATCTCCATTCAAAATGTTTTTGGGATCTGGAAATGAAAAAGGGTTGAACACCACTGCATTACAGTATGAGATGGCCTAGATTAGCTTCATTTACTGCACGATAAGTGTGGGATTACAGAACTGTTAAAGGATCACCTGACACAGACCCATCAGTGAAAAGTGACTCTCCAACAACTTAACATGCCTGTCCTGAGCCTCAGGCAAGTTAAGAATAATCTCACTTTCTTTGGAAAGTAAAATACCCGAAGCTGCATCCCACATTCAAATAATCTGTGAAAATTCTCCTAGGTTTGTTCTCCTGGTAGAAAAATTAACCAGAGATGCCTGAAAAGACAATCAAATGCTGAGCTACTGAACAGCAGAGAGCTTAAAGCACTGATGCTGTATGACTAGGGAGACCTTGTGCACAGAACTCAGCATGCTCTGCAGACTCCCTCAGTCTGGTCCAACACAGAATGGCAGCAGAGCACTGGGAGGCCTTGACTGCCTGTGTCTACCTGCAGCACAATGTGGGAATTGTGAAGGGGATATTTTCTGTCCTTTGCTTGGCTGGAGCTGCAGAGACCAGTAAGTGACACATTGTCTCTCTGGGATTACTGTGGCTTCCCTCAGAAGAAAATGTATACAGACATTCACTTTCCCAGAAGAAACTCTCCTAAGAGTGATTTAACTCTAGTTGTTCCTAGGTTATTTTTCTCCTTGGGTGGCCATGTGTGCTCTGGGAGAAAAATCCTGATTATCTATATACTCGTGGTTTCTTCTGGGAGACCAGTTACTCTCCTGAGACAAACAATGTCTGTACATGGCCTAAATGAAATATACTCAGTGAACTTTAATAAGAATGTGTGTCTACTCTCAACTAAAGTTTTCCTTTCTTCAGGTAGGTACGTTCACATGCCTCGCCCACTCTTTTCCAAGGCTTCATTATAAGGGACTAAAGAAAAGTCCATATGTTGTACAGTAGATAAGTTACTAATCATAAGTTTAAGGACCTATAAATATAGGTTCTGTAAATACTACTTGCATGAGTACTCCTTTTCATGTCAATAGAATTACTAAACTGAAAAATACAAGACGCAAGTATTCTTCTGGGTGGCATCTTTTCTTGGACCAACTGCATGGTTGGGATAGACATAGGCAAGCTTTTGGGCATCACGGCACCCTTTTCAGGCCTCATAGTACTGTGATTCAGGTATTGCAGTATCTGCATAAGGTACTGTGAGGCCTGAAGAAGGGTCACATGATGCCTGAAAGCTAGCCTATATCTATGCCAACTGTATCGATAATCCAGTAAATACATCCAGCTATCAAGTATGGAGTCCAAAAAAATTATAGCATCAGACTGATATCATGATCCAAAGCCCTCTATATTCAAAGGTAACACTCTGACAGCCTTGAAAGGGTTTTGAGTAAGGCTCATACTGAGGAACGGGAGTGATTGATTAAAAAAAATTAACCTACTAAAAGTAAAGCTTACTAATGAGTTATACATGCTCCCAGGGATCCTGGTATATTTCAATCATAAGACTCCAGATCAGCAAAGCCAACAACAAACCTTTTATTTTAGTAGGGGCAAAAATCCATCAAATGCAAATTACTCCCAAAACATTTATTCAAAAAAGATCTACTTACCTGTATTAATCCATCAGGATACCAAATATCAATGCCATCTGACCTTAAGCAAACCCATAATATGATAACCAAATTCAGTATAGTTACCTGTTGACTATCTGTTATGAACAAATAGCATTTCTTGGATAAGATGGGTAACTTACATTTTATTTTGTAACATATGCAGGAACTTATTGAAAACAGATTAAAACATTCTCGTATCTGAGACTTCTAAGAAGGAGAAGATTCTAAGATTGGAAGCATAGGTATCCATACTGTATTGCATCAGGAACAGGAAGATACTTGGACAAGTGTTATGAGAGGCTGGTAATGGAGAGGCCAAAGGGAAATGAGAAGTGGCATCATTTGACTGTTTGAAGGAGGGTCATCAGAACCGTAGAGCAGTAGATTGAAGTCAACAACTGCTTTCAAGAATTCTGTGGTGGAACTTCTGAGGAAAATACAGATGAAAGGACATCTGTAGGTATGAGGCAGAGAAGACAGCATCCTAGAGAGCAGGAAATTCCAGGCCACAAGGACAGGGGCTCCAGAACCACTGTGCCAAGGAATGGAAGAGTAGAGTAGTGGTGGCTGGAGACTCCCTTCTCCAGGTATGGGGCAACAATTTGTCATCCATATTTGTGGGCCCAGAAGGTGTGCTGCCTCTCAGAGCCCAAATTCAGAATGTCATAGAGAGACTACCAAAGCTCATTCATTCTTTGGATCACTACCCATTTCTGCTTCTCCATGTAGGCACCAACAATACTGCCAAGAATGACAAGGAGCAGATTGGAGGCAACTGTGAGGCTCTTGGCAGGAGGATTAAGGAGCCTGGAACACAACTGATGTTCTCATTGATTCTTCCCATGGAAGGCAAGGGTCCAGGAGAAGACCACCATATTGTACAAGTGAATGTGTAGCTCAGATGGCGGAATTGACATGAAGGGTTTGGCTTCTCCAGCAACAAGTGGATGTTCTTGGGAGGAAGACTGCTATCAAGAGATGGGATACACAAAGAGCACAGGGAAGAGCATCTTCAGGCACTGTCTGGCTAACTTCATAAGGAAGTCTTTAAACCATGTTCCATGTGAAATAGCGATCAAAACCATTCAGCAACTAAGCACACAGTCCAGAGGGGTGTCAGAACCAAATTTAAGAAAGGTGCTGGATAACACTGAGTTAAGCTTAACATGTACAGGCAAGTTAATGGAAAAACCCCAAGAGGCCAGTACACATGCCCGAAACATGCCCCACGCTTGACCCTTTTGACATTTACGAGGTAATCTGAATTGGCACTGTGCACATGCCTGGGCATGATGTAATTGAACTAGAAACTTCCATGGGGGAAACTGTGTGAGTGGCCACCTAAAACATACTTAAGGCCAGTGAGTTTCCACCCACAGCAGAGACCAGACCAGAAGGAGACTAGACCAGATCTCAGCAGAGACCACTACAGTGGAGACTGCCTCAGGCCTAGAATCCTGGTTCATAAGAGCCATTGGTCTCCCCGCCACCGTCGTACCCCTTCCTAGAGAACGTTCGTCTTCGTATCAACCACTCGTTATCGACCATCTGTCCATTCCGATTTTTATTCGTCTCGAATTGATTACTCATTTACCACGTTCCGGTCAACTCGTTCTACGTTTCTGATTACTCGTTCGACTCGTTCCGATTATCTCGTTCATCGTTATCGTTACTGACTCAGCCTCGTTTCTTGTTCATCGTTTTTCATACCATTTGTAACCAAGCCTGACTTGACCTACGCTACATCTCCACCTCGTGGCGTAAGTAAAGAGAAAAATAAAAGCAATCTTTTAAAACCACACACGTCCCGACCGCTCTGACTCCTCGCCGCTAATACCACCTGTTCGCTCGTCTCGGGCCCACCGTGACAAGGCACTCTTGGCGCCAACAAGGGGAAAAGGACTCAGAGAAGCAACGTAATTCTGGGGAAACGCCAGCATAATACAGGACTGCAACAAGTGTTGCAAAAAGGAAGCAAGTAGGTCAAAATGCAAGATATTTCCAATGCATGTATGCAAATGCAACAAGTATGGGGAATAAACAAGATGAACTGGAAGCTGTGGCCTGTGAAAAGAACAATGATCTGATTAGCATCACAGAGACCTGATAAGCTAGCTCTTATGATTGGAATGTGAACATTGAGGTTTACACTTTGCCTTGGTAGGATAGGGTTTGGAGAAAAGGTGGTGATGTTGCCTTAAGTATCAGAAATGCATGTACTTGTTCCCTGGTTCAGAAGGAAGAAGACAGAAAAGCAGAATTTATTTTCACCCAAATACAAGGTGAAAAATGCAGTACTGATATAATGGTGGGATATATTTTAGGCCACCTAATCAGGAAGAGGAGGTGGACGAGGTACTCTTCAAGCAGGTGACAAATCTATCCAAAAGCTATGGGATGGTATGGATCAGAGCCTTTAATTTTCCAGACATCTGCTGGAATGCAGCCAAACATACAATATCAAGCCAGTTCTAGTTCTGTGGAGGACAACTTTCTGTTCCAGAAATTGGTGGATATACATCAGAATGGAGGAGGTTTTGAATGGAATCCCACAGTGGTCTGGTCCTGGTACCAGTGTTGTTCTACATGCTTATTAATGATTTAGATGCTGGCATAGAAAATTTCTTGAGCAAGTTTTCAGATGACACAAAACTGGGAAGGATTGCAAACATATTAGAGGATGCACACACAATTCAGAAGAACCTTGGCAGCTTGGAAAGTTTGGCTAGAGCAGGGGCAGACAATTATTTCGAATAGAGGGCCATTTACCAAGTTTTAGCAAGTTGTCAAGGGCCACATGGGTAACCCTGCCCCTTGATGAATGCCCCACCCCCTGGTCACCATCTTGGAACCAGAAGTCCCACCCCCTAACCCTGGCCTTTGCCACCAGAAGTGCTTCCCCTTGCCCCTGGAAATACTCCTTTCAGCAAGGGGTTTTGCCATCTCAGACCCAGAAAAATACCAAATTATATTCTAAAATCAAACATATACAACATTCATTCATTTGATTAAAAAAATATATATTTTGTCCTGACTTACATGCGTTTGTGTAATGTACACAGAGGTGATTGTACAATAGCTTAAAATGAAGTCTTACTCTTGTATACTGTAGGGAGGGGCATGGAGGGTGGGTATAGGTTTGTGGGTGAGGGAGAATTTGGGTGTGTGTGATGTGGGGTATAGGTAGGTATGGAGTTTGTGGGGGATGTGTGGGGGAGCGTGGCTGTGAGGTATATGAGGGGGTGTGGGGATGGGGGTCTGCATGTATGGGAGTGCAAGGGGGTGTGGGTGCATGTGTATGGAGGCGTGTGCTTGTGGGACTCACCCTACGAACACACACACACACACACACAGAGTTCCATCCCTCGCTACTCTCTCCCCCTCTCTCTCCTCTTCCCTCATTACTCTCTCCCCCTCCCTCCTTGCACAGACATACACACGCACACATCGTCTCTACCTCCCTCATTGCACAGACACACGCACACCCACACCCACGGACACACACTATCCTGCTCCTGGCCCCCGAGTACTGGTGCAGCCCCATCCTCCTGCAGTCTGGCAATGCAGCCTGGGGCCACGTGGTGAAAGCCAATGCAAGTAGAGGCTTCTGTGGGAGGGGGCTGAGGGGCGGGACCCAGACGGCCTTGCTCCTGACTCCTGCTTGCTTCCCCTGGATCCTACTGTCCCTGGTTCCTGTTATCTTTGACAGGCAGCCAGGAGCCGATGAATATTACTTTTCTAAACTTTTTAGGTGCCCCAAGAGCCAGACAAAATGACCTGGTGGGCCAGAGCTGGCCTGCAGACTGTATTTTGCCCACCTGTGGCCTGGAGCCAACAGGATGAAGTTCAATGTGGACAAATGTAAGGTGCTACACCTCAGGAGAAATAATCAAATGCAAAATGGGTTGACACCTGGGTATATGGCAGCACTGTGGAAAAGGATTTGTGACTTCTGATAGAGCAGACTCAGTATGAGTCTACCATATAATGCTGCCACACAAGGCAAATGCAGTTTTGGGATGTATCAATAAAAGCATTAGGTGTAAGACATGGGAGGTGACAGTGGCTCTCTACTTGGCACTGGTTAGGCCTAATCTGGAGTACTGTGTGAAATTTTGAGCTCCTCATATTAAAAAGGATGTAGAGAAGTTGGAGAGGGTCTACAGGTGGTTAACAAAGATGATAAAGGGCTTGGAAAGCAGGTCATGAGGGGTTCAAGTAGCTAGGCATGCTCAGCTTGCAGAAAAGGTCCTTAAGAGGGGACATGATAACAATGCTTCTGGGTTTTGCTGGCTGCCCCCATCCCACCTTTTTACTACACGTCTCAGGGTCATTTTAGACCTGCCTCAGAGGTACTGAGTGTTGGCTACAGCTAAAACTGAGAACTGGGATGTGCCAATACTCCTGCTGGCTCAGGGTCTGGCCATTCACCATATTTAGGGTCAAGAAGGAATTTTACCCTGTGATCAGATTTGCACAGACTGGGCACATCTACAAGTGCCCCGACTGCATTTGGTACTGCACAGTCCCAGCAGCACACAGTTATTTTTAGATGCTATGGCACAGTAGTGTTGGAGTCACAGTTTGTGCCCACTCACACTACAGTGACACAGCATCTCATGTAGACACGCCCACTGTGGGATTTTTTTGCCTCTCTCTGTAGCAGGGGACATGGTCATCTACCCAGGATCTCTTGAGCATATACTTATAACAGTTCATAGAAGCAGGACGTCGGCTGCTGTGTTTCTCCTGCTTTACCTGCAGCAGGTTAGGGTGTTAGGTCTGTGTTGTGTCACGGTTGACAGTAGCCTTATACAGAGTGGATATTATGGATTGTATATGACGGTTTGCATAGGGATAATCCTGACATAGGCAGGGGATTGGACTAGATGACCTCTGGGGTAGAGACAGAAGTTACACATAAACTGGTTTAAGTGCTCAGAAACTAGTTTAAACCTGTAACAGAACAGATGTTCAGTGCACATAAACCAGTTTGAAAATGGCCGAAACTGGTTTGAGATAAACCTGGTTGAATATAATATCAGAGTTAACTGATTTGGCTCAAACCAGTTTATGCAACGTCTATCCCAGACCCCTTGCTGCTTTAAGTTAAATCAAAGACCCACAGCATCCCAGAACACTCTCTGGGCTGGGCTCTGCTCCACAGAGCTGGGCTGGCCTGCCCCTCTGCTCCCTACCTGGAGCAGGGGTAGGATATTCTGGTTCTTACCATGATCCAGCATGTCTTTTTTTTAATTAATATCTTAAAAGTTTTCCCATGGCCTTAAAATATTCTGTTTAATAACAGCAAGGTAGAAGTTGTAGGTACAGATTACTTTTGTGAATAAGACTAAGCTAACAACCCTCCTACACACAATGAGCATATACATAAGATGCTGGCCTGCCATGGCCCTTGAGGCAAATTCCTCCCTCCATCCCCTCTCCCCTGCACTGGCAAACTCTGTGGACCATTGGCAAACCCTTTGGTCCTGGAACATGGGAGAGAGGCAAGCTAGTCCCCTGTGTGCAGATCCAAGACCTGCACCTGTGAGCCCACAGCTAAGACCTGCAGGACCAGACTGAGAGGTGGGAAATGTTAGCAAAGACCTGACAATCATCACACATGTGTTGGAGATGGAGCTAAGGGAAGCTGCAGACAGCTTCTGGCTGGAAGTTATGGATCAAATAACGCAGAGAGCTACATTTACATTATAAAGCAGGACCTGTAAAACCCAGACAAAGCCTTTTGAATGCCTGGCTGTACAGAGACACTCTGCCCTCATGATTAGTAAGACTTATGCAAGGCTCCCTCTCATATACCTGCTTTACATTTTAAGTTTGACTAAGTTTTATATGCTGTTTTACTGGGCTGTATCTTAGCTTAGGCAAAGATTTTTGGTAGTTTCCTGATGTAAGCTTTGCAGATTGCTGTGTTCAATACATACTTGCTTCAGGAGAAAGGACTTTTTTCCCCATCCCCAGTCTGGCAGCAAAGGCTCCCCCCACCCCACCCTGCTAAGGCTGGTGGCTGGCATCCTGTGTCCTGCTAGCCCCAGCTTATGCCTGGTCATGCCCCCTCCACTCCAGAAGGGAGAGAGCCTTGGAGGGCTTCTCTCTTTCCTCCTCTATGGCAGTGCTGGCAGGCATGCTGTAGCTTTCCCCCCCACCCTCCCCTGGCCCCAGCTTCCGGCTTGAGCCACTGCAGGCATGTGGCTGCATTTCCTGATTTAAAAGAGAATGTCTGTCCAGTTATTAATCAGTTCAAGCTGCAAAGCTTAGACTAACCTGCAAAGAGTGAATCAATTCAGGCTCAGGCTTTTTGAATGTCTGTCCCAGGCCCTGGAGGTCCCTTCCAGTCTTACTTCCCTGTAAGTCTATGAACTGAACATACAGGAGTTAACTATTTCACTCCTCATTATCAATATTGTATAAAAAGGAGATCCATAATTTCTCCCAACTGAAATCGTTCTAAAAACTTATTTTGGTATCTTGATACTGGTAAAAAAGGAAACATATAGTCATAGTAAGTCAATGAAATGCATAAAAATTGAATCACTAAGATTTAACAGAAATTGCATCAAATACCTATTCACTTCTTCAAAGTATAAGTATTCAAGAAATCAGTTGTTATACTTAATGGAAAATTGTCTATGACAAATTTATAATTCACATACAAAGTATTCCTTCTTCAGAGACCTGCAGCGAAAGCTGTAGGAGAAGTGTCATATTTTCTTTATAAAAAATGGAATTTGTAATTATAACAAAATACACAAATTACCAATTCCTTAAGAAAGAACAACTCTGATTATCTTATTTCAGAAATTAGATCCCACAGGGGAATCTTCTTTAGAAATTAATTTACATTTTTAGTGACAAATGCACTTTCTTCTACTCCAGAAAAAATCTGTACTTGAAAATAGTAGAAAGGATTTATGCAAAAATAACCTCACGGGGATCATTACAGATATAAGAAAAGTAATTTTCTGCTGGAATTATACAGTGCATTTACAATAGATGTTTAAAAATATGGCCACTAAATTGTATAAAACAGAGATCGGGGGGTATTAATACAATCCAAAACTTACACGGTCACCTTATTTAAAATTAATGGCCGTCTTAGCTATAAAACGTAGTGTCTAAGAAAAACACTTTTGCCAATATACAAATTACATCAATGTCAAATAGACTGTGGAGACTTAAAATATTCTGTGCTAAATAAATAGAGACAGTGTTTCTTGCATCTTATGCATGTGCTTATACTGTGTAGGAAGGTTGTTAGCTTAGTCTAATTCACAAAATTAATTTATACCTACATCTACTTTGCTATTATTAAACAGGATATATTAAGGCCATAGGAAAACTTTCAAGATATTAATAATAAAAGACATGCTGGATCATGGTGCTCACTCCATAAGAGATAGCCCCTTATACTAATAGCAGTTCCGCTAGTGAGACTACTTACAAGAAAACTACTCAACTTGTGTAAGAACATCATAGTCTGTCTCCATAGCATGTAGGGAAAGAAGGACTACAAGTATTTAAGAGGGGATAGGAAAGTCTAGCATGTACATTAACTCAAGCTACAATAGGTCTCAAGAAACTCATCATAGAACTTCTGTGAAAATCAAGCCATGAATAACCCAGAGTTTACAGCAAATTACTCTGGAAGAAATAAGTCCAAGCACATCTGACAGAAAAATTACACTGTCCTCAGTAACAAAGTCTTGCAAGGTTTCCCTCCACTCTCCCTTCCACCCCCTGCCCCAAATATTAAATTGGATCTGAATTTTATAGCAAATCAAGGCCGAGCTGAATACTAGTCTTAAAATACTACTTTTTATCCCACATAAACTATGTTCCTATTGAACAGCATGAAATGAGGTGGATTTCAGTAACATCATAAAAAGGAAAGAAAAAAATGATGCAAGTGATATACCATTATCTATGTTATTAAAGAGCACCATAATCTTTGTTAACTACAAGAGAGAAACACCCATATTCATCTATTTAGGCAGAACCTATTAGTTTCAGTGGCAGCCGTAACCAATAATGACTGACTTTAGTACCATCTACAGGAAAAGATGAGATTAAGCTACCTCAAACCTTCCCTTAATGCTGAACTACATGAATTTTCTATTGATAAAGTGAGAGATAAGGAGCTGCTTAGGACAAACGTAAGGGATTAAACTTTTCTTTTTTCATGGAAAGTCATTGTCATGGCTGACTTAAAAGAAAAAAATACCAGAGGATGAACTTTCTAACACAAAGTCCAATCAAATAAGCTAAACAAGCTGGCGTGCTCTTTTTGTTGTGACCATATAAAATAGAGAATGCCCTTCAACTTTTTTTTTAACACACCCCAAAACATGGTAAAATATCGTAGAAGTCAACATGGAAACAGACCTACAGATCTTCCAACCACCTTGTCAACCTAGGATTAATCCTTCCAATATATTATTGTTTTGTCATATCCACTAGCAAAAGCTTTGCAGCAGTATGATTAAAAGAGTTAGTAAAACCAGAATGAGGGCAAAAGGCCAACTAACAAGAAATCTAAGTGGGAGTTCCAGTGGTTTGCTTGCAGTGTTAATATTGTCTTGTCAACACGGATCCAGGTTTTCCATTTCCCATGATAAAACGGAGTAAACCATGGATTTTACCTTTTAGCAGGGGCAAACGCAGATTTCTCATTTTACCACAGAAACCTGTGGATTTTGCAATTTTGCCATGAGCTCCCTGAAGGCAGGCAGAGTTCCAGGCTGCAGGGAGCTGGGAGAGAGTGGGAGGAAGGTGGTGAGACAGGGGGTGCCACATGCATGTACAAGAACATGATCATCACCTGCTGGAATTCACCATCCAGTGCAAGGTAGCAAAGGCCTGCAGCAAGGCAGCAGCCAGAGATTTCAGGAGGGCAAACTTCAATGAGCTAAGGAGAATAGTTGGGGAAGCACTGAGGTCCCAGAGGGGAGGGGAGCCAGGTGTCCAAGGAGAGTGGTCGCTCCTTAGGGAGACGATGCCCCAAGTCCAAAGAGAGGTAATCCCAACGTGGATCAAAGGGAGCAGGAAGGCACATATGCCCCCATGGCTCACCAAAAGCATCCAGGAATGTCTCCTAGCTAAAAGGGAGGCATACACCCAATGGACAGGAGGGGCCATCACCAGGGATGACTATACTGCAGTTGCTCAGGGATCATAGAATCATAGAATTATAGAAGTAGGGTCGGAAGAAACCTTGTAGATCTTCACGTCCGACCCCTGACCTGGGCGGGAGAAAAGTCTGGACTCAAATGAGTCCAGCCAGGTAGGCATCAATCCTCTTCTTAAAGATCCCCAGGGTTGGTTCCAGCTCCTAGCCGCCCTAACTGTGAAGTAGTTCTTGCAGATGTCTAATCTAAATCTACTCTCTAATAATTTGTGTCCGTTGGTCCTTGTCATGCCAGGGGGCGCTAGGGGAAACAGTGTCTCCCCTAAACCCTTCTGGTCACCCCTAGTGAGTTTATAGACAGTCACCAGGTCCCCCCTCAGCCTTCTCTTGTGAAGGCTGAACAGGTTTAGGTCCTGCAGTCTTTCAATGTAGGGTCTGCCCTGTAGTCCCCAGATCATGCTGGTGGCCCTCCTCTGGACACTTTCAATGTTGTCCACATCCCTCCTGAAATGGGGTGCACAGAACTGGACGTAGTACTCCAGCTGTGGCCTGACCAGTGTTGCGTACAGGGGGAGGATCACCTCCCTGGCTCTACTTGAGATGCACCTGTGGATGCACAACAAGGTCCGGTTAGCCCTGCCAACCATGACCTCGCATTGTTGGCCCATGTTCCTCTTGGAGTCAATAATGACTCCAAGATCCCTTTCTGCCTCCATGCTCTCAAGAAGGGAGTTTCCCATTCTATAAGTGTGCTGCTGGTTTCTACTGCCTAAATGCAGCACCCTGCACTCAGTATTGAAACGCATCCTGTTTATGTCAGCCCACTCCTGTAACCTACCTATCCAGGTCTTGTTGCAGTCTTTCCCTCCATACTAGCGTGCTCACCTCACCCCAAATTTTGGTATCATCAGCGAATTTCAACAGGTTGCATTTCACCCCGTCGTCCAAATTGCCGATGAAGAAATTGAACAGCGCAGGCCCCAGGACCAAGCCCTGGGGGACTCCGCTGCCCACTTCCCCCCAGGTCGAATTTGACCCATCCATCACCACCCTCTGAGTATGACCCTTGAGCCAATCTGTAATCCATCTGACTGTGTAGGCATCAATGCCACAGTCGCCTAGTTTTTTAATGAGGATGGGGTGGGAGACCGTGTCAAAGGCCTTGCTGAAGTCTAGAAAGATTACGTCCACGGCAACACCTGCATCCATTGCCTTTGTGACCTGATCATAAAAGGCAATCAGGTTGGTCTGACATGACCTGCCCCCTAATGAAACCGTGCCGATTGCCCTTGAGCATCATCCCTGAAGCCGGCCCATCACAGATGTGCTCCTTGAGGATCTTCTCAAAGAGTTTCCCAAGGATAGAGGTAAGACTGATGGGCCTATAGTTGCCCGGGTCCTCTCTCTTCCCTTTTTTGAAGATGGGGACCATGTTAGCTATCTTCCAGTCATCTGGCACCTGGCCCGAGCATCACGAGCACTCGTAAAGCCGTGCCAAGGGCCCTGCAATAACCCCAGCTAGCTCCCTCAACACCCTGGGGTGGAGAGCATCTGTAGGGGGTATGTAAGGGATGTAGGGGGGCAGTCAGGAAGGCCAAGGCAGAGATGGAACTGGGACTAGCTTCCCAGATTAAGGACAATAAGAAGTCCTTCTTTAAATACATAGGGGGTAAAAAGAAGGTTCCGGGTAATGTGGGGCCCCTGCAGGACACGTTAGGAAATCTGGTCATCACACCAGACAACAAAGCCAACATATTTAACGATTTCTTTGCCTCCATTTTCCTAAGCAGGGACTGGAACAGTCACCCCCCCGCTGGGCCCCCCTCAGGCCCCAGAGGAGGCACACCTAGGCCAAGGGTTAGTGAGGAACTAGTTAGGGAACTTCTGGAGGGACTGGATGTATTCAAGTCAGCCGGTCCAGACTATCTCCACCCTAGAGTACTAAAGGAATTGGCTGAGGTCATTGCAGGACCCCTGGCACGGCTTTACGAACACTCCTGGTGCTCTGGTATGGTGCCAGAGGACTGGAAGAGGACCAACGTGGTTTCCATCTTCAAAAAGGGGAAGAAGAAGGACCCGGGAAACTATAGGCCAGTTAGTCTTACCTCGATCCTGGGCAAGCTTTTTGAGAAAATTATTCTGGCACATATCCACAAGGGGCCAGCAGGGGAGGTCATGCTTAGGGACAACCAACATGGGTTCATTAGTGGCAGGTCCTGTTAGACCAACCTGGTGGCCTTCTACGACCAGATCACCAAATGCTTAGATGCAAGGGTAGCAGTGGACATAGTCTTCCTGGACTTTCAGAAGGCCTTCGACACTGTCTTTCACCCTGTTCTCATTAAGAAACTGGGGAACTGTGGTGTCAACACCCACACAGTCAACTGGGTCATCAACTGGCTGGAGGGCAGCACCCAGAGAGTGGTGATGGATGGGTCATTTTTGGCCTGGAAGGATGTGGGCAGTGGGGTTCCGCAGGGCTCGGTCCTTGGGCCCGCACCGTTCAACATCTTCATCAGCGACTTGGACGAGGGGGTAAAAAGCACCCTGTTCAAATTTGCTGATGACACTAAGATGTGGGGGGGATGTGGGCATGCTAGAAGGGAGGAATAAGCGGCAATCAGACCTAGACAGGTTACAGGGGTGGGTGGATGAGAATAGGATGGGATTCAACACCGACAAGGGCAAAGTGATGCACCTAGGGAGGAACAACCAGCACCATACCTACAGGCTGGGGAATTTCCTTCTTGTCAGTACAGAGGCGGAAAGGAATCTTGGAGTCATCGCTGACTCTAAGATGAAGATGGGCCGGCAGTGTGGGGAGGCAGTCAGGAAGGCCAACCGGACCTTGTCATGCATCCACAGATGCATCTCAAGCAGGTCCAAGGAGGTGATCCTCCCCCTCTATGTGGCACTGGTCAGGCAGCAGCTGGAGTACTGCGTCCAGGTCTGGGTGCTGCACTTCAAGAGGGATGTGGACAGCATGGAGAGGGTCCAGAGGAGGGCCACTCTCATGATCAAGGGGCAGCAGGGCAGACCCTATGAGGAGAGGCTACGGGACCTGAACCTGTTCAGCCTCCACAAGAGAAGGCTGAGGAGGGATCTAGTGGCCTGTTACAAACTAGTCAGCGGGGACCAACAGGCACTGGGGAAGTCCCTGTTCCCCTGAGCACTACCAAGAGTGACCAGGAATAACGGTCACAAGCTGGCAGAGGGTAGATTCAAGAGTAAATTGGATGCTTATCTTGCTGGGATCCTATGACCCCAGTTGACTTCCTGCCCTTTGGGCAGGGGGCTGGACTCGATCTCCCGAGGTCCCTTCCAGCCCTAATGTCTATGAAATCTATGAAAATCTAAGATTCAGGCTAGATATCAGGAGGCGCTACTTCACAGTCAGGGCAGCTAGGATCTGGAACCAACTTCCAAGAGAAGTGGTGCTGGTTCCTACCCTGGGGGTCTGTAAGAGGAGGTTAAATGTACAACTTGCTGGGGTTGTCTGACCCCAGTACTCTTTCCTGCCATGGCAGGGGGTTGGACTAGATGATCTACTCAGGTCCCTTCCGACCCTTGAAACTAAGAAACATGGCCCCAGACAGCCTGCAAAGCTACCTCCAGCAGGTAAGTGAGGGGAGGGAGGGAGGGAGCTCGGCAGAGTTAGGGCTGCTGTGCTGCCCAGCTGGGCAGTGCTTGCAGTCCAGGGCTGCAATGCGTGCCTGCAGGGCCTCAGTGGAGGTGGTTCATCCAGGGGAGGAAGAGGACCAGCTCCTTGCTGCCGCGCTCACCTGTGGGGAAGCAGGGGGTACCTGCACCCCCAGATCTGTATGTGGGGCAGGAGCAGGCTGTGGACTTAAGCTTCTGCCTTGCTTCCCTTGCCCAGGGCCTCCATAGCCCAGCAGGCATGACCCGGTGCAGCAGGGATCTCCGTGCTGCTGCAAGCTCTGCCCTGCCCTGAAGACACATCTCCTGTGTGTCGCTACTTTGAGGGGTAGAGCCCCGCACTGCTGCTCTCTACAGCCCAGCATGCAAAGGATGCTTCGCCAGGGGAGGGTGGAGCTCTCAGAGGCAAGCAGCTTCTCCACGCAGCTCTTCTAATCCCTGCCATGCTGGTTCATGCCCACTGGGCTGTGGAGGCCCCAAGGGAGGGAAGCAGGGTGGCAGCGAGCAGTGGGCCCACGTGGAGAAGCTGCTTGCCACTGTGCGTTCTGCTTTGCTTCCCTCCCTTGGGCCCTCTGCAGCCCAGTGGGTGTGACCCAGCATGGCAGGGAGCAGAGGAGCTGCACGGAGAAGCTGCTGTAAAGCAGCTCCAGCAGGTAAGTGGGGGTGCCCTGGTGACACACTGCCATGGCGATGTGACCCATGCACATGGGGCTGCAGCGAGTGCAGCAGGATGGAGCTGCACCCTTCAAAGCAGTGGCACACACAGGAGGTGTCGCCAGGGAAGCACGGAGCTCACAGTGGCTAGGAGATCACCATGTGGCCTGGCTATTCCCTGCAATGCCAGATTGTGCCCGCTGGGCTGTGGAGGCCCCAGGGGAGGGAAGCAGGGTGCATCTGTCCTGCATACAGATCTGGAGGGTGCAGGTCCCCCCTGTAGCCTGGGAATGCACATGGTGGCAGGAAGGAGTGTGGGCAAGGGGCTGAAGACCCAGGTCCATAGCCCTGGAAGCTGGGGGCCCCCTCCGGCATGGCTAGAGGAACAGGGGCTGTGGTTGAGGACAAGGGGCACCATCAGTGCTGTGGGGGCTGTGGGAAGGAGAGTAAGAGGCACGAGCAGGGCCAGGGGCCTGTGGGTGGGGTGTGAGGGGTACCAGCAGGGCTGCTGGGGGCACTGTGGGGGATCTTTCATTTTAATTATGGATTTGGGATTTTTTAGTCAAGAATTTGTGATTTTTTTTTTTTAATCAGAAAAAACCAGGATCCCTGTTTATGAATGAGGCAGAGAAGCAGGATTTCTTAATTTTAACAGGGACAAGAAAAAGTGAGACAATAGCTGAAAGGTCCATCTCACCAAAACCATCACCACTGCTATTTCACTTTCTGCCTACATCTTCCCTGACCTTAGATGGTTTTACTTAGGCCCTGGTCATACTTTGCAGGAAATGTTGCCTTCCTTGTCCCTGTCAAAGACAACCAGGTAAAGGAGTGCATCCAGCATGAGATGCCCATTTGTAACTAGGGAAACAGATAAGGTAGCTGCACAACATGATGTCTCATCTAAGAAGCATCTAGCAGCATAAGATCTTAATTGACATGACACACAATGAGAAAGAAGAACTGACTGTTCAGGAAGGTAGAAGCTGGCAGCTGGTCACTCTAGTAGTAGATGCTATTCCATCCACTAGCCCCTGCTCACTGATACAAAAAACAGGTGCAACTCCCTGGTGTGACAGGAAAAAAAGGCAATCATGGTGGTGGAAGAGTGCCTCAATCAGGGTACAGGATGCATGATAGACATCTAATGAGCAGTTAACAGGTTATTTTGAACAATATTTGGACTCTGTGCCTCTTTTACTGTACACTATTCAGACCTTGCTCTAAAAAATGAACTAATTCACTTTTGGGATTTTCTATGGTAGCCATCAGTACGTGAGCATAACACAAATGCAAATTCACTGCCCCTCCATGTCTGTCAAGTGAGGCAGGGAGGATCTGAAAAACAGAGAGATTAAGGTCAAAACTCTTCACAAATTATGGACACTGAATCTGCCTGGGAGGAGAAGACCACACCACAAGAGCACAGCCAGGATTTTTCTTTATTTTAACCTTCCTGAAACAGGTAAGAATCTTCACCCCACCCCCATGCTGTCCCATTTTTGGAACCCTCTCCCGTCCCTTAGGTTCTCATGGCACCATCCTTCCCCCTTTCTATTTACTTACACCTTTGGGTGCACAAAGGGGTCAGAGAAATATGCTGCCCCCTCCACTGACCTGGCCAATTCTATCCCATTTCAGCTGGGGCTTCAGGGAGTGGTTGCATGGGTAAGGCTTACCTGGGGGCAGCAGCAGATGGGTTCTCACTGCCTGTGCCTGCTCTTAGGCTGGCACGGACCACCTTTGTGGGGGAATACAAGGCAGGGAGAGGAAACCCACTTGCTGCCACCATTGCTGCTGTCCCTGGCTGAGAGCAGCAGATGCAGCTCTGGCCTCCCCTCTCTACCCAAAGTCAGCCAGGTAGAGCAGGGGCAATGGGTAGGAATAGAAACAGAGGGGTGTTCCACTAAGCATGGAAAGATTAGTAGGGAGACCTCCTTCAGGGACTTAAAGCCCCTGCCTGATGCTCCTGCAGTGTGGTGTGAAAATGGGGCTGTGACCACACCACTGCACCCCCTTGGAATCTGCTCCCGATTACACAGCACTTGATCTATTTAATTACAGCTGCTGCTGACTTCAGTTATCATTAAGTGGTCAACTCATCTGGGAATCAAATCAGAAGGTCTTGAATTTGGCACCCAGAAAATGCAGAACAATTAGTGAGTACTTTTATACAAAAATGAAGCTAAAGTATCATGTAAGAACTAAAGGGCAGTACTGACGTGTCTTAACTATAAGACCATCTTTTCTTTTCCTGTTGCATCATTTACTACACATCTTCCAAACTCTGCAACAAATGAATCTGGGCCTCTATAAACAGTCTCCTTTTCATCCCTGAAGCAGGTCATTCCTGCACAATAAATAAAGCAGGTACTCTGCAGAAAAAAATGTCTGCGATCATGTCATTAGGACATGGATATATACCAGGAGTGTCAAACTCATTCAGTCCCATGAGCCAGATGTATAGCACTGGGCTGCCCACAGGTCAAACGAGTTGCCGGGACCCAGTCTATCGACCAGATCGGGCACGCAGCGCTGGCCTGCAGAACCAGAATTTGACAGCGAGACAAGCAGCGATAGCATTAATTGCTGCGGTCCCTGGAATGGTGACACCCAGCCACCACCAAATCTTCAACCTCCAGGCAGCCCCATGAACCCATCAACACAGCTCCACACTCCGGACTGTTCCACAGTTTCATAGTAGTTAGGGGTCAGAAGGGACCTAAATAGATCATCTAGTTTGGAAATTTGGTGGAAGGGCAAACTGGTGCCACAGCAATTAACACTGCTGCTGCTTGCCCCGTCACCAAATTTCCAGCCCTGCAGACCAGATGACAGGTCCATCAACTGGTTCATAAGCCAGATAAGGCAGAGGGTAGATTTAAGTTAGATATCAGGAAGCACTACTTCACGGTCAGGGCGGCTAGGGTCTGGAACCAACTTCCAAGAGAAGTGGTGCAGGCTCCTACCCTGGGGGTGTTTAAGAGGAGGTTAGATGAACATCTTGCTGGGGTCATTTGACCCCAGTACTCTTTCCTGCCATGGCAGGGGGTCAAACTAGATGATCTGCTCAGGTCCCTTCCGACCCTACAAACTATGAAACTATCTGTGACACCCCTAATAAATACAATGTGAATATACAAGAAGGCAGGGATAAAGCTGTGCAAATAACCTTAAATCTGGTATTTCCTAACATTTGCTTAATTTTGCAAATGTAATCTTTTTGTGTATTCTTCTGGTATATGTTGGGGGAGGTAATTTCTAGGCTTTTAAAGAAGTATACAAATAACAGAAACTCCATCATGAGATACTATTTTGACATCTACGTGAGTCAACAGAAGGACTGGACAGTTTAGATCCACTGTACATAAATAAGAAAGTAACTGAGAGCAGTCGTAGCCTGCCATCTTCATGTGGCCAACATTTTTTTCCAACGTTTTATTGATTTGAAATTGCAACACAAAATCCTAAATGTATATTTATCAATTACATATATATGAGTTTGAGCTACATTTCTGTCCGTCACAAATAATAAGCAATAAAGTAGAAAATTCAAAAAGGAAGGAAGATGAAAGGAAAGAGGAGGAAAAGAGTGGTTTCCAAAGAGTAATAATTTATTTGCAAAAATATTCTAAAAAAGTCTTTCTTAATTGCACTAAACTTTTCAAAGCAGTTATGCCTGTAAAACAGTTATGTTAAACTCCATGTGGCCAATATTTAGAGGGAAATGAGAATGTTTTGTTCTCAGGTCCCCATCCTGATCTTAGTCCTCTCCTTCAGCCACATATGGTTCCTCCTTCTCCCCAAAATTTCCATCCCAAGTCTAGTCTTCCCTTTACAGCTCCCACTACCCAACCCTGCTCCATATACCATTTTCCTTTCCCATTTTACCTTGCTCTTGCTCCCTCTCCTCCCCAGAGTAGCCCTAATGCCCTTTAGTGGCTCCTCACATAACCTGTATCATACCCTCCCAGCCATTTTAATACTCCTGAGTTCTTAGCTCCCAACTTTCACTCCCATCCAACTTCTCCCATTTTCAAAACTACCTCCCCCCACCTAGTGGCATCTTGTTCCATTGTCTTTACACAGTCAGTCCTGTGTACCTTGGACTTCTCAGCTCATTCATCTCCTTTCTCCTCCCCACGAATTCCCAGGCTGTGCTATCATTCTCAGCCCATAACAGCTTCTCCCTCATACTGGATGACAGTCTGTTTTTTTCCTTGGCTCCCAGTCCCAGATTCATTTCTAGCACCTGCTCCCTGACAGCCTCCAGTTCTAGTCCCCACATTCCCCATAAATAGTCACTACTACTAGTCCTCATTGTGTGATGCTTGTTTTCTCTACAGGCAATGCATTAATTCACTGCAACTGTTGATCAACCTATCAGTCAGACTCCCTGCCCATGCTTTAAAATTGTCCTCTGCTGCCAACAGAGCTGAACAGGGTAGCCATGCCATAAGTGCTCCATTTCCTTCTGGGCCAATTCAACACTTGATTGGTGTTGCATCTGAGAGCAAAGAGGCTCAGAAAATTCACACCAAGTTTCGTAGGTGCGTCAATCTAATCTTTTGTAGTTTCTGAAGAGAAACACTAGATACGGACAAGTCCTTAAAGATCAAGTAAAAGAGTAAAAGTAAAAGATATGATACACTTGTACCATATATTCTACTACTGCTGGTGAAACTAATGGTATTGTTTGATGCCACACACTAGAAATAACCATAAAAATAGCCCCACTTTCAGCCTCTAAACTTGGGCGTTAATCTTCCTACACATTCTGGGTCTATGGTACTTAAGTGCAGCATCTGGCAGGACTGCCCTGACAGTCTCCAGCACTTGGCAAGGGAAGATCGAAAAGATGCAGAACAATGTCAACTTGAATTGTAATTTGTTATGCGACTGGTTCTGTTGCTTACTATGCTAGAGTATGTTATGGTTTCATATATCATGTTGAATGTGCTATATATATATTTTTTCAAACCATTCATATTAAAATGACATAAATATTTTCACTACTTGCCACATTCTTGGGTGATAAGCTTATGCTTACTACTTCTGTTTATTTTCCAGTGCTGCACATCTTCAGTCAATCAGACTTTTTTAAAAATGGTGAATTTAGGTCAATATTCTGCATCCCTTGTTTAGCAACGTACTCCATAAACAATACCATTTGAGTGTAACAGGGATAAAGAGGACTCTATCTTCCTTTAAAAATTAATTCTTCCTTTTTTACAGTAGAGATCAAAAATATTATTTCTATAGTAAGTTGTGTCCAGGGTATGCAGTGTGGTAGTGCTAATACTAAATTACAACATCAGAAGAACATCACACACAATTCTTCATAAAAACTGTCATCTAACGTTAATGCCTACCCCTGTAAGCCTAAATTGACACATTGATGTGTTTTGCACTGAATAATAAATGGTATAGTATAATGAACAGCAAAACTAGCCTGAATTCCCATACTTCAAATAGGATGTTTCAGTATCATATAAACCTAAAAAGTAATATAGAGCATGCACTTGTGATGGAGTTAACTGGGCACCAGATAGGACTTGTGCTTAGAGCTGCAGCTATAAATATGATCTGGCAAAAAAAAGAAAAAGAAAATAATTAAACAATACTCAAAGGAAAAAGTTTAGATGAAATATTTTCCCATAATTGGCCCATCTCTTAAAAGGAGTTGTTTTCATTAGTCTGAAAATGATAAAACAAATTTAAATGTATTTGAGGAAACTGCTCAAATGCTAAAAAGCAATTTCTGCAGGTAGGATTTCATTTAAAAAATTTTTTTTCAGCATACAGAGAAAATGATTTTTCTTATTGAAATAAATGAAGGGTGACATCACTAAGTAGCAAACACTTACAGTTTTTACAGGAGCTGCCCTATTTGAACAACTAGATTGCATAGCTTTAAATTTAGGATCATTTCTGAAAACTGACACCTAAAATGTGACAATTTCACATGCAGCTCATGAGTACATACTATGCAAGTACATGGCTCCCCCTGAGATAGATTTAATTGCAAAGAATGTTTGATACCATTTTCCTTGTAATAAAAATCTCTAGCACCTTTGCTTTCTTACACTCCATTTTCAAACTACACAAATTATTTTAAAAGCAATTTATTTAATATGTTTAATTTTTACTTTCCATAGGGAAAGGAAAAACGAACAAAAATAGCTTTTTATTTTAGCCAAGGAAGCAAAATGGAAATATCTGGAAAAGGGCTTTCAGTATATGAAAGTGTGGCCAGTAATTCGATCATATTGCTTGTTCAAGTCATACTAAAAGCAAAACCCCCAAAAGAAGCCTAAAACAAGTTCATCTTCAGTTGCCCACTTTTTCAACAACAAGACATGATAAAGAAATTTAAATAAGGGAGTGTGAAAGTGTAATTAATTTTGCATTCTAATCCCACTGCTGACATTGAACAGATGACTTTGGCTAAGTCATAGCTTCTGTCTAGCCCTCAACAGACATGCATAAAATGGTCATTTGGATTTTTATACCACACCCAGTCCCTTCACCACACCAGGCTAAGCTGCTTAGCCCTCACAGTCAAAAGCAGACGAAGTTCCTGAATACACAAAGCATAAAAGCGAAGGCATTCCAATTCCCTGGTTTGAGAACCCTAGGTCAGAGACTGTGATTGAAAATCCTTCCTGTACATCTTGACAGCAACCGCTCTTGGTATAGCCATTTTTCATGATTTTATCACGAGTCTCATGATATTGGTTAATATCTCAGCTTCTTGAAACAAGTCAATATAAGAGACTCTTAGCATCCACAAAATAAAGTACATTTCTAGCCCTTGCTTTTTTGTAGAAAAGTTTTATGTACAAACAGAGTGCACCCTCAGGAAAAAAGACCACAAGGATTTCCCTCTTCCAAAATATGTTCTTGAATATAATTTGTTTTTATGCAACAGCCTGTAATGAATAAATACTATGGTCCTGAACCCCTGAAACACAACCTAAAGTCTTAAGATATTTTAAGTACACACGTTTTACCCAAAGAAGCATTACGGGGCAAAACTCTTCAAGTGTGAATTTAAACATGCTTTAGATCAAAAAAGAAATACATGGGACACTGGCCACCAGCACTCTCATCCACCACATGGACCCAGCTACATCAGCAGCCTGTCCCTTTTGTCCAGGGGGAATGGAGAAGGACCTTAACCATGCCTTCCTTGGATGCCCCTGGCTGTCACAGCTGTTTGCTGCCCTCAGCGCTTTGCTTGAGGCACTGGGTTTGGCCTTCTTGGAGATGACTTACTTGTTCTCCCTCCCCTACCGGGCAGCCAATGGAGGTATCTGCCTGGCCAACTTCCTACTCAGCCAGGCTAAGATGGCCATCCTCAAGAGCCACAGGAACCGTCTTGACAGGGCCAGCTCAGATGACTCCCTGCAGCTCTTCCAGTTTTTGGTATGATCATGCCTGTTGCTGAAATTTGAGCATGCTGCCCTCCAGATTGTGCCCGCCTTCCAGGCATGTTGGGCAGTTGACTAAATGTCAAGGGTGGCCATTTAGTCCTTGCAGTGTAATACTGCTCCCCCCTTTATGCCAGCAGGGGTCTCAGCAGGCTGATGGTTCACTGGATATTTTTGTTTTTAGATTGCGAGGGCAGGGCATACAGGCCATAGCCTTAGGCTCTGTGTGTTGTATCTAGGCCCCTGCATGGGCAGTGTTTTATTACTTTGTTGGGTTGTTATCCCCTTTTTCCCTTAATAAACCCTTATAAATCAAAGGAAAGAAAGAAAAATTAGAACAAGATTTATAGCAGTGGCGATGCATAGGGGGTGCACAGGCCGCACTCCCCCTGAGAGCACTGCTGCACCTCGTGTCAGGCCGCACTCCCTCTTTAGGTGACAGGCAGGGGGGGCAGGCAGAAGCACCAGTGCCCCCCTCCCCACCCCACTGTGAGTGCTGGCTGGGGAACGGGGCCTCCAGCAAAATCAAGATCAGGTGAGTGAGATTGGCTGCTGGAGGACCACCCCCTTCGGTCAGTGAAATTGGCCACTGAGGGACACCCTCCTTCCCCAGTCACTGACTGGTGTCTCAAGAGGCACCAGTCACCCATGACTTATAGATTAATAAAATATGGCCCTAAGGAGGTGGCGGCACTAGCAGGAAGCAAGTTGCCCATTGACCTATGCAGTAAAGGGACAGTAATGACTTACAAACTTATCTTTTTGGGGTTTCATTAAATTGTGACCTCAAGAGCATAAGCTAGGGTAAAGGGGAAAAAAATCCAGTTGACTGTTCTTTGTTCAGTACCATTTATGCCTTTAATGCTACCTTGTCTTGCCTGAAAAATTCCAAAGCCATATCTATATTGCGCATTAGCTGTAGCGACAGGCGGGTAGCCAACAGCATTGGCCATAATGTTGCTATAATGCAGGTCTCTTTAGTACACTAGTAAAATGATGATTTGTGAGACCCTAAAGCAGGACGCAAGTGTGTTTTCTGAAAACTACCTCACTCATTCAGCATACACAGAGTCCACTGTTTACTGGGTACATGCAATATAGTGCTTGTCTATATACAGAGTCTTTCCAGAAGAGCTATTCTATTTCAGATTAAATTCATGTGTGGGTTCCAAATTGTTCTAGTTTAATTTTAAAGTGTATCAAGCTAAATTGGAAAAAAACAACCTCCCAGCCCTCCTCCCACACACACAATATCAAAAACCAAAAACAAACAAGCCACTTATTTTAGAAATGAGTATCCAAATGCAAAGTTAATTCAGAACAATGACAGTACATATTTCTCTTTGCATCCAACCTTAATTCAGTTTAACTTTGTAGAACTAAGCCCTTAATTAAAAAATGACTTCTAGTGTCAGGAGGTACCTACCTTCAGATTCACAATAAATGCAAATGCCAATTAAATGTTTCATTACCCAATTTCTAATTAATCCAACTATTTATTCTAGTTAAACTTCTCAAAGGAAAAAGATTAACTCGATTCATTTTGTTTCCAAGATCACATGTAGGTTTTCAACCTCATGTAGCATAATGGAGTAAAAAAAGTTACAGAAGTAAAGACATGGTACTACCTACTTCCAAGATGTATTATACAACTAAATTAATATCTGTAAAGCACTTTTGATTTCTAAGAAGTAAATAGAAACAAAGTGTGATACTAATGGAAAGTACTCTTGCTAATAAATACTGTAACTACAAAACACTGTAACAGCAAAACTTACAAAGCCCTCCTCTCAACTTGATAGCCTTTATCCATCTGTAACATTAACACAATTTGGACATTTAGAACTATTTTTCTACACTTGAGTAGGCAGAACACTGTTGAAGTTGGTGGAATCTGAAAACCAGGGGACACACTAAGACAATTCCATGTGATTAGCAATGTTCAATCAAGTCTGAAATGTAAATCATAAGATTAGTTCATCCTATCAATTTTAACACCCTCCAGGATAGCAGTACCTCCATCTCTGCCTAAGGTCTCTGTGCAGCTGAAAATGCCAAAACCCTAAAACAAAAAAAGGAAGAAAGGTTGCTGGCTGTGAATTACAGAACAGTAGGGAGATGCACAGAGCCATTGGTATGGGAGTGGCAAATATAGGATAGCAGCAAAGGGGAAACATGGAGGAACTAAAACTCTTGAGGAAGAGACATCTCTCATGTGGGAGAAGGGGCAAATGCCTGGAGAGAGCATGGGTGACAATGACCTCATGGCAGGAAGGAGTGAGGATACACAGAACGCCTTGCACAGCACAGTGTCCCTGGCACTAGGGATGGCACAAGAAGTTACTGGAAGGGTGGAAGGAGAGTATACAAAGGGAATACAGAAAGCAACTGGTGTGTACAATTAATTCAACCTACAGAAATAATAAAGCAGCCAACCCTCCAGTACAGAAAGGGAGCCCCGCTGCTAGGTGGATACAGGATTCTGTACCCAAGTGTAAATCACTCATGAACAGAACATAAGACTTCTTCACGAGGTAGGAACTGTACTACATCTGTTTCAATACAAGCTGACTTATGAACACTCAGAAGAGGTTGAAAAAGGACAAGCTTCCCAAATAATTTAAGAGCTGGGGTAATACTTTGCCTGTGAGGTACTTGAGGGGTATGCAAAAAACTGGCAACACATTAGAACATTAGGATATTTGCAAAAATGAACTGATCAATTTAAAACAACAAAAAAACCCTTTTTTAATACAGAAAGGGGTAAACCTGTTTAAACAAATTTTAGAACCCGAGTCAAGGCCAAAACTCAGAAGTCCTTTGACTTCTGCCCTCTTTTTCCTCTGGTCCAGATATCGGGCTGTTTTACATCATTGATTTTGTTAGAAGTCACACCACTGCACAGACAAAATATTGATGGACTCAGTCAGACCTGACTGGCAGCACTTAAGCTATACTTAGGCCCCCTACTGTTTCTGGCAGCGGGGAACCTAGAGAAGTAGAACTACAATGCAGTGGTAGGAGACTTAACAAAATACTGGCAAAGACAAGCCCTTCGTCCCACATAACAGAGCTGCCCTTCTTGTGGGCAGAACTTATGCGTAACAGCTGTTGAGCTATGGAACCTATTCAGCTGCAGGCAGGCATCTGGCCAGGAGTGATAGCAGAGTCCCTAATGTCTCAGCAGCAATCTGGGCAACACTCCTGCCATCACCACAAGCTGATCTGGGGTGACCTCAAAATTCAAAAGGAGTACGGCTACTGCTTTTAGAGACCTCTCCTCTACCCTACCTCAAAGCCAGTGTTCTTTAGGAAAGACTTTGTCAGTCAATTTCTGTTAAAAATAAAAAATAAAAAGAAATGTGACAGAAGATTTTAGTGCTGGATGATCCAATGCCAACCTTTGTCATTGCTCAAAACTGGGTTTATACTACTTGTTTACTAAGTAAAATACTGTGCAGTGCTTTCTTTTGGAAGACGATGCTTCACATAAAAAGAAAGTTTCAGCTTTACGCACTGTAAAATTCAGGTACTAGAAGCACTTACAATTTTGCGATGCATTTTTTTAAATCTATTTTAAAATTAAAAGTTGGTATTTTGGAGCACTTCCAACCACCCAAGACTATTCTGCCAAAAAGTGACTTGGAAAAGACTAGCAAATAAAACCCAAGATAAAAGACTGCTCCCTCCAGCTTGCATCCTGTTGTTAAAATGTCATTGTTTGCATAATAAAGTGCTTAGTATCATTAACCTTTGATGTAAATATTACAAATCACATTTCTTTTTCTGATAATTAAACTTGTGTACAAAAGAATGGTAAATGGTTTATAGAATCCCATTTACACTTACCATCCATACTGCTGGTGGCATGAATGATGGCATTTTTCAGCAGAGTTACTTAACCATCATAGGCTCAGAAATACCATTTGTAATAGAAACTAGTTTTACACAGGGACACTTCCACATATCACCAAAGTAACTGGATAGATGAGTACTCATTCATGCAAATAGCTGCAATGAAACCAGTAGTATCTACTCACATAAGCATTTGCCAAGGTGAATAACCATTCTATCATGGGGCCCTCTGTGACCATTCTAGGCACTATAGAGACACTACAGTGTATTCCTTTCCTCATCATGTCTCCACTGTTATCACTTATGCTGTTAAAGGCTGAGTTTAGAACTATTTGCAGAAGCTGAATATGCTAAGTTATGCATGACATGTAACCAGCCAGCTTACAATCAACTACAGATTTGTCTTTATGTATCCCTCATTTATTCGCTGGCACATCCTAAAATCTTTGCTTTTGTCCATCTGCCACTACTTTGGTAGGACTCTGACTCTTTACCCTCCGACATATGCCTAGCCAATGCAATTACCATTTAAAAGAGCAAGCCTTGAATGTTTATTTTCTGATTGTCAGTCATCATATTATGTGCATTATTAATGATTTTATGCTGCAAACATGTTATACGGTATACAACATGTCACATCATATGATCTCTACTACTCGTTGCATGAGGCACATTGATAATTGTCAACAGTGCTCTATAATTGAGAAGGGGTGAAAAATCATGGTATTAAGATGAGCATGGGAACTGCATTGATTTACAATTGTTTTCTCAGAACTAACAAACTGATTAGAAAGTCAGAATTTAAAAAGTGCCGTGACAATTTCATTTTGTAATGTCGCATTTTAAGTGTCGTCTCTTATACAAGGCTTAAAATGTGCTAATTGGAATTCTTCACTGTGCACTGAATGCTGTTTTCAAGATGACAACTGCTTCTCTTTTATCAGAGTACTCAATAGCTGGAGAAAAATCATTTTCAAAATTCAAAGCATTTTGATCTGGTTCTGTCAAAGTGCTCTATGCACTCTGTTGGTAATCTGTCTTTGAGCAAAACCTGACTGAGTACCTAAGCTGAGCATACTGGCTTCTTGAATAAAGTTACTTCCAAAAACTGTGAAAATAGGAAGACTTAAAAAAGTAAGACAATTTAGAAAGATAGCTTATCAATATTTTGGCAAGACTACCTGACACAAACCTTAGGGTGAACTTGCCTTTTTAAGCTGCAATATTTCTAATACTGGCTACCACATATAGATAGGATGAGGTTGTTTTGTCAGCATCCCCATGAAGCACATGGGAAAATTTTTGGTGGAGAAGCAAGCTGTCAGTTATATGTTGAGGCCTAACAATACCTCACTGCTTTCCAACTTCTACCTTTCTACAGGTATTAGGAGACAGCTGTTCTCCATCTATTCCACAGTGGGTATCAATTCTTAGTGATCACAAGATTATATCTACTGTTTATGGCAGCAAAGCCATGCAACCTCCCACTGACAACTCCAGCATTTGCTCACATGGGAAAAAAAAAGTAGAATTATGTAATTTTTAGCTGTTCTGCTTGTGTAGGGGTCATTCGTAATTCCATGCCTCCTTCATGCAATCAAAGTGGCTAATAGTAAAGGCAGCTAGGCTGGCAGCTTCTCCTCACTTCCAGCTGTTTTACAGACATCCAGGCTCCTCTTTGCAATGAAGGCTCTGGACATCTGTAGAAGCATTTGGCAGCAAAAAGATAAAGCCAGGACTAAGCAAGCTGCCAGATGTACATGGACAACAAGTTGCCTACAGCTTGAAGTATGTGAATCACTGATGTAAGTCACACACTCCCTTTAATCAAGAAAGATATTAAGAACGAAACCCTCAAACCTGTGGGAGAGAACAGTTTGCTCACAACACAGTGGCAGATTGCTGACATGCTGGGGCCTCTTCAGTATGCTGAACTGCCTCAAATGGAGCAGAAGGCTGACTAGTGGATTGCTAAATTCAAGACCCTATTTAAGAGGTACTCCTCTGTTCTAGCTGAACATGCCAGGATGTCTGTCCTGATGACAAGCCAAACCCACTGCTGGTTTATTGGTGCCAGGCCAGACCAAGTATTATAAAAAGAAAGTCTACAAAGCCCTTGCTAAGCCACTGGCCTTCCCCAAGCACAATAACTCATATATCCTTGGGCAAAGTTACAATGAGTTGTTAAAGAGTGGCAGATATCCTAACCTATGGTTGAGACCATCACGTTTTTGGGCAACTGAGAAAAATCATAGAAATACTATGCCTCTGAAGGCTGGACAATTACAACCACAGGAATCGATAACTAAGCATTGTTTTACTGATTACGAAGCTGATAGACAGAAACCTTCACACCCCTTGCAGGGTAGTGTCATAGTGAGTACTGGCATTTGTCAAACAAAAAAAAAGGTAAGACCCAAGTAGTCACCATCTGATATTTCATTATGATGTTAGGAATCCTACTCTGGACCTCAAAAGGACAAACATGATTTCAACTCCAACTCTATGGAATTACGACCTGCCTTCACAATTGAACATAGAAAGAAAGGTGTCATACCTGCTTTTTTGGAGGAGTCAAGAAAAAGCCTTGTTTTCATGATGGTTTGCAGTAGTGCCACGTGGAAGCTCTCAGGGGGGCTCAGTAAGCTGCTCCTACAAACTGCAAGTCTATCAAGGACAATGATGCAGTTTTTAATGTATACCATTTGAAATACAAAAGATCTGCTTCCCATGTAGTATCTTTACCATCATGGTTTCAAGTGGATATCAGCAAAAACAGACCACAACAAGTTTCCAGATCTTGCCTCAGCAGTCCTATGTGCTTCTGGAATTGATATAAGCACCAAAGACAACTAATGACAGAGGTGTTGTGTGTTTAACCTAAAGGATGTGGAAGAATGGAGTTGCAGAGACAGCCAAAGCAAGATGTGATGGAACTTTGCAGAAAAGATAAACTGTGCAGATGGAAAGTACATTTTTAAAAGGACAACATCTAAATAAATGTCACAGAGTTGTTCTTTCTGGATAAAGCTAGCTTCATCCACATTTAGAGTTCTCCCTAGAAAGGCACACTTCGTCACCACAGTCATGTTGTTTGGTCTGCGTGTTGACTTGGGGGTATTTTCATAAAAAGGGGACTGTTTATATATCTGATAAGCTGGAAGTGAAAGCTGTTATTTACTTATGGAATATTTAGTCACAAATACAGAGTTAGAGGAGCTCCCAAGATTATGTACCTTGGCCACAATCTGATAAAGACATGAGGATTACCAGTGAACACAGAATCCCCTCCACCCACCCCTAACAAAAAAACAAACAAACCCATAACCAGCTTTTCTTGCATTTAAATTTATCAGGATTCACAGCAGGCATCAAAGCTTTGACTCCAAGTAATCCCAGCCCAAAAGAGAAATTCATAACCTCAGTTTTAAAGTCCTCCTATTCCCAACTCCCTGAGTTTGTCTATGAGATGAATGTCTACCCTACTTTCTCCACAACAGGCAAAACTCTCTGAAGTCTGTTCCTCACTTTTCTTAAAGCCACCTTTCTCATTACCAAGACACATACTGAACACAGGGGATGCCTGTACACAAGCCAGGAGACTGCTCTGATGCGCTGTAATCACAGCACATCAAAGCACACTTAATTAATCAAGTCTTCTGGAGTGTAGCAATTACTGAACTCCAGCCAGCCTCAGCATCTCATGCATCTGCATTCCCAGGCTTCAGAATGGTGGCAGGGGCACTTCAACTAAAGCTAGTTCAACAATCTTTAGATAAAGCACTTCCACTACCATTTTGAAGTATGGGAATGCTGATATATGAGACAGTTTGGGCACTTTAATAAAAATGGCTCCAAGAGCTGCTGTAATTAAAGTGCCTCCCCAACAGGCACATGTAAAAATGCTCAAGAAAAACATTCATTGGAAGATTAAATTTAAGTAATGCTATAACTACAACATCAATTAAAATCTTATGATAGACTACATTAAGCATCACCTCTATCCTGAACATGAAAGAAGCAGGAATTAATGAACATTTATTTTACTAAGTCACTGATATCTGCTTTATTAATGTTAAGGTTGACTGCCATGTTTATTGTACCACATGTAAATTAAACACCAGCATAGAATTATAGAAATTGTGGGCTGAAAGGGACTTCAGGTGGTCATCTAGTCTAATTCCCTTCTCAAACCAGGACTATCCCCAACTAGATCATTCCAGCCAGGGCTTTGTCAAGCTGGGCCTTAAAAACCTCCAATGATGGAAATTCCACCACCTCTCCAGGTAATCTGTTCCAGTGCTTCAGGATGCTCCCAGGGAGAAAGGTTTTCCTAATATCTGACCTAAACTTCCCTTGCTGCAACTTGAAACCATTGTTCCTTGTTGTCATCTGCCACCACTGGGAACACTCTAGCTCCATCTTCTTTGGAACCACCCTTCAGGTAGTTGAAGGCTATTATCAAATCCCCCCCTCGGTCTTCTCCCATCCAGATTAAATAAATCCAGTTCCCCCATTTTTGTTGCCTTCCTCTGGAATCTCTCCAATTTGGCCACAGCCTTTCTGTAGAGGGGGGCCCAAGACTGGACACAGTACTCCAGATGTAGCCTCACCCGTGCTGAATAGAGGGGGATAATTACATCCTTTGATCTTCTGGCAACATTCCTACTAATGCACCTCAGTATATTGTTAGCCTTCTTGGTAACAAGGGTACACTCTTGACTTGTATCCAGCTTATAGCCCACTGACCCCAGAACCTTTTCTGCAGAGCTGCTTTTTAGCCAGTTGGCCCCAAACCTGTAGTGGTGCATGGGATTCATCTGTCCTAAGTGCAAGACTCTGAACTTGTCCTTGTTGAATCTCAGGAGATTTATTTTGGCCCAACCCTCCAATATTTCTAAGTCACTCTGAATCCTAGCTCTACTCTCCAGCATTATCTACTACTTCCCTCAGCTTGGTGTCATCCACTAACTTGCTTAGGGTGTACTCCATCCCATCTTCCACATCACTAATGAAGATACTGAACAAAACTGGCACCAGGACCATAACCTGGGGCACTCCACTTGATACCGGCTGCCAGCGAGATATCGAGCCATTGATCACTACCTTTTGAGCCCAACGAGCCAGCCAGGCTTCTATCCACCTTACAGTCTATTCATCCAATCCATACTTCCCTAACTTGCTTGGAAGAATGCTGTGGGAGACTGTCAAAAGCCTTGCTAAAATCACAGCATATCATATCCACTGCTTTCCCCTCATCTAGGGAGCCGGTCATCTCACCACTGAAGGCATTCAGGTTTGTCTGGTATGACTTGCCCTTGGTAAATCCATGCCAACTGTTCTAATCACCTTTTCTCCTCCAGCTGCTTCAAAATGGATTCCTTGTGGACCTGCTCCCTGATTTTTCTGGTTGAGGCTGAAGTTTCCTGGATCTATAGTTCCCTGGATCCTCCTTTTTCCGTTTCTTAAAGATGGGCACTATATTCGCCCTTTTCCAATCATCTGGGACCTCCTACGATTGCCACAAGTTTTCAGAGATAATGGCCAGCAGCTCTCCAATCATATCTACCAACCCTTTCAGCACTCTTGGTTACACTGCATTCAGCCCATGGACTTATACACACCCAGCTTTTCTAAATAGTCCCTAACTTGTTCTGTCACCACTGAGAGATGGTCACCTTCTTTTGAAACTATAATGCCCAGTACAGTAGTCTGGGAGCTCATCTTGCCTATGAAGCCTTTGGTAAAAAAGGCATTAAGTACTTCAGCCTTTTCCCCCATCATCTGTCACTAGGTCGCCTCCCTCGTTCAGTAAGGGACCCATACTTTCCCTGACCCTCCTCTTGTTGCTAATATACTTATAGAAGCCCTTCTGGTTACCTTCACATCCCTTGCTAAGCTGCAACTCCAACTGCACTTTGGCCTTCCTGATTTCATCCCCCCATGCCTGAGCAATATCCTTATGCTCCTCCTTAGTCACCTGTCCAAGCTTCCATTTCTTGCAAGCTTCCTTTTTCGTGTTTAAACTCACTAAAGAGTTCTCTGCTAAACCAGAGTAAGGGAACTGATTGAGATAGTCACTAATATTTTTTCTAGCTTCATACCTTCTTGGGTAGCTATTAATCTACTCAAGAATACCTTATATAGAGCTACACTTCTATCACTACCCTATTGCAGGTAGCTGCTGCATGAAACTGTAAGGCATTTCAGGTTCCAGATTATTCTGACTACACTATGCAGTGCACAATACTTAGTGGTTATGTATTTTCTTGACCATAAATATTCTTATATTAATTTTTCAGAAATTTCTCTCTTTCATATTTTAATGGTGACAAAGTATTTTTTCATATAATTATTGAAACGAATGCCCTGTGTTCAGAAAGCATGGTTAACTTTATTCCTTTTTTATGTGAAAAATAAATCCAACTTCTTTTTATGAAGTAACCAAAAGATATGAAATAACATGATGCATCTTACGTAACGTCAAATATATTTTCTTGGTGACCTGGACCATATCAGTTAGTACTAAATTCCTAATTCTAACTACTGTCCTTCCAGCTCTTATCTCGTCTGCCTCATTACGGAAAACTATTTTGTAAATACTTTGGGGAGAGACCTATTATTCTGTTTGTCTGGTTAAGTGCCTTAAACACCTATGTTGATGAAAAAAACTAACAATCATTAGCTAGACTGTAATGCCTGCATTCACATAGAGTGGTGCCTCACCCTTCATTTTGGCACCACTGATGACAAACGGTACCATCTATGAAATACAGTACTGCCCATCAAAAACAAAGGTATCACAGATAATTATCCATCAGAGACAGTTGCCTCAAGAGTGAGAAAAATATAAGACACCAAAGTGCATAAAACCTTTGACCCTGCTCCATTGCCCACAAGCAGATGGCTGGACCTGCAAAGATCCCCATCAATTTCATTGGGAAAGCAGTCCTCATACATAATGAACTGCAGGATCATAGCCTTCTCCTCTTATACCAGGGAGACTAAATTTAAATTATTTTTTTTTAAATCATAGGTGTATTTTAAAAACAGGTGGAAAAAATCCAGTCCCCACCTGCAAAGTAAAACCATGTCCTTGTCAAATAAGTATCAGTAATTTAAATAATTCCAGATCATTACACATTCTATTAATCTTTTTGTGCAACACATACATTAGCAATAGAATATTGCAAAATGTTTAGGAGGGACCTCATGCACATACTTAATCTTGTATTTGAGTTTTTTTTGAAAAATGTGTTTCTCACATAAAATAGATCACTCTTTAATTTTGAAGAGCAGGTTGTAAGACCTGCATTTACACTATTGTGAGTCTGCTTGGAATCAACACAAATACAGGTATATTAGATTTTTCATGTAAAGCAGATCAAAGTTTATTACATTACTTCAAAAGACTGTGCATTATTCCTCTTCCCCTTTTCAGTATACTATATGAATTCTTGTCATTATATCAATTTAATCCACTGCCATTTTTTAGGCTACTGTTTGTCTAACTGAATGAAGAGCAGAATAGCTGGCATTTAATGTGACTGCATCGCTTTTTCCAACCCGCCTACTTTAAAGAAAAAGTTTGTTGAGTGCACACAATTCGCTTTACAGATCATTTGAAATGCATAAACAATTCCAAATGCAGAAATAACAAAAACAATAATTTGTCATTTTGAAATGCTGAAACGCTTGGAGGAAGATTTGAATATAGTACACTCTTTTGTTTGTAAGCATGGTGATTTGCCAAACTACACCTCACACTGCACTAACCCTGGGGCATTCCAGTCACAAACACACTTTGATCTGCTGTGCTTTTGGATTTTCTCTCTGAGGGCTTTACCTTTCTTGACAATCCCAGAGGGAAAACGCAGCATCGCATTCTTTCCCATGTACCACTCCAAAAAGAACACTCCATATGCTTGCTGTTGGTTCAGCCTTGCACTATTATTCCACAAGCTTGTTTGTATAATAACGACAGCTGCAGGATTTTTCAGCTGAAGTTGTGAATTGGAGGAAAAAACCTACATAAATTATGTGACAAATGAGAAATATAAAAACAACAATACTTCTGTGTGGTCTCAGTACATACAGTTAAGAATTATATGTAATCACAGTCAAATATTAGGATTTCTATTCAAAGACAGTTGAATATAGTCAATATTTACTCTGTGATCATCAGTACAGAACAAAGCCAGATTTTGAGGGGGTACATACTGTACAATTAAATTTTTACCCTGTTTCACTGATATTGTATTGTCTGAGAAGGAACATAACAAGGGAGTCAAAACTGATACAAATCAGTTAGACAAAATACATATGCATGATGGTTTTTTACAAAAAGTAACAGAAAATAAAGCAGTGGAAAGTATGATATTTGTTGCATATTTGAAACAAAAAAATATATAAATAAATCAGATCCATTGTTCTTTGACCTATAGCAGTCATGCTTTCCTGCAGTATTAAAAAATGGCAAATCTTCATTCTATATATTCTCGGTAAGTTGGTCTTAAATGTTCAGAGTATGTTTGCAACTTATTGCTGAGGCATATTTTATTTGAGTTTCACCACTGAGAAGCGTTCTGGTTTCAGAAATACAGAAACACTGTTTTAGAAATCCTTTATTGACCTGACAACTCGGGTGGTTGGGATTACAGTGTGCAAAACAGCTGGAACTTTTTGGTTTCAAAACTACTGCACTTTTTTCCAGGAGAACACCCGCTCCCCAGCCAAACAAACCAACATCTCAGAATTCTGTTACAGCTATCAGTTGTGAACATCTGTCACTCACCAAAACTGAATGATTATACGCACCCAAAACCTTGGTGATGCATGCCTCAAGCTGTTACCATCTTTGTCCACTTTTAAGTGAAATCATTTTCAATTAATTTGTATATGTCTATTTGTAGACCTACTATTCACCCAAAACGCATGTAATGTTATGTGCAGCAGCTGTTATTTTACCTTTTGAAGCCTTAATGCTTTCAAGAAACAATAACGGGCAACTGCATGTACCACATTACCATACAATGAAAATAGTAAGTCTGACCATTAACCACAAAGTAAAGTAGACCCAACTGAAAAAAAAACCAAAACTGAGTGTTTGACTTTCCAAACTTGGAAGTCACGGTCTGTTTGTTTCTCTCAGGACACCAGGCCTGTGTTTATATTTTCCCTTTTAAAATTAATGCAAAATTAAACCATAACCCCATTTGTGCTGGCATTAGAGAAACAGCCTTAGTAGCATAGTCATAAATTAATATGCTGAGTTTTTAATACTATCTAATGGAAGAAAGAGAAAGCAAAAACAAAAGACTCCTACATACTGGGAAGAAAATCGAACACTTGAAAATTGAAAAACGCAAGATGCCAAAAGAGATTCTTCAGTGTCTCTGCCATTTACTGTAGAGATCTTTTCTCATTTGCTGATGACTTTGGCAGACCTGGTTTTGTCACCAGTCACTCTGCACTTTGTTTAATTATGCAGCACACCAACAGAAATTTTCTTTTTGATCGCATAAATCACATTGCTTTGACACCACCCTCAATAGGGGCTGCTAGAACAATAGAGTGAGAGCTATTGACTCCATCTCTCAAGTCCACAAGGTGTATCATTTAACCAAGAGTGATAATTAGACACAGAATATACTGAAAACTGTCGATAGGCATGTCAATAAGAGGACTCTTAGCATCTAACATCCAGTGAATCAATGGTGTTTTTCAGCTATAAAATCAAGAAAATGATAGCTTTCAAATGAATGGTGGAAAGGAAACATGAGGCTCCTTGGGGAGGAATAAAACAGCTCAATTTTCCCTCACTGAGTGGCTCTCCAACTGCCTCACTCAATGGAAAAGGTCACAGAACATTACAGCAAAATATCTCTGAAACAAGATGTACAACAACGCTGGGACATGACATGAAGTACAAGCACACCACAAAGGCCTGTATATCTCTGACCTGACAGAATTAAAGCATGGGTCAGCAGATGCTAGACAAGACAGGAGTTGAAAGACAATGATTGATCTACATAGAAGAAAATATGATTGCATGTCCATCTCAAATAAGTATGCATGCATGAGTGTGATTATTATACACAGAGCATTCCCCTCTCGCATCCAATTTAAAGCTATGCGGGCTTTTTATTTTGAAAGTATACTCCCCAAAGAGCTCAAAGCAAGATGTAAAACTTATTTCAAGATCACCAATTTTATTCCTACTTTATGAAAATAATTCTCATCCTAACATCGTGTGCATTTTCTTAAAAGACACTAACTACAGCCTAGTTAGGTATGATTCTGAACATTTGATGTAATGATGATAAGAAACTATGTTCTGTTTCACTTTAAACACTGTCTCCAATAAAACTGTTTTTAAATACCCCAGTGGAACAAGAGACTGGTGTTATAGGGGCTAAAAGATACCATGACCTCCCAGGGCTACCAGATTGTTTTAAAAAAAAATAGCCAGAGCCTATAAATTGTATGGTTAAATTTTCAGAGCCTATAAATTGTATGGTTAAATTTTGTTAGAAAACACCTTGTCTGGGGTCTGAGTTCATAGATGGCGCTCTAGCATGATTCATGAAAATATAAAGGGGAAAAAATAGTAATTTTTTAAAAATTTCACCTATCAATTGAGTGACCATCTTAACGTCTCTTCAAGATACTAGACTTTTAGAGTGCAATTTCTCTGTACCTTCAAAACCTTATGATATCTCAGTTTGGGTACCTGAAAACAGAGGCACTCAACACACTAGTTACATTGGAAAACCTTGCCTTTAAAACACAGCAGTAACTGAAAAGCGACTGTAAAATAGCATCATATTCCACACCTGTAGTGACAACCAGATTAGGGGTTTTTTTGTAACTGAAAAATGTGCAAACTCCTCCTGGATTTCCAAAAAGTGAAACTAGATCTTTTTCTAGTCTAGCAGCAGTGCACATAGTAGGGATTCTACAATACACACAGTTAATGAAATTTAGCTGATGAGCGGAAGAGCTCTAGTTCCTGCAAATGCATAGGCTTTGCAGAAACAAGGAGTTAAAAGTAGCAACAACTTCTGTTGTTGCCAAGACAGCATATATTGACTCTCTATCCAAACAGCAATTAGATCTGTTGAAAAGTTGCCATTTTACTCTGTCACATTTCTAACCATAACTGTACTTAAACATCACTGTGGCTGTTGCACAAGGTACAAAGTCACAAATACTATAAACCATAACTCCCTCTGACAGAAGTAACAAAGGAAGCATTTTCTTCCGCTATTCTTTATCTGGCAGTTCTATTACTGAATATAAAATAAGCTCTGTAAAATTTGTGTTCAATATCAGATGAAGGTCCTTCTTCCCTAAGTTAGTAGAGGATTAAAAAATGCCACCAATAACAATGATGGTCTCTAGAGGGAAAAAAAAGTTGTTAATGCTCTTCCAAGTCTCCCACAATTCCTAAGGGACCAAATGATAAACTGACTCTAAAAATAGTTGACATTCATTTACACTAAAATCCCTTTATAACACTTAACCAGTGTAAATCATTTACACCCACTGTAATGCACCTTGTGTTGCTCCATTCTGGCAATCTTAACTGCCTGAACTTACAGCATCATGTACTGAAATGGCAAGCATCATGGTAATTAATAAGTGGAACTAAGCAGTCCAGTTTTAAATAAAACTGAAAATATAATAATGTAGCATTAGATATTAAGTGCCGAGGACCAACATTTTCAACAAAAGTAAACAGTTTTCAAAACTGGCCCCCATAGCTCTAACTTCTAGTTAAGTTAGGTTCTTGGCCTCAATTGAAAATTATTTTGGTAGTCTATGGGTCCAACATAAATGCCAGAAATAGCATAATTCTAGTATTCCTTACTATGATGACCATGCATCTTAAAATGCTAAAAAATTATTTTAATTAGAAGCTTAATATGTTTTGATAAACTGTAAATGCAAGAAAAGGTTACTATTCCAGGTAAAATCAAGAACTTGAAGAAACTTGCTTAAGTCCTTTGGTAAAAACAAATAAATAAATAAGAAACATTTGTCCTCAGAAACATCAACAAGTTGTTAGTGCCTAGTGTAGCACACATACCAACCATCTACTTCTACTTGTGTATTTTCAAGGACTGTAAAGATCCACTCCTCTACTCATATAATTCACAGAAATGGAACTTCTCATCACAATATCTTTGTGACCTGTTCAGGATTACTTGCATAGCTCTTGTTTTTTAGAAAGTTTGGATACATACCTAAATCCCAGAGTGTCAGAAAAAAGGGAACTTCAGAAATTAGGAGTGAGAGGAAAGATAATGAAGGATTTCAAATGTCTCCTGTAAGGTCTTCATCTCATGAGATACTGAAAGCCCTAAAAATTTTCTGGACCCTATAAATAAGGACCTGTCAAAACTGTGGTTATATGGCTTTCACAGCAAACATGAAATCTGGCATTGCCTGCAAAAATGGGCAATGTACGCAAAATCCACAAAAGCAGAAAACTTACTGAACTTAAAATGATGGCTCCCCAAAGGGAGCTAGTAGTTGTCGCAGCCCTGTGGCCTGGCTATGCAGCTTGCTGGAGGAGGAAAGGGGGAGAGGATTACCAGCCCGCAAGGGAGCCCAAGATGGCTGCCATCCCTGCCCCTCATCACTGAGTGGCTGAGAGGGCTGCCTGTCATGTGGCTCTACCAAGTGTCAGCAAAGAGTGGGGATACATGACAGGCAACCCTTCCTACCAATCAGTGGCAAAGCGTGGGGCCATATGACAGACATCCCTCAGTTAATAAGAGGCATGCACAGCCCAGCCACAATAAGCCCTCAAAAATGGCCACTGTCCCTGAGGTGTGGCTGGCTGAGGCTGGCTGCCTCCTTGAGTTGGGTAGACCTCTATCTATAAAAGATAAGAGCATTAGTACTTTACTTCTATCAGGCCTAAGGTTCCTGCCTCTAAAATGCAGTCTCAAAAAATGAACATCCCGATGTGCAACTTTTTACATGTCATAAGTACATGCAATAAAAATAATACATGGTGAATAAAAATCTTAAATTTGGCACTTGAAGTTGTTTATCTAGAATTCACTACAAATCTGCAAAGCACCAGGTCCTTTGTTATTGCTGTGTTTTGCGCTGTAATACTCTTCTGAAAGGTTAAAAAACATGAGTCAGTTCATATCAAAACCCCAGACATCCAGAATTTGTAAGCCAATTCATTAATTAGTAGATGCACAGTGAACAACTTTTCACTCTTAAAACTTACCTCGTTTTTTTCTCCTACTCAGATATTTATCCTTTTTTTTTCTAAAAATATGTTACTGAGTGTCCATATGAACATAAAAAATTGGGTCTCTGGCTGTTTATCTTTTTCTTTTCTATCAGTGGCTTGCTGAAAGACAGCCATTGGATCAAGGCAGAGGCATGTAAAAAAAAATCAAAGAATGTTCCTTTGGGACAGCCTTATTTGCATGCTCTTAATAAATACTTAACCGCACATCTGTGCGGCACATTAGATTTTTTGGTAGGAAGTGGTCTTTTGTGATGACTTTGCCAACTTCCAAACAATCAGCCTTTGGTGGGGTGAGTGAAGGCACACTTATCAGTTAGCTTTCAACCTTCTTCTTAACAGAAACCATGAGGAACTGCTGATTAGAATGTGCAAAGCTAAAAGTTACATTAAGCTTGGAGGATCCATTACTGAAATGGAAGTTTTTATACTCATATTTACTGTGCTCTATTTATATGTAAGAAATAATACTGAATCTTGACATCAAACAAATAGAAGTAAATATTTTAAATAGAAGGGCAGATGATTTTGTTTTGAAAGCTTTCTTCTATGCTGCTACTAAAACTAACTACTCTTAAGTGAATAGAAGGGATAAGATTTAGTCGTAAGCACATATAAAAGGAAAAATGTGCACACACAAATATAAAGTTATAGATGTCAACATTTTCAGTTCTGAAGCACAATGATAAAACTGAATAAATGTTCTGGAAGTAAGCTGTATCTAGAATAATTCTCCCCTTCCAACCCCACAGATACCTGGGGGGGGCACGTTAATATAGGATCAATATGTAAGGAAATTGTTTAAAATGTTTATCAAAATAGAACACATCTCACATGTACATCTGAATATAATAAATGGTTAACATGATAATAGATGGATAATATTCATAGGAAAGTTTAGAAGATGCATTAAAGCTTACATACATTAGTATACATATTTTCTTGCTACAAAATCAGATCCGTTTGTCCTTGCTGCAAAATATAAAAAAGAGCAAGTCAATACTGAAATTGATAAAAACTATCAAAATGACAAAGGCAAGCACATCTGCTATGATAAGATGACAGGCTCTGTGGATGGGGGCAAACAGTGGATGTGAACTACTTTGACTTCAGGAAGACTTCTGATTGCATCTCACAACACTCATTAACAAGCTAAGGAAATACAGACTAGACAAAAGTACTGTAAAGTAGATACGTAACTGGTTGGATTACTATACTCAATGATTAAGCCTCAATGGCTCAATATTTAGTTGGCAGGAAGTATCAAGTGCTGATCCCCAAGAGTCTGTCCTGGGTCTAGTACGGTTTAACATCTTCATTAATAATTTGAACAATGGGATCAACACCACAATTACCAAATTTGCAGATGATACCATATTAAGTGGAGCTGCAGACACTCTGGAGGGCAGGGCTAGGATCCAAAATGACCTGGATAGACTAGAAAAATGGTCCACAATCAATCAGGTGAGATTCAGCAAGGACAAGGACAAAGTCCTACACTTGGGACAGAACAACTGCATGTACAAAATCAGACTGGAGAATAAAAGAATGGCTATGCTTATGGTCCACTACAACTCCCTGGGGCTTACAGTAGACCATAAGCTGAATATGAGACAACAGTGTGCTCTTGCTGCAAACCCCCCCAAACCTTAATGGATTGTATTAACAAGAATGGTATTAACAAATCAAAGGAAGCGATTCTTCCACTCAGTTAAGCATTGGTGAGGCCTCACCTGGAGTCCTGTGTCTAGTTTTGGGCCCTACCATTCACTAAGGATGTAGAGAGATTGGAAAGAATCCAGAAGCCAGCAACAAAAAGGGACTAGAGACCTACAGGAAAGACTTATTAGTAAGGGCTGAAAGAACTAGGGTTATTTAGTTTGGAGAAGAGAAGACTGAGGGATTTGATAGCCACCTTCAAATACTTGAAGGACCATTATAGAGAAGATGGAGATGTGCTTTGCTCTGTGGCCACAGGGGACAGGTCCCAGGAGCAACGACCTCAAGCTTTAATAGATGAATTTTGGGCCAGAGTTTAATGAACGTCCTGATTGTGACCGTGGTCAAGCCGTGGAACAGATTACCTGTTCCACTGCAGATTGGACAGACACTTGTCTAGGATAGTTTGGCTGGCAACGATTCTGTCTCAAGCAGTGGACTGGACCAGATGACCTGCTGAGGTCCCTTCCTAATACTAAGTAATGATCCTAATACTAAGTAACTTCTTTTAAACATACCTTTTAAAGAGATATAAATGTCTTACAAGATTAACATGAGTATACTGAGTTAAGCATTACAATAGCTAAATTGAAGAACAAAATCAAAACTGTTAGTTTAGTGCCAGCTTCTATTCATTGTCTGGTACAAAACAAGAGCAATTAATTCCATTTTGCAGGAGCAAAAAGTATATGGCTGATACTTTTGTTTTCACTTTTCAAAGCTGATCTTCCCTTGTGTAACCTAAACCCACAGCTCATCCTTAGCATCTCAGCATCCTCAATGTAACTCCCCTCAAAACCATGTTTTATTACTCCAAATTAGACTGTTCCTGAATAAAAATGAAAGTATTTCCTGTCACTTTTAAGAAATTAAATGCTTTTGAAAAAATGAAAGTATATATTAATTTTCATTTCTTTAACTAGGATAAAACTAAAACTTTTTATCCTGTTTTTTTGATAATTTTTTTTTTGGCTACAGCTGAGATCAGGGCCTTTTATGTTTAATTGCAAGATGCAATAAAAGCAATAAAATAAGAACAGCCTGTGCCTCCTACACATTGCGCCAATCTGCCTTTTTAGGCAAAGATCTCTCTTATCTACTTTAGACTTTTGTCCATCTGATAAAGAAAGCTCACAACACACAATATCATTTTTCTAAGATTGTAAGATCTTTTTTTCCCTTAAAAAACAAACAAAACATTTTCTCCTAATCATTTCTGTCTTGCAATACAAAATAAATCTACATACAAGACATAGTATATGCAACTGTAAGTGGAAACACAACATATTTCATGTTCCTTTTATAAAAGTTAAAATGTAAGGGTTACAAACTTTTATAGCATCAAACTGTTATGGGTATTAGTATTTAAACTGAAAACCTTTACTGACTTTAAGTTAATGTTTCATATCCAATAAAGAAGCCTAAATAGCTATAGTTTTGATAGATTACTATACATGAAACATTACAAAAGCTTTTAAACACCCTGTTTAATATCTTCATTATATGAAATTAATCTTGAACGGGAAATCTAGCATAATTTAGTTGAATTCTGCCAAGTTCCCTGCTGGATAAGCTGAGGTTGGGCTGTTTGCATATGCCCTTTCTAAATGAATTAGAAGAGGCAAAGCACCCTACAAGAAATAACTTCATAATGGCAAATGACTCATTTCTTCTGTTAATACACATATGTGTATCCATGATCCTAAATACATTGTGTTTTCTGTTACTTGACATATTGTAACAGCCACAATCTAGTAACAAAAGTATCCTTGAAACGGTGAAGAATTCTAAAACTTTTTAAAAGTTTTTTTGAAAAACTATTTCTCTTTAGAAAAAGTTATACATTTAGATTAGCAGTTTTCACATTTAAAAATGCCCATAAGCAAAGCTACTCTCTTACCAGAATTATTGTGAATATACCTCTAGAACAGCAGCTGTGAAGAAAAATTGTATTAAGAGCAGGAAAGCTTGAAAGAAGCATTTTGACCAATTCTGATCTCAATCAGTGACACTTTGAGAATGTTTCAAGGAGGGAGGAAATTACATTCCCATACAACATCAATACAAGAGACAGGTTTCCTCATTAAGGGCTGAGTACAGGCATTACATGTTTACTGGGAGAACTGCTGTTCTTCTGGTACAAATGACACATGTTCTTTCCATTTCTCCCAGGGAAACATACCCCTTGCAGGAGATCTTCCAGGTGTCAAGCAGGAAGATCCCCCTTGGGAGATGTTTTACTCAAAAGAATGAACGCTTGTACACCCCTCCCTGTCTTGGAGGGGAGGTCTGAAGGGGAAACAATGCAAAGTCCCCAGCCCAAAGCAGTCCCCACTTTCAGGACCAATCTGAGAGGAGAGCAGAGCAAAGGGCAATGCTTAGCTCCTGAGGTGGGGGAGAGGGGAGGGTCTGCACCTGGAGCTTGGGGACCCCGGCAGTAGGGGGCTCACCTTGAGGAACACCAGCTGCTCCCCCAAACCAGGATCCAAGCAGGTGCGGTGGGGTGTCACAACATCCGCAGCCATGCTGAACACCCTCTCGCTTGGCACACTGGTCGGTGGACAGGACAGGTATTCCCGGGCAACTGTGGCCAGATCCGGCCACACTGGGCTGCGGGTTGCCCAGCAGGCCAAGGGGTTACAGTCCAGAGGCTCCACGGGCTCGGCAAGATAAGCAGAAACCACAGTGTAAGGGCTGTCTGCCTGATCCTGGGGTCTGGACCCCCTAATGTTTGCCATGGTCTTAGCCCATACTGGCAGCACCTGTGGTGGAGGGAAAGACTGGCTTGTGGATGGCAGGCTGGGTTCAGGCAGTGGATCTCCCTGTTCCGCTTCCCCCTGCCTCCGCCATTCCACCTCCGTCACTTTCTTAATAAGTGCCTCCCCTCTAGTGACTCAGTGTCTCGCTGCCACATATGGTGCCCTTCACCCTTGGGTCACAGATGGCGGCCAGCATATGCACTGTGTTGGACCCCAAGGGTTCAAGCCTTTACCCAAGGCCCTCCTTCAGCTGCCTCACCAGTGCCTGCACATCTGGTGAAAGCGGCCTGCCCCAGCCAGGAACATTGGCCCCCAAGAAGCTCTTCATTTGGCTGTGGAGCTCCTTCATTATGGGGACCACCTGGCTGAGGAAGGCATCAGCAGCACTGAGGGTCCCAGTGGCCTTGAGGAAGGGCCTGAAGACCAGCAAGATCTGGGAGATGGCATCCCACTCAGCTTCGGTCAGGGGACTGCTGATCCCAATCTCCCCAAGCAAGGCCAGCTCATGGATGGCCTTCTGTTGCTCCACCAACCTCTCCAGAATCAGGTATGTGGAGGTCCACCGAGTCTCCACATCCTGGATGATTCTGTGCTGCAGGACATTTAGCTCTGCTTGTTTGTCCTGCAGCATCTTGCCCCTCTTAATGCTCCAATGGAAGTAGCCTGCCACCTTCCTGCATCTGGAAGTTGCTGGCGCCATCACCAGCAGCCCTGTCCCCCTCCAAGGCATCTCTCATAATCAGATGTAAATTGTGTGCCACACAGCAAATACCAGCAAAGTTGGCATCATGGACTGCCTTGACCATATTGGCCCCATTGTTGGTGATCATGAAGCCGTGGGTGAGCTCAGCCTGCCCAACGACCAGCCACCCCTGCACCATGTGGTTCATGGCCCCCCTTATCTCTGCTGCTGTGTGGGACTCATACATCACCTTGGAATGAAGGAGAGCCCACCGACAGCCTGACTGGCCACACCAATGCCCTGTGAGGAAAAGGTATGCATGATCTCCACTCTGGCTGCTCCAGATGTCCGAGGTAAAGTGTACGGTTACCTGCGGACCTGCCTTGTTCAGCTCCTCCCTCAAGTGCTCCCTGAATGCTTTGTATAGTGAGGGCACCACCGTCCTGCTGAAGGTGGTACGTGCGGGCACCTGGTAGGATGGAGCCAGCAGTGCCAGGAGCTGCCTGAACCCTGGCCGCTCAACAGAGGTGAAGGGCTGGCCACCCAGAGCAAGCATCTCCCCAATGGTCTGGGTGACCTTGCTCACATTTGCAACTGGTCCCTTTTGCCCCCATGTTCCAGGGTGCCCTGTCTCTGCTGTGGGGGGACGGGGGCTGTGGAGCGAGCGGGGGTCATTCCTGTGGCAAAGGGTTGGTACCTGCAGAGATGATTCAGCATCCCTGAGGTGATCATGCGCTTTGTCCCCTTGTCCCGGCTGATTTTGGCTCGGCAGTGCATGCAGATAGCAAACACGGGAACATCTGCCAGCTCATAATGATCCCAGATCATGCTAGTACTAGGCCTTTCCCTCTGGCGTGTGGGTGCATCTGTGGATGCTGCTGAACTCTCCCCTTTTCAGCAGTCAGAGGCACAGGAAGAGAAAGAGCGGACTCAGCTGAGCTGCTTACCTTCACCTCTACAGAGGCACCTTCTGAAGTGCTTTCTGGGAAAGACCTCGTGGCTTGAAAGGAAAAAAACCTGAGGGGTGTCAAGCACAAACTTAACTGATTCCCCCTCCTTCCCCAGAGCTTCCCTTGCCAGGGCACTGAAATCCAGATCCAGTGCCAGCTCTTCTTCTGGCGCAGGAAGGCTCAACATAGGCAGTGACACAGGGGTGGAGTGTGCTGCTGTGCTGGTTGCAGTTATGGTGGGAGAGGTTGTGGCTGCTGTGTCTGAACATGAGAGTCTCAGGCACAGACAGTGGCTCTGATGGCACTGCTGCTTCCCTCTCTTTACTGCTTGTAGCAGCCTCATCCCTTGTAGTGGGAGGAAGGAGACTGCATCTGAGTTTGGTGGGGGGAGAAACTGCAGCTCTCCTGCTTGCAACCCCCCTTGCTCCCCTTCGTGCAGGCTGGCCAGTGTGGCCACCTGCCTTTCCGCCCCGCTTCATAATGTGTTCCTTCGTATGTAAACTGGAACCTCTACGTCTGCTGTGCGCTGCGGATTATATTTCTGGATGTTATGTAAAAGTGTTTGTGTGTGTAGATAATATATTGAGAAGTGTTGGTGTGGTGGAAAGAATGAATGATGGATAAAAAATATATATATAAACTAAATTCCTATATATAGAATAGATCCTAGGCTACTACTAACCCTATCCAACATAAGTGTAAACTAATATGAAAAGTAGTTATAAAATAAAAGCACCAAGTTCTCAGAAATCCCTGTTGCTAGCATTGCAAGCAGGGAATCTGTTGAAGGTCAGGACTTCCAGCCATCATGGTCTGACGCAGAGGTGCTGGAGAACACCAGCAGCTCAGAAACTGACCCCAAGGCAGAAAGCAGGGGAGCTGAAAAACTGCAGCCTTTTATGCATTTTCTCTGGCCCTCCCACAGAGCACTGGGATTGGAAGGGACCTCAGAGAATGCTGACAGGTCACTGGCCAGCCACACATGTCAGTCATGAAAGCACTCCATCCCCCTCTCCCCCTCCCTCCCCTTACTTTCCTTTTTTTTTCCCTCTAGAAGGAATCCAGTATAGGCAAGTCAAATATTCGACGCTTCTCGAATATTCGACTTGCACTGTTAACATTTGACTTCCAGTATTCGATTCGACAGCTATTCGACCAGCTGCTATTCGACTCAACTTTCACTTTTCAAGGTCGAATATGTTGAATATTTGTCGAATCGTATATTAAGTCGAAGCTTTGCAGAAATATAGCTCCACCTAATATGGTGTCATCTGCAAATATAGTGCCACTGCCCAGTCATTCTCTTTCCTAGAATTACCTAATCAGTTGTTTAATATTCAGTGAGAAGTACTCCAGAACACGTTTTAAAACGAGCATCATTCTGCTAAATGAAGCAGTAAGGTTGAAACATTTAAAGGACAGAATAGGTCTCCCCAACAAATCAACAACTATCTCCAGAACATAGGCACACAGTAATGTAAAAGTCTAAAGGGAGTCCATGTGAACTTGTATTTACTTTATTCCTAGTAAATACATAAACATATTAGCAGGAGGTTCTCAAAGAATCTTGCCTCCCTATGTCCTTAGACCAACACAGCTATGTCCTTCTGTTTCATACTATTAACAGAAAAACGACGTAGACATACCTACAATGATTCAGGGAGGGTGGTCAAGTCCCCATAACTGCTTGGTAAAAAAAAAAAAAAACCTTTAAAGTGTATATCATGTCATTCTATACATGTTATAAGGTATATATAAACACAGAAATGATTCTTTATTCACAAATTACTAAGATTGAAACAATTGGACACCTCCTGATAAGGATCATCCTGGGATGCAAGTTGGGAAGCACTTTCCTTTGAGAAATGTAAATGCTGTTGTATAAAAAGGTTGACCAGGTACTTTTAAACAGTTTATTCAATATATCAAGTGAACAGCCTATGCAGGAAGACAGCATAGAGTACATTTCTCAGTCACTTTAGATACCTAATCAATATTTTTTAAATGCATAAAAATCCTTTTCTGTGTTGGCTTTACCTCCACTTAGGTTTCATTTTTTAGCAAAAGAGGGAGGCAGCACCAATTCAGTTCCTCCATAGGTGAATAAGGCCTCTAGCATTCAGCACCCCTGAAATAAGGGTTTTGCAATAAATACATTTCACTGAACAAAACACACACGCACAGTACATATATACAACTCAATCAGTTACTATAAGCATTTGGGAACATGACATCTGTAAGTGCCATTCAGTCTTAGACACATCCATCTCAAAGTACAACAGGCAAAGAAAAAAGTGTTTACAAATATCCCCAGCCACAAAGTACACAATATTCCCCAGCTTGTAAGGGACACGGAATGTCCTGGTCACATCCTCTCACTGGTAATCTATGATGAGAGTCTCAAAAGGCACCTAGGACCATTTCTCCTCGTACCTGTACTTAAGGAAGTATCAAGCATCCATTGTTCTCAACAAGAACAGTAGGTGCCAAGCAACAACAGAAAAATCCAGCTACATCTGTCTAAGGAATGTTAAAAGGCAAAAAAAGAATGCAGTACAACAGGGCTGTCCAACTGGTGGCCACGGCACACATACAGCCCACAAGTAGGTTCCTGTGACCACCACTCCCCTCTGGCTGCAACCGGAGGGGAGCCAACTGCAACTGGGAATGGGAGTCTCCAGGCTCCCCTCCCTCCTCTGTCACTGCCTATCCCTGCACCCCACTGCATGGCCTGGGGAGCTATGGGAGAGCCTGGGGCCTGGGGAGAGATGTATGGTGCAGTGGTGGGAGAGCACGTGAGCCCAAGTGGAAGGGCAGGGGGAACCCAGGGCTTGGCATGGTATGGCTTACTGCACTTAGAAATTAGACAGTTTGCACTATGCAAAATACACTGAAACATATTCCACAGTGCCAGTAAAGCACACAAGATTTCATATAACCCAGCAGTTGAGGTAACAGCTCCCTTTGTTGTTTTTTAAACAATGAAATGTCTGACTAATAAGCAAGATATTAAACCATGATTCTGCCTTTCGTCCTTCAAAACAAAAGCTTCTGCAGATTTAGCTGAATGATAATGCTTCCACCTAATTCCTCTACTAACTGTATTTCTTTCACATCTCATAAAACCTGTTTCATGTTCAACTTTTGATTTTAAGTTGTATGGTAATAGTAATAACAATAATACTTCATTATTAAAACAATGTATGCTAAGATCCTGTGTAATTTCCACATTTTTATAGAAACTGTGCAACTAAGGACACAGCTAAAATACCATATATTAATTTCATTATACCTAATACCCCCCCCCAAATCCCACCAATTTACTCTTCACTGACAACACTAAAAGAAAATGATTTATGCAGATCAATCACCTAGCTCATCAAGTCACACACTGACAGCCAGCCTTCATCATTGCTATTTAAAAGGCACTGCTGACAGAAAAGACCGACTCTTTGATTAAGGGCTCTGTCTGGCTAACCTTTTATTTGAAGAATGATTGCTGCTGAGTGACAAATACTTCTCCATTCATTTCAAGGCAAAGATATTGACATTCAAATTCTTGATGTCTACACTGAGCAGATGCCACTGTTGGCAAGTGGCTTGATAGCAACAGCAGGTACACTACTACTCTGGGGGGCAAAAAACAGCACCACTGGCTCGAGTTAAAGGCTCGCAACAAGTGAAAGCTACAGATCTCTCAGCCAAATCCTCTCTCTTGAACAGTTATCATCAAAGAACATCTGTTTGTTGTTTCTCCCTAGTCTTCTTCTTGAAAAGTGTCCTAGCCTCACCTTGACCCCACTTTCAATTGTATTGGATGTTATTACTAAAATAAAGAGAACTCAGGAACGAAGCAACCCTTTGCATGAGGAGCGCATCCTCCCTTACACAACATCCCTGAACACTGGTGAGTGGGAAATCCCAAAGCAAGAACTGCTGCTTCCGTACTAATGTGATTTCTGTTGACAGTAATGTAAAATGGAAGTTACATTTGCAGTATCAAATACAAAATCAAAGCCAATATGTTTGTTGCTTTAAGCTGATCCTGCTGTCACTTTCTACTTCATTGCTTTATAAAAAAGAAGAAATGGAGGAGGGGGGTAGGGGAGTGGTTAGGAAAGCTGACCAAAGGAAATATCTCAACAAGCACTCTAATGCACTGAAGGTAATAGCAGTTTCTTTCATGTTTGATGGGGACTACTTAATAATTTATAGATGTGCTCATTAAACAGAGTTTTAGTATTTCTCAAAATAAAAATATGTTTAAAATACTAAGGAATTGAGATATATACCAAAGTCATAGCTATCAAGATTAATTATTTTCATATATAAAAATATCACAACTTAAAGTCAGTGATTTCTTCATAAGCATAATTTAAATGCATCACTAAAATTCAGGATGAAAGCAGCATGCTTAAGAAATAATTACTGATGGAGTTCCCTCACTTTTATGCTTACAGTAAAACAAAGTTATGTTACAGATAAAACACATAGTTATGTAATCCATTCCCTGTGTCAATCCAGAACTGTTTCCTAAAAGAATTTGTCCAGATTTGCCATACAAAGGTGTAACTGTTATTTCCTTTGAAAAAGTCTATTCAGACTGAAAATAGGATTTTGGGATTCAGCCTAAATTTATTTTTCTTTGCTTTATCCCAACACTTCTGTTTATACGCTCTTGTACCAGTTTGAGCAACTGCCTCTCTCACTATTTATGATTCCTTATCTAGCAAATCCTTACATTACACAAACTGTTTAAAAATAATAGCACAATATTCCCCTTAGCTATGTCTCAGGTAGATATCATTTAGAGTCACTGCCTAGAACTGGGACCCAGCTCATGGGCATCACAAGTCAATGCTGGGGGGGGTGAAGGGGTGATATTCTGGCCACTAGGGAAATGCAATGAGTTCAGGATTGGGCTGAGTCATGACAGCCCAGTATTTACTTCACCTACTGTCCAAACACGAGCCACTTACCTAGCCATTTCCAGTTCTGGAACCATTGGTGAAGGTAGGTCAGGTAAGAAGCAGAAGCCATGCGGGGGCGGGGAGGGCAGGGGAAGTCTTATGAAGTACACAACTGCCTCCTCCTGGGAACAAAGGTCACTGGTAGGGATTATCTGGATCTCTGGGAGAGAAGGGCTGGAGGGGAACTAAAATAGTACATATAGCCACATTTTTGTGAAGAGGAGAAAAGATAGAGGACAGAAGAAACTCTCTCATCATTCCTGAAAGTTCCTCAGGCATAAGATGCAGTATCCAAAAGGGCTGGGTGAAGCTTTGGGTGGTGATTTGTTTCGGAGGAGATTTGCCCAATTCAGTGGCCAAATCTCTGAATCCAAATCAAATCAGGAGACCAGTTTAAAGGTCCAAATCAATTCAAAGCTCTCCAAATCTTCGGAAAAGATTCAAAACAATCCCCGGTGGCTGCAGCAGGAAGCTGCAGCTGCTTCCAAGCTGATAAGTAGTAGGGGTGGGGTAGGTGGGGTTGGAGGTGGGGAGGGGATCATGGGGACCCTGCCAGCCCCCTCAACCCCCTGCTCCCCCCTCCTCCAGCCCCCCCCATGAATGCCCCACCTGCTCCAGCTCCCAGACCTTTAAAGAAAAGCCCCAGTGCTCGCCGGGTGGGAAGGTGATCCCCGCTGCCCCACACTATCCCATGCTGCATGGAGGGCTCTGCATGATCACCCCAATCCTCCCCACTGTCCCAGAACCCCATGGGTGCCCCGCCCAGGCCAGCTCCGGCCCTTTAAGGAAAAAAAAAGCCCCAGGACTCATCGCTCCTCAAGCAGCCTCAGGGCTTTTTTTCCCTCAAAGAGCCAGGAGCTGGGGTGGGCAGGGCAGCCATTGCCGGGCTCAGGAAGATGGGCCTGGCTAATCTGACGATTCGACCGAATCGATTCAGGACAGTGATTCGGATCACCAAATTGAATCGCTGTCCCCCGAATTGGCCAAATCCGCATTGGAAGCGAATATTAGCCACTTCGCACCGGCCTAGTGTCCAATACAGTACAAAGAACAGACAGTGAAAAGACAGCACCAAAACTGTCATCTAACATAATAATGTCAATACTAAACAAAAGACGACCCCAGGAGAAATTCTTGAGCTATCCCAAAAATAACTCATTTAAAATGAGAACTGGCATGTGAAGACAGTAAAAACCATGAATACAGCAGAGGACAGAACAGTTTCTCACTACTGAAATAAGAGCACAGTCAACAGTATCAAATGATCACAAAACATAACCAAAATTATTAAGAAGCCTGGCCACACAATCCAGTGCAACTACAAACTAGAAGAGACCCAAACAAGTCAAATACACCACTCCCATAATAACATTTGGCATATTAATGTGCATTTTTTTCTTGAGCACCCAGTTTATACAACTATTAAACAATAGGCAGGCAAGGTTCTTTGAGTAGATGTGATTTTTTTTATTAGACCACCTGAGTAGTTGGGAAAAAAATTCTTGGCAAGATTTTGGGAGCAGTCACTCTTCTTCAGGAATGGGGAGTCTCTTCTGTTCAGAGACTCCAAGAAATGAAAGAAGCTAAGAGTGTGGCAGGATGTCAGTAAAAAAGTAAATCGATAGAAATAGAAAGACAAAAGGTGAGGCTGTGAGGTGAAGCAGGAGGGAATGGAAAGGGAGAAGACAGCAAGGAAGAAAGGGCTGAAGGGAGACAGTGCAGTGATAGAGTACAAGGTAGAAAAGAGGCTGTCAGGCAGGTACTTGGTGAATCAGATGTCAAGCAGGTTGTAACGTGTCATAAAACCAATGTCTATATTGAGTCCATGATTTTTAGTATCCAGTAGATTTATGAAGTGAAGTTCATAGGCTCATCTACAAAAGGCATCTTGTAAGTTCTCTTTGAGGATTAGAAAGTGAGAGATCAGAGAGGGAGTGACTTAAAGAACCTTGTCTGCCTATGTCCTTAGACCAACATGACTATAACCAAAAAACAAACTATAAAATGACTGCACTAACATCACCTTCTTCCCATGTCACATGGTTGTATATGGAAATATTAACATTCACAATAATGAGAGAGTGGTGTTAAGTCTGAAAACAGGAAGAAGCCCAGTTAATGGTTTTGTTTGTCCCTTTCAATTTCTTCAACCCACCTTGCTATCCTTTTTATTTAGTATCCCTGCTCTCTGCAAGTCCGTTTATAGCATGTGAGGAAGTAGACTGTCACCTACGAAAGCTCATGCTTCTCTGAACAAATTAGCATACAGGTAAAGGCCCCCATAAAGGCCACTCTACACATCAATGAGATCTAATATTTGATCCACGCAATTGCACCTTCTGCCCTGCCACATGTGCGTGACAGGAGGTGGAATTGTGGGATTGCACATTATAATGCATTGCACCTTGGGATCACGATCCCAGGCTCCCTCTGCACTGGCTCCCCTGGCTACAAGCCCCACAGCTGCTGGGACTCACAGTGGGGGTAGCACTCCCTGTGCTGTCTCTGCTGCAAATGCTGCACCGAATGTGGGCTGTGGGGCTTCCAGCAAGGACAGCAGGAAGAAAGCTTCTGCCACTGCAAGCCTCATGAGATGCAGGCTCCTCATTGCAAGCCCTGACTGGAGGCAAAGCTGGAAATGCTGTCACCACTGCAAGCCTTGTTAGCTGTGGGGCTGGCATTGGGTGATGCGCGACTGTCTGATGAGGCACCTGGCCACATGTTCAATGAATGGAGCAATTAGTACAAGCTACTAACAGGGCTGGCCCACAATTTTTTGGGGCCCCCTGCAAGATATAGTTTTGGGCCCCCTGATCCATTGAAAAATCAAAATTGCAGTTAACTGCAGTATAAACTCACTGAAATAAAATAGTTGGGGCTGGGCTGCACACATACGGGCTGTGCTGCAAGGGGCAAGGTGGGGGCAGCATGTGCTGGGGATGCCTGGGTTCCTCCCCCACTCAGCCAGGACCAGGAACTCCACCCCCACCCATCCAGGACAGGGCTCCCTGCCTGAATCAAGCCCTTTAAACATGGTGCAGGTGGCAAGAGGGGGGTGAGTGGGGCACAGCCCCTTGGCTGCGGGGCCCCTTACAGCCGCAGGTTCCATACGATAGGACAGGCCAGCCCTGACTACAAAGTTATTACACACTTTTTTGTGGAATAACTCTGTAGCTTATTACATGCTTTATCACTCCATTAATGGGTTGAACATGTAGCTGGGTTGCAACTTAAGGTACAATTCACTGGTTAGTCGCATCTTAAGTATAACATGTAGAAGGTACCTAAGATGCCATCCCGCCCTGCGTTCTGCCATTCATAGTAATTATATTTAACCTCAAGCTTGAACAGCTAAACAGACAAAAGATGCAATAAACAAATAGTTCATTAGTACATCACTGATTCCCCCTTTAACAATCTTCTCCAAAATTCAGGTAACCTAGGTAAGTATCTTCTTTGAGCAAGATCAGCAAATGTTATGGTACTTATGGTACTTACGATAACAGGTAAATGACAAAAGGAAACCAAAACCATCCTGTTGTAATATCCTTAAGAATGCCTTGTAAACTTGGTCAGCAGCAACAAGGTAGAATAGTTAGAACTGTGCAGGTTTACTTTATCAAGCAGAGGCAGAGACAGAGACAGGCAGAATGCTTTCCAATTTAGTAATCCATTAACTTCAACAACTTAACATGCCATCAGTTATGAAAATGTTTGCTATTGTGCATGTAGCAAATAAACCAGCATATTACCACAATATTTGTGTTTGTTCACCATTATTTAATAAACTACTTGATCCTGCACTGGTACTTTTCCATTTTAAACAAAGATTAATCTGTGATTGAACTCTAAGGCTGTCATTGTAATAAAAAAAGAAAGTGCTTTTTCGGTTATTACTGGCTCCCCTGTATGCTCTAGTAATACCATTTTTTTCCCTTAAGCATACTTGAATGAACTGTTTGAATGTGTTTACTCTTTCATCTTTACAGCTTTGAAAACCTCAGACTTTGTATCTGATCTACAACAAAGCAATAAGGACTGCAGAGGTTGACAGCATGGACATAATTAAAGACTACCATCAATAAACTGCCATGTTGAACAATACTGTCTTATAATGCACTCCATAATCAACTGTTTACATTTCAAACTATTTCACTGAAAGGTTTAAACAGGTGCAATTTGGATGATTTTCATAAAAAGATTTGCAAAGCAGGTACAAACTTCCATATAATTCAGTTATAACATATATATTCTCTCTTATTCTTTACCAATATTTCTTGCATATAAACCAAGATATATGTTATATGTAGTAAATAAGAATGCAATTTTTAAATTATATTTTATTAGCATTATGCCAAGATAAGGATGTAGAAAAGAACTTTACCATATGTACCTTCTACTTCTCCAGTAACATGCCTTAAGAATCGTTTATACTGGATGCATCTACGCATGTACTTAACTAAGCAGTAAACTAATTTGCTGTGATGTAAAGCATCACAGTCTACATATGCAATGCTATTAGACCTCAGCAAACTAATTTTCACCATTGTAAGATAATACATAAGTCAGGGGCAGTACTATCTTATGGCAGCAAAAATAACTGTGCCTGAGCACGTGTAAATGCTGACTCAGGCATACATTGCACCTGATCAGACCAGGCAGCAGGGGGCCAGACCCTGGGCTGCCATCTAGCCATGCAACTCCACTCATGCTTCAGCCAGCCTTTCTGCCACCTGACACCATGGCCCAGAGCCTGGGACTGATTCTCAAAGCCTGCTGCCAGCCCAGAGCTGCTCCACCCCAGCTCAAATTGCTGCAGTCCCAGGCGCACGTGTGGATGCTGCACATGAATGCTGTTAACCCTGGCGTGAACTGCATTGCAGTTTACTCCACTGCACTAATAGCATGTGTAGATGCACCCACTGTGTATAAAGTTAGTACAGACAATATAACTTAAAACTAAAAGCTAATTTTTTTATTAAGGCAAAGTCATGATTGAAAACAATTGCAAAAAATTCAAGATTTATGTTTCTGTAGCAAACTTGCGTCTCGTCTAGCATACATAAATTACTAGAGTCTTTTATGGGCCAACAACACTACATTGTGATATACTATTCAACAAATGGCACATGTCTCCTGTAACAGAAAAATTCTGCACTTTAATTACAATCCAAGTAACACATCAAAAAGTTACTTCTTGAGAAAAAGAAAAGCCTTGTAGTGCTCCAGCTAAAACAAAACTACAAACTCTGTGGGGATGTGTGCATGTTTCTGTATACAACACACAGAGAAAAATCCCCAAGTGTGAAAGAACATTTAGTATAAAATAACTCATTTTTCTCCCAGTTTTCAGTATATATCAACTGAATACCCAAGTCCTAACTGTATTATATACTCAAAACAAGACACCAAAAACTCTTATCACCCAAAATTAGTACTCACCTACAATAACTTACAAGAAAGGTATAAGCTACAATAAGTATATACCAAAAGCTTTCATACTTTTCTTATCTTAGTGAAACCTATATACTAAACTTAAATGAAGAATGCAGTGATTTGTTTGGGGGACTGTGTACACTAAAGAGCAAATTCCTTTTTAGCAAGGGGAAACAGCTACAGAATATTTCTAAAGAGACAGTTATTATGGGCAGAAAGAATAATAAGAATGCGCTTACTACTACTTTGAGTCTGTTTTTCTTCCAGAAAGTTAATATGTGCCTTAGATTTGGACCAAGGTTTAAAAAAATGACTTGTGGTGTTAGGTACACTGGTTTCTAGGTCCCAAACTAAACACTTTGAAAGGCCTTGATATTTTCGAGGGGGGGATTCCAGCAGTCTAAAATATAGCTCTTTCCATCTACCTTTAGTTAACTATTGTGAGTATAATTCTAATATAGATTCCATAGATTTTTAGGGTTGCAAGGAACCTTAGGAGATCACCGAGTCCAACCCCCTGCCCTAGGCAGGAAAGAGCACCGGAGTAAGATGATCCCAGCTAGGTGTTTGTTTAGTCTCCTCTTAAAGCCCTCCAAGGTAGGGGAGAGCACCTCCTTCTGGGAAGCCCATTCCAGATTTTGGAAACCGTCACCATAAATAATTTTTTCCTAAAGTCTAATCTATATCTGCTCTACCTCACTTTATGTCCATTGTTCCCAGTAACCTCAAGAGCTGCCCTAATAAACAGAGTGTCCTGTATTCCTTGCTGCCCCACTTCCCTTAGCTCCCCCAATGAATTTGTGAATGACCACAAGATCCCCTCTCAGCCTCCTTTTGTTACGGCTGAAGAGATTCAGGTCCCCCAATCTCTCTTTGTAGGATCTTACTTGTAGGCCCTTAACCATTCAGGTAGCCTTCTTTGGACCTGCGTTGCCCAGAACTGGATGTAATACTCCAGCCGCTGTCTTACCAATGCCACATAGAGGGGAAGCATCACTCCTTAGACCTGTTCATAATGCACCTTCTAATGCATGAAAGATTGTGGTTGGCTTTGCTTATCACTTTGCTACATTGACAAATCATGTTCATTTTGGAGTAGACTATGACTCAGAGATCCCTTTCTGCTGCTGTGCTGCTTAAAAAGTCATCTCCCAGTCTGTAGGTGTGATGGTCTTTCTCCCTAGATGCAGCACTTTGCACTTATCTTTGTTAAACTGCATTCTGTTCTCCTATTAGATAAAATCACCAAAAAAGCCCCACTAAAGCGCCCAATCTAATACAGATATTGGGGAAGCTGAGTCCAACTAACGCAATACCTCTTCTAGGCATGCACTGGGCTTAGCACAAGGTCATGCAGAACTTAAAGCAAAAAACTGGTTCGGGTTTTTTTGTTTTTGTTTGCTTGGGTTTTGGTTTGTGGTTTTTTTTGGTTTTTAGTTTAGAACCTTCAATTACTTTGAAAAAGCATCTGAAGGGACACTGCCAGTCAAAGAAAAGCATCATAACCAAAAGGGGGTACCAATTTTACCAGTTAAAACTTTTCCCAATTAATATTTTGCACATTTAGTCCATTTAATTTGTACCATATTCAGTTCTCTGTTCTTAAGCAAGACATTTCAAGTACCTGAACAAAAAGGAAAACAAATATAAAAACAAGTTAGCCATAAGAAATAATTTTAGAATTAAATGTAAAAAAATTTCATTATCATCCTAAAGTTCTGAGTGTTTGCTAGGTTTTGGAGAAAATACTATGTGAAAAAGCCCATAATGTACAAAAGCCAGAACAAATCAAAACTAAAAACCCTTAATACTCATGATAATGCTACATGTACAATATGAATTCAATGCATACAAACACATGCAAGCAGAGGGAACAGACATTGTAACACAACAGAATCATGACTATCACAGCAGTTTGTAGATAAATTATTGGGTTTATGACTATATAAGTACTTTGAATAGAAGTGTTCCAGCTGTTATAGCTGATCACCAGAATAGTGCCAATTTACTCTGCCAGATAGTCCTTTTGTGTATTGGGAAACTTGTTGCAATTAAGGGATTTTTTTACTTTTTTATAATTCTGTGATTTACAATGTTTTCTTATAAGTAACAGCCCAAGTGGGTGCAGCACATTCAGCTATTTCATTCAATTGTGCAGCATACTACACCTAGTGGAACCAGCAAATCTACTCTGTGCTAGAACTTCAGGATAGTCTTTCCCATTGCGTTAGGTGCATTTAGAATTTTCAATCATCAAATATGACAGAAATATTAAGTCTGGAGCAAACCCTATAATACTAGTACGTTTTAACAAAACGTCTGTGTAACATTTATGTTAACATTTGTGTTAACATAATCCCTCAGTACCCTCAGAAATGTATTTAGTATTGCAGACTATGCTATTTATATGATTTATTACCAACATTTTTAATTTAACTGAAAAATGTCTAATTAAACAAGATACCTAAAAATACAAAACAATACTTGACACGAGACAATGGAAAAGCATTAAGTAGTAAAAGTCAAACCTACTCAAATACAGAACTGTATTATAATTACATTTATTCAGCTCCTTTCACTCAAAAGGGTCCCAGAGTCCTTCACAAAGTTCAGAAAGGAAAAAAAAATCAAATCTTTTTGCCACAGGTTATTTAATAGCAATCACAACCGCTATACAACTGAATGGGACAGGAAGTGATGAACGTTATAACTAAAAATGTGCAGCAGGAATTTAAGCAGGTACAACATATGGGAATAGTGTACCTGGCTAAAAAGACTAGTTTTTTTGTATCTGCTGATTCAGTAATTGAATCTGATCCTTCCAATACTTACAATTATTAACATGTTAGTTTTACATCTTAAACAATTATAAGATGCCAAACAACATAGCACCCCGCTCAATTTCAGGCTTGTTAAAACCGAATCAGATGGTTCACCTATACAATTACTATTACCTCACTTTAGAACCTTTGGTTTTCCTTGGAAGTTTCTCTTCAAAGTGTTAAGTATGCCTGGTCTTGCTTGGCTTGTGCTATCTGACAAGATTTCTGTATAAGGTAATATGGTAGACAAATGTATAGCCAATTTACAGTAACTATGAGCTTTCAAGTTCCACAGTAGCAGACAAAGGATCATTCCTCATATGAAAAAACAAGTGATTTGGCACCACAGAGCCAAGAATGTCATTTGGAACAACAGTCCCACTGACAATAATGCACTGTTCTCTGCTACAGTCATGCCCCTTATCCTTTTACAATCCCATGGACACAAAATTTATTATGAACTGCAGAATTTTGAACACTACTTGTGCAATCTATCTACAAGTGTAAATGTATTAAGTAACACTGCATGCCCAGTCAAGGCAATATTTTCAGCCTTCTGTATCTATTTAATCTATGCTGTATAGAACCATATTTTTCTATGACACAGGATAGGACAGCAGCTGGGTCACATATTGCAACTGTCAGGAAGTCTATATGCTGCCCAGCAACTAGAAAGCTATGAACTAGTCCACAAGCAGGATGGTAGCATGAAGGCCCTCTTTCTGTCTACTCCTGTCCTTCATACACAACCATGTAAAAATGAACAGGACACAGACATTAGCAGTGGATATATAGTCCCCTCTGCTCTGAATACTATAAGCTCAGTTGATCTAAATGTATCCTGTCTCATTACTTACTTCTCTGTATCCTCAGGAAAAAGATGCCCAACTCAGCCTACAACTAGAAAAGGAATTTGTACTCATAGCATTTTTGTTGAGTCCCAAAGGATACAGGGGATATAACCACTCATGTTTCCAATTCTGCGCTCCCCTACTTAACTTGAACTGTAAAAAGCCAAACAAACAAAAAAGCCCAATTGAACTTCAAGAAGTGATCAGATGGAAAAGGAACTGCAGAAAAAGAACAAACTCTCTTCGTAAAGAAGGGGATAGGAAGCAAGGTGAGAGAAAAGTGAACACACAGGCTGGGACAGAAATTGCACATAAAAGCTGGTATAAGACATCAGAAACTGGATCAAATCTGTAACATAACAGGGCTAAGTACAGACATTTGGGGAGGTTAAATCAGGTTCAAAATGGCCACCCAATTTAAATTTAATTTGTTCTGATGCTAGCCTTATACTTACACACCCGGTCTCAGTGACCAGCAATCAGTTTAAACCGGTAACTATACAGAAGTTCCATGCACACAAACCAGTCTAAAAATTGCAGAATTTGGTTTAAGATAAACCTGGATCTGTGTAGTATTCAACTTACTCGATTTAGGTCAAACCAGTACATGGAAGTCTGTTTATTTCCCCTGCACAGTCCTGGGGCTGGGAAAACCCAGCCTCAGCCCTGGAGCTGCTCTTTTCAACTCCCCTTTCCTCCCACACTGGTCTATTTTTTTGCCACCCCCCAGCCAGTCCTCTCAACCCCAATCCCATAAGCTGCTCTGGGTGCAGCCACTTTTATCAGTGTTCACCGCTGTTGGAACCAAGCAAGTAAGTCCAGACTCTCTGTACATAGTTCCCGACCATCTGTACTTAGCCCAGAAGTTCAGCACGCTTAACCTGTTTTCAAAGTGGTCAAAACTGGTTTACAATAAACCTGGATGAATGTAGTATCAGACTTAACTGATTTAATTTAAAACAGTTTACTGAACTTCTGTCCCAGATCCCCTCCAAACTCAAGTTAATTCAAGTCCCCCAGCATCCCAGGATGCTTGGCACCTCAACAACCTCTCCCCCCAACAACATGGGGGGTTAACCTTGGCCCAAGCCGTCTGCTCCAGCTGAGCAGGCAGGTGTCCTCTAGCACCCCTCGGCTTGTGGCCTAGGCCACTGTAAACATGGATGCGTTTCTGGAATCAAAACTGAATGTCTGTTCACTTGCTTAAAAGCTTAATCTACACAGTTTAGACTAACCTGAAAAGATCCAATCAATTCAGCCTCAGGTTTTTTGACTGTCTGTACTTAGCCACAACGATTGTGCAAGTCCTTACGCTTTGGTAAGTGCTGTTACCAATTTCAGAGAATAATATACAATACACCTAAGAAGCACCTGTACTGCTGTTATGGCAAACCAGATTCCCACACTGACTCAAAATACCAGGAACAGCTTAACTAAGAAATTAAGCATCTAGTTAAGAGACAGCAATATTGCAATCCTTGTTTTCTGTCTAAAAATTAACACTGAAATGCACTTTGTCTTCATTAAAAAGAATAACCACATATTTGTGTGCCAAGATTGGGTCCTTAAAATACAACATAATTATAAACCTCCACAAGGGAATGGTGTTCATTTATGAACCATATGTAATGTTGTTGACCTATTCAACATTTTAAGCATTTGTATGTTCAGTACAAACTCCTAAAAGATCTTAAACTACTGTATTATTAGCTATTTTTGTGTGTGTGTGTGTGTGTGTGTGTGTGTGTGTAGATATACAATGTTACAATATAGATATGTTAAATATTAGCTTTCCCATTCCATAGATTTGGAGAGACATCGAGGTGAAATGACTGGTGAAAAAGTCATAAAAGAAATCACTGGAAGAGCAGGGAAGAGCGTCTGCAATGCATGTCTTCAGTCCCATCTTATTAACCATGAGAGCACTTTTCTGCCATTCTCCATATTTCTATGCTGTAGTTTGCTGCCACAAAACCCTTCCTCAGGGCTCTGCTGCTATAGTTGTTCTAGCTGATGTTATCTGACTTTACCTGTGTCTGATACAGACTCTGCCTGACATACCAGGGAGATGCAACAGATTTTCCATTTTTGGCTTCTGGTACACAATGAGAGCAGAGAAAGAAGCCCCGAAGCAATAAGATCTGCCATTCCCCCTTTTCTTTAAAAGATGCTGCTTAAATATATATATATATATATATATATACACACATACACACTATTATATCCTCTAGAATGAATGACAGTCTGTGCCCCATATAATGTTCTATATTAGGTGGCTGTCCTAAATTTTACGAAGAACGAATACTTAACATTGTGCAGGTTATAGTGATCTCAATGAAGAAGGAATAATGAACAGCTTGCAGGTCTTATTATCATTGCTGTAGCACTGCAAAAAAATTGGTACAAATATTGGCCCTGAACTGCAAAGAGTTTTAGGAATGTATTTATCAAGAAATCTGGTGAAAGTCTAGGGCAGTTGCCTGCTGACAAATGTACAGTCTTTAGAAGGCCAAATATGCTTGTTCAGAAAGTCCATTAAAAACTGAGTTTGATTGAAGATCCATCATCAAAATTAATTGGGATGCCAGTGTTGATGGACAGAGAGAGCAGATGAGTGCTATCTTGCTTCTAGACTGGAGTGCAACTTGCTGCCCTCATTAGGGCTCTGTGGCTCACAGGAGCCTCCATAGCTTCTCTCTACCTCCAGTCACTTGCTGCCACTGTTCTGTAAGCCACTGCCTAGCTGTAATGGCTGCTCACTTCAAAGGTAGGCAGGGCCATGTGGCCCCAGGCAGGACATGTGAAAACATATTATTAAAAAAATATTTGCAAATTATCACTACAAAAAACATTCTTTGGCTGTCAACCCTGTTCTAGGGTCTCCTTTGGCATAGATGTACATCACCAAGTAAAACTGGAAGTTATAATAATGAAGAACAGGGTGGATCTCCACAGTTCTTGACAGAGGACACTACACTGATTCAGATCCAAATGGATAATTTCTCATCTTGTGCAGATAGTGCTTTCACCATCACTGGATTGCTTTTATTAGTTTTTCATAGTTCTAGGAGATTTTAATGAAGAAGACTGGGATCACTAATATTTGATCCAGAGGTTCTGTTTCATTAACTCTTCCCTCTTTATACTTATTGTCTATGCTCTGCTGCATAAAGCACAGGGGACATGCCTGAAATTAACTTACTAAGCAGTTTAGTTTATGTCCTTATGTGGTTAAATAGCTGTTTATAAGGTATAAGCCATGTCAGTTGCATATTAGGTTAGCAAAGCAGTCTCATGGAAAAAAACCCCAGACTATAACCATAGAGATAGGACGTGTAGACATTATGCTGACTCTCCTATCACCTTCCTTCTCTCTCAAGGCAGTATAAATGTCAGTATATTTTGAGAAAGAATCATCTCTTTTTCTTTTTCTACCATGCTTTGCATAATAGAGTCCCAATCCTGGAAAAGACATCAGAATACAAAAAGCAACAACAGGTACTGCTGTTCACATGCCTAGAACATATGGCCATCTACTGACTTGGATGCCATGTTCCTGCTCAATACTGGTTACTTTCATTGCACTGACCTCTCTAAACATACCTCCGACTAAAAAAACCAAGATCCTACTTGACATTTCCAGTCTTTCTCTAGAGAACAGACAGATTTCTCTAAATAAATTCTTAACTCAGTATTATTTTTAAGCTAGGTGACATCAAGGTCTGATGGTATTGACAACACCCCTTTCAAATGCTGCATAAAGTTTTTTGCAAGCTAAACTCAGCAATCTAATTTCCCAATTTTCATTATTTAGGCTGTAAGCAATTCAGGAGGATAGTTCATTTCCTATGTCTGTACAGTGCTCACTGTATAGGATTCTGGTCTATACCTAGAGCTCCCAGGTACTACAATAAAACAAGCCAGCAATCATTATCTCACCCAGAAAGTATATACACCCAAGCCTCAACCATTAAATATGTATTATATCTGTTTGCCATGGAAAAAATAGTATTAAAAAACAAATATTAGTCTATCATCTGTTTTTGGCATCTTAATACTTTCTTTGTTGTTTCAGTTAATAATTTTAGCTTTTCCCCCCTGCATTTTTCACTTGGTTGTCTAAATATTTACTCTCATTGGTCCTTTCTGCATTTAATTCTAATTTCAGACCACAGAAGAAATTAAATATACAGATGACCGGTTGAGGATGGGCGGTTTCTAACATTTTGTCACTATTTGGAGAATTCTAATATTATAAAAGCCTTAGTCTGTCTGTCCATAATGCTTTATTCACACTCTGATTGGTTGTCTTGGCAGCCAATCAGAGAGCTCCAACAGATAGAGACACATGATGGAGTGCCTCCATGACAGCGGGGACTGAGGGACCAGAGTTGGGGGGGCGAGACCAACGGCACTCTGGGTTATTCATAAAAATTAAGCCCCTCCCTCCCTAGAGGGAGAAGATGTACTGTAACTGGTTGTGTGGGTCAAGCCGCTATATTGAAAACAGTTTCTTTAAAACACTCTTAAAACTGCCTATTTAAAACTAAACAGAACAAACACCAAAACTCTAATGCCCATTTCTGAGAGTTTTTCTATGGCTTATGTGATACGCATGGTTTTTGATTATGGTGTGCTGTAAATATTTTCTAGGCTTTGTAATGATCTGTGCATCTTGCCCATTGTTTTACTGCTTGAGAATAAGGTATTTTTGGAGAAGGCCATTCTGATAAAATATTGTTCTTTCACCAGTAATATATAATTAAATGCCATTAAATAAAAAACAGGATAACATTCTTGGAATAGTTTTAATAAAAATGTCCTTTTGCTAAAACTAGAGAACTTGTATGCAATTTGAGAATGTTCATCCCTCTCATTTTAATTGTCATGATGTCATGACTTGCTCTTGAGCTGGATTTAAGTGAGGGAAAGTTGTGCAGAGTCACCCTCACTCTCTCATCCAGGCCCACCTGAATCCAGTTGCATGACAGTGTCGAGATGACTGGAGACAAGTCTGGATGCAGCAGATAGCTATCAGGTCCTACTGCATCCAAACTGATGCCCTGCACTATCCACACAGCTCTTGCCATCTGCCTCCAGAGCCGAGAAGATTAGCATATCTTCTCAGCAACCTGATCCACCAGAGATTTTCCAGAGGGAGCTTGTTGTAGCTGTCCACTCTGGTCAACAATCTGGTCCTGCCCTTACTTTTATTTCAGGGTCAGCTCCCCAGTCCTTTCTCTGCCAAGGGCTAAACTGCAAGGCAGTGGGGCCTGGGGTTTTAGGGCTTCCCAGACTCACCCTTCCCTGGGGTTTGGCCCTGATAGCACTTTCTAGGGCCTCCACCACAAGCAGTCCCACCACAGTGACTCCAACGTTCAGTAGGATGAAGTTTCTGGTCAGACCCAGTTTTCGGTCATTACCTACACTTTAATTGTAGGAGTTCAGTAAAAACAGATGCAAGATAGACACATGCTTAAATAAGTGTGGATATGTGAATATGGATCTAAATAATTACTAGATGAGATTGCAATCTTGTTTTGTTACATGCTTCACTTCTTGAATTTGCTCCTGTTCAGTTGCAAATGAGCCCAGTTTCTTAGTATATATTAATTTCACTATGTTTAAGATGATTGTAACTTTTTTGTCAGGCTTTAGATTCCAATTTAAAGAAAGAGCATCTGAAAATAGAATTATTGTTTGGTTGTGTGGCAGGACCGTCCCTAGGGGTGCCGTGACCTCCCCTAATGTCCTTGCCAATCGTGCCAACCTGGGCCTTGAATCCACCCTCTATCTCGCCCGCCACGTCTTTGATCTTATTATTATTAATGGGAGGCTGCCTTCCTGCTTGGCACAGGGCTGGTCTTGCTACACCGGGACTTCGTTCTGTTCCCTGTGCTGGTCCTCTCCCGGGGCCTACTCGATATGCTTGCCCCCTCTCCCAGGCCTGCTCAATGCACGTGCCCCGCTTCTGAGGCGTCTCTCATACTGCGCCCTTTTTGCCCACCCCAGGCTTCTCAATGGGCTTACTCCCCTCTCTGGGCTTTTCAATCACAGGCAGTGCCCAATTCGGGCCTGCCTCCCGTACGTCCTGTGGTCACTCGCACTCAGGCCCGTGCCTTGTGCTTCCCGCACTCGCCCACACTGGGGCCTGTGCTTGCGCTCCTCGTGCTCCTTGCCCGCACTCGGGCCTGTGCTTGCGCCTCTCGCGCACCTGCCCGCACCGTGGCCGCCTATACTTGCGCCTCTTGCACACCCGCCCACACTGGGGCCTTCTATGCCTGATTTGGGCTTCCTGTGCTTGCGCTCCTCGCCGGCACTCGGGCCTGTGCTTGCGCTCCTCGCACCCCTCGCCCGCACTCGGGCCTATGTTCACGCCTCGCGTGCGCCCGCCCACACTGGGGCCTTCTATGCCCGACTCAGGCTTCCAAGGTTGGGGCTCAGGCGGCCTTAGCCTCACCTGACCCCCCAGACCCGCCTTCTTGGGCCTATGCCCCACTGGGGCTCTTCCCAATTGGGGCTCGTCCCAATATCGCCCCCGCTGGGCTGGGGTCAGGACACCTCACTACGCGACACCCTCTGTGGTGCTAGGAACTCCCCCTCTACCGGGGAGCTCCCTTGAGGCCTCCTCCACCCCTACAGCCTCGCCCGGTCCTCCAGTGTAATAATCACAACAACCCGAAACAGAAACTCAAAGCCCCTCTGCTACAACGTAAACCTTAAGCCAACCTGGCTAACCTTCTCTCATCCCTGTCGGGTCCTCTCCACCCTGGTGCACAACACTGCCCTGCTCGCTGTAGCAGAGCTCTTGTTCCTTAGGCTGTCAGAGGGGAACTGGCTCTGGCCTTAGCCTCCTCTGTTTATAAAGGCCAGGCCCTGCCCCCTTCTGGTCAGCTGACACAATCAGTTGCTTTAGCAACTCACACCTGTGCTGCCCTCTCAAGTGGCAGCCAAGCCCATATTACCATTATCAGTAGCAGGCACCTTAGTGCCTGCTACAGGTTGATATAAATGGATCCTATAAATGCGCCCTTAAGCTCCTTGGCAGATAAAAACCTCAACTCAATGGCAAACCTCCCAACTACTATTAAGCCCTAAACCAATGCTGACTTTGGATTATATGGTCTAATCATTCAACATAGATGATTTTTGGGTTTTGAACTGGAACTTAACTTGACAAGCCAACCCCTTGCATATGCAGATTTAGACATTTAAATTCCAATTTGCATTCAGCTTTCACTTAAGCAGTATTTTTCAGAATACTCCATTTGGTTTTGCTTAATGATTTTCCATGCTTCTCTGTTTTTGCCATTTCTGATTGATGAATTTGTCATTTCTGAGTAACTATTAGTATTCTTTTTCATATTCATTAAAGATTACAATTCAGTTTCAAGTGAGTCATAGATGTATCAACTTAGCGCAACTTGGAAAGTACTAGGATAAAGTAAGATAAGACAGAAGATTGTCACACACATAGCCCTGGCAGAACTTCCTTTGTCTGGACCCTACTGAGGTCTCCCGTGTTAGCAATCTACCTCATAAGGTCTTGTATAGTTTAAGTGTATGGAGTCTAAAAACACTCTGCCTTCACATCTTGTTTGGGGACTTCATGCCTGCTTTTCAGATGCAAGTCCTCTGATGGCATTCCCTGCTGAGATCTGGGAGCCATGTTCCCAGGAATTATTTCTGGCTGCAAGCTTAGACCCCTTTTAGACTGCAAGCTTAGATTGCAAGCATAGTCCACTCTTGTGGAACTCCAGTTTTAAGGGAATACACAACAAAGTCAGCAAAACCATAATTACCCTTTTTTAAAAGCATAAAAGATACACAAATTGGACAAAATATGATAGTCCCTCACACAGCCTACACAGCTTTCCCCACAAAATCAGCTCTCCAAAACTGGAATGTGTATCTTAAGCGCAGAAGTTTATTTTTTCTTCCCTGAACTAGAAGCAGGGCAGATTAGAGCAAGTACTGTGTCTCCTAGCCACCAAGATGATTGCCACTTCCCCCTAGGGCTCCAAAGCTCAGGGATGGAGTCCCATGTTAACCTCTCTGTAAGTCATCAAAGAGGTAGTAGTTTTTATCTGAAGAGCCACTGATCTGGCTGATGGTAAGTGAACTTCCACAAGCAGTCTGTAGCATCTTGATGACACTTGTGGTTTGAAAGCAGCACATTATTTTTTACATCAGGGAAGTCAAATATATGGCCTGCAGGCCATACTTATAGCCTGGGCTAGTAGTCCATGTACCAATCCATTCTATCTAGCTCACTTCTGGTCTACCAGAGATCAGGAGTGTGGCCTACTGTAGAATTTGGGGTCTCTGGACTACGATGGACATGGCCATCAATGACAGCCCCAGAGACTCAAGTGGTGAGTACCACTGGTTTAGACTATAAAATCCTCAGATTCCCTCTTATACTGTGGCCTCTTAGTGCTAATCTACCGTAAATGAGATCACAGTTTATCACATGTATCAACTGACCATGACAGAGGTAGTGGTAGTAGCAATAGAAAGACAGCAGTCAGCATTCTTATCTGCTCAGTATAGTCAACTCACACTTTCATACTTTTATTTTAGTTTTACTTTGATCACCGGTATTTCTTAAATTCTCATCTTCTAGGATTATAAATTCATGCTTCTTTTTTTGCCCCCTTTTTATTAACACATTTACAGTTATAGAGAGAAACTTGAAAAAGACCTAAAGCAGCACACACTCTAAAAACACTAGAGCCCCTGCTACATCACATATACTACACAACTAACTAGTTAAACATGTAATAAATTTAGACAGGCCACATGTGCAAAGTAAGACTGGCTACAAGTGCCAAATAACGATCACACAATTAACTGATTAACCATACAATAAATTTAGACCAGTATGTGTGCAAAGTAATCATCACACAATAAAACGATTATCCAGATATAAAAAGAGCCAACCAGTCATGAAGATAGTGCTTGAAAGTGTGCAACAACTCTACAGCTAGTTTCTATCCAGCTTTAATTTGAACATTTGCAGGGCTCTAGAAGCCAAATCAACTGAACCTTAGAAAGTTTTTTTTTCTTTCTTCTTTCTATATCTCATGCCCCAGGTTCTCCCATGGTTTTGGATTGTTTTTTATAAAGCAAATGACTAAGCAATGTTAAGATTTGGAGACAAACCACTGCTTCTTTCCTCCTTGTGCCCCTTTTCCAATTTTGTTGTAAAAATATTTTAATCTACACTGCAACACTTCCACTCAGTGTTCAGTATTTGGAAAGCTCTAAATGTGCAGATATGGCATTAATACTTCCTACTTTCTCATTATAGAAAACATTCTGCTGATGTGGTATATATCTGATTATTTGTGTATGTACTTATGTTGGAAAAGTTCAAGAAAATATTGCAAGAAAGAGTCAGCTAATTAAATTATCTGACAATCTATGGCTGAATAGGACGACCTTATCGCAAGGGGGTGGAAGTGCGGTTTGTTGGGTTTTTTTGGAGCAGGGTTGGTTTTTTTGCTTTTAGACCCCATCATTTAAAACATAAGTTACTTTATTAAACTTACAAATACTAAAGAAAAAAAAGAAACTGCCACAGCATAAGCAAAAGGCTGACTATACAATCAAAAGCCCAGAAGACCCAATTTCTTCGTAAAGTACCTGATGGACATCGTGACAACCTGATTGCTTTCCACCACCAATTTTTGGAACATGTGAAAAATACTATATGCTGCTTGCTGGTATGTGGTCCAAGATGACTCATAAATCTTCCTTTATCTCCTTCGTGGTGTTAGCAGAAAAAGATGAGTTGCTTTTTTCCATCTCATTCACATGTCTATCTGTCTGTTACCTGTGCCCTTGAGCAAAGATTACTGATGCCCTGTCTTTGATATATGACACATCACATGTAGCAGCTTTTCATCAAGTGAATTAACCTGGAAAAATGCAAACCTACCTGCCAGTTGCTTCCAAACTTTCCACAATTCCTTTGTGTTCTTCCATCCTCTTATGCAGCATAAAGCATGCAAGAACAAGGTTGCCAAATACAGAATATTACAGTATCTATGCAATAGGAATAAGAAATAATTTGCTTAAGTATACCACCAAATATAACTTTCATAAATGATTCAAAACTGTGAAATAATCTACGAGTCTTATTCATAGTTTAAAGTGCTTTAGGCTTAAAAATAGAGGATGCAATATCAAGCCTGGGTCTCCCCAAATTATGTGCTCTGAGTCATGGACATAAGCAATTATTGCATTTCACATAATGCATTATTGATATGGTTACAGAAACAATTCTGCAATGCTAATCAATATGGCATGATTGGTCAGAATGATGTATATTCTACAAGCATTCTTCTGTAAAACTTAAGATGTACAAGTGCAGTCTGAAAGCAGAAGCAGCATCTTCATGCATTGAAGCTTTTGTAATGGCTACACTGTTCCCTGATTTTTTTTAAATATATTAAACTGTTTCGCTGTTTTGTTTTCCTCAAGGTTTTCTTTTGAAAAAGCAGACAATAAACAAATCTGTTGGGTGCTATATCCCCTGTAAAGGCCTTCAATCTCGCATTCTGAAGATGCCAATTAAATAACTATTCTGTTGTTAATTAGCAAGACTCAGAAGCAAAAAAAAAAATAACTTCTCTGACACTAATTCTTTGGCTTAAACATACTTTATTATTATCATTATTATTATTATTATTAATTGGCCCAAAATCTTAACTGATTGGAACCAAAAAACAGAATTTAAAATGCCACAACTGTACTTCTTGTGTTTCTCATATTTTCAGATGGAATAAGAAAAGTCTCAGCAAGATTCAGTTCAGGATATAAGCAGCCACAATACACGTTGCATGTTTCCAGAAGGAAAAATGTATAATTATTTTTTCGTTCATACATTAAAATTTCACCTATTTATTACAAGTATTAATGAAAGCAGTGACTGAAAAAAAATAAACATTGATATATAATTTCCAATGAATTGGCCTAAGAGTAACTTGTAAAAATAGGATTAATGGTACAAAGCATGTACTATATAAAAATAGCCTGTAGAAAAAAGCATTAAGCAATTACAACTCTAGCACTGAAGGCTCCAATATTATAGGGTAATATTTCCTTAATGTTAGACTTCATTAACCCTAAGATAATCTCTCATAAATTTTGCTGATTTTTAAGGAGAAAAAATAAATTATGTTTATTAAACTACTGAATATGTTTATGAAAACAAGACATAATCTAGTGCCATAAACTTCTTGTCTTTATCTGAATAATCAAGAAGCTCATAAATAAAATATCACATAACAAAGTGAGTGTTAAAATTCATTACCGTAATAGCTATGTTCATGATCTATTTCATTAACACTCCTCCTCTCCTTGAATAAATGGGTTCTTTGGTCTACCAGAGCAAGGCCATTTACAAGACAAAATACTAAGCTGCTTTTTCTCATTTTCCCTTATCTGTTCTATTCCTAACTTTCTAAATTAATTCTTCCCTTAAATCTTATTGTTCCTTCCAGTGTAACTCAGAGCACATTAGAGAAACCGGAAAGAAATATAAGCAAAAAAATGGGTCTATAGAGTATAAGTTAATTAGGGAACTAAGTGACTAGTGATGAGATTTGATGGCATGTAGTTCTAGAGTGAATTTAAGAAGCTTAACTTTACTTAAAATACTTAAAATACAATACAAATATAACAGACATGCAAGGGAGCTGTATCAATCTAAAATTGTCTAATAGTTTAGCTCTAATGGCCGGGAAGACTGTACATGGCTGCATAGTGATTGCATCCCAATATGAAACATCCCCATATAAAACAATTTCACACCCTCTCCTTTCATCCCACCTGCATTCCTACTCAGCCCACACAACCCTGGTTCCCCCTAAACAGCCTTGACAGTTTGGGAAATCACATTCCAAACATGTACAGTTGAACACAAACAGCTACAGAAATTACTTGTTGAGGTGTATATATACACAATTGTGACTCTAAACTTAAAACCTACCACTCATTAATACTGCCTGTAAAAAGTAAGTTTCAAATCTCACAAAAAGCTCTCTTAGTTCTACCTCTACTGCAGTGACAACCATCACCCTTTTCCTTTATGGCTTGTTTCATGCCCAAGACGTAATTCAGAAAAAACCCTTATTTAGGCACTTGAAGTTTTGTAAGGTCAGATTACTATTGTGAAAGATGCTGTGAATTATTTGAAGACTATTATACTGAGATGCGACAGAGTCATGGAATATTTAAATACTAACTGCACTGATTTTATAAATGTTATATGTGGGATTGCTTTGCAGATGCCTTCTTGAACAAACAGTTAAGATGAAGACACTGCAAACTGACAGGCACAAGGCTATGTGCAACAAAAACCAGAGCCGCAGAAGGACCTCAAGTGTTTTACACCCACTCTCATATCCAGGTGGGAGATGGTCATGTGTGCTCCAGACATATCATTTAAAGCTCTAATTTTTTTTAAACACAAATTCTGTAACTATACAGGAATGTCAGTCTTCTCTCTGCACTCTATGATACTTGTCCCATAGGGTTTAATTGGTCTGTAGAAGATCTAAACTCGAGTCCTCAGTTTAGCATGTGATACAGTCATATAACTTTTAAAAATTTAGATTAAGAAGTTCTGTATTTATTGGTATTTGCCTAACTACTATCTCATCCCTTATATCAGCACTTAGGTGCCACGCAGATGTGCACTTCAAGTCCACATACATGTTTAATGTCTTAGGAATTACTGTTCAACTGAAAACCTGGAATTCAGGGCACTTAAAACTTAGGGGAAAGGGTAGAGGACTATATAAGAAAAGGCAGAAGTCTGTAGAATGTTCTATAGGAATTCATCGTTACCATAAATCTAAGAAAATAAAGTACATATGAAATCCTGTAAACTTGTAATAACATTCAGTTTTCAAATAGTATGAAGAGGACATCTTCATTTCCAGAAATTCCTGAGAAATCACGACATCAGGATTTAAGAAGGGATGTTGTTTTTAAAACCATGAGTATTAATACTTTTAGTCCTAAGAAGGTCAAATATGAGATTGTAACAGACTCTGATGGTATTGTAAAATTTCTGATTAAAATGTATTCATGCTACAGTTTCCTTAACTTGCACAGGTAAGGAAAAAGTGGGGACAGGGACCACAGAGTTAATACTCCTAATAAATGCTTTTACTGAAGAGATGCTGGTCTTTTCTACTGTGAGGAAGCCCAGTATGGGGGTGTGCTCCTTTTCCCCCTGAAAAGGACTCCATGATGTATGTAATCAATACGGGTCAAAGGACTGAAAGGCCTCGAGTGGGATGAAACTAACCTGCCAACTCCCCATGACCTTCCCTCTGCTCCCCCACACACACTCTAGAAGCCATAACTGGGCTGGCTTCAGGGAGTAATCGTTATCCCAAGCAAGGAAACCCTCAGAGCATCTATGACAGATACAAAAGAATACTGAACAACCACACTAACTGAGATTATAGGATCATAGGAAAGTAGGGCTAGAAGGGACCTCACAAGGTCATCTAGTTCAGCCCCCTGCTGCAGGGATCGTCCCTGATTAAAATATCCCAGTCAAGTGTCCGTCTCACCTGCTCTTGAAAATTTCCAATAGTTAGTCTATTCTAATGCTTGACTAACCTCATAGTTATTTTTGTTGCTCTGTGCTAGACTCTTTTGCAATCTGGCCACATCCTTCTTGAAGTGCAGGGCCCAAAACTAGATATAGTACTCCAGGTGAGGCCTCCACAGTTATGACAACATGAGGTTGATCAGTAATTGTTCAATACAATTATCACATCTACATGCCCCCATAGTGATACTAGTGTACCAAGCCCCTTTTCAATAAAAGTTAAATTTATAGCCATTTATGTTACTTGTAGTGCTGCAGGAACATGCAAGAGTAACCATTACAACCTCACAGGTGATGCACACTCCAAGAAAGGAAGCAGTCATTCTTCAGAAGTAGTTATTTCTGCCCATAACCTTCCTATTTGGGCAGGCATTCAGCAAACAAAGCTAGGCTGCAATACTGTTTGGTATATTTTGTTTTATTTATGATCTTCTAGTTCCACTTTTAAATGTTTCTGTTCTCTTACGGTAAGCCTCCTCGATCCATTGTTGGGAAGGGTGGTATATAAATTACTTTAAATAAATTAATACAAACAAATTAAAAGGAACTAGAAACTACATTTTAAAGGCTGCTGAATCCCTGGCCTGGGGCCAGATTCCAGCCCACAGAGCCATGTTACCCAATCCATGGAGCTCCCTACAGTCCAGCTTGGAGGCATGGGAGTGCTGGCAGCTAAATGCCATGCCCTTGCTGCCAAATATCCAGACTTGTGAGGAGCCTTGCAAGATAGACAGCTTGGCCCTGCCTGCTAAATGCACCTGTATGGCACTAATCAGGCTAGAGTGAGGCTGACTGTGGCCTAATCTCTGCATGCAGGCCAGGTGGAGGTACCATGGGGCATGATCCTGGCATGCAGGGCCTGATCTGGCCTGTAAACACTAAGTAAGACTTAAAGTAGGCCAACGAGTAGTATTGTCAGTTGCAGAACTGTAGTACACAGTTAATGTACTAGTCAGAAACATGGCCAACATAATAGACAGGAACACAGCTAATGATTAAGTAATTGGTGGTCTTCAAGATATTCAAAATGACGGGATTAAAAAAGTTAAAGTGGCAACGCAAAAGCATTCACAATCAAACCATGGTAATGAATGAGCTAATGGATTACATCCACAGGATTTTTGTTAAGTGGCAAGACTATTTTAGTTGAGTTTCAGTGCAACAAAAAAGAGGATGAAAAAATTACCAAGGAAATAAAGAACTTACATTAAAAAATGTTGGCTTGAAGACATTGCGGATGGCCCCTGACATTAAACAAGTCAACTGTCTCTCTCAATATAAGAAAGTAATTATTTACAAAGTGAACTAATACTAGCAACTGTGACAAGTAAAACAACAAAGCTCATAAACACATAAAAAGGCTGATCTGTGCAGTTAGACTGAAAAAGAATATATTCAACATTTTGGATGAAAAACATTTAGGTTGACAATTTATTGTAACACAGCTTGCATTTCATGTTGGAAAATGAAACAAATTTAAAAGCTCAACCTTGTCCTCAACTTTTACTTGGAAAAGAGAGAATACATTACTTTTTAAAGCATGAATTCAAGTCACGGATATTTGTTGAACATTTTGGATTGATGCCAATGACTGCCACAATTGCTATGTCGAGTAATTTAATGGTAGTAATTGCCATTTTCCTCATCCTTAAGTGTCTTTCAAACAAACTTGCAGATGCAACACCTTTAAAATATGGTCAAGTTCTCTGACTCCAGCCAGGAATCCTTTTGTTTGTATCTTTAGATTCACAAATACAGGCCTCCCAGAACACACTCCCAGGCCTCCTATCTGTCATTCTAGTCAGTAAAAGTATTTCAGTCTACTGAAGCAGATGCAACCAATATTTTTAAAAAATGAATCCTCACATACTGTTATAACTAACAATAAAGACAGCCCTAAAATATTTCACTATATTGTTCCTCAAGCTAGGTAACACTCTAAATTTTAGCATTAATTAATTAATCAGTCAGCTGTCAAACATCTACTAGAATTACAGTGAAGTTACTACTACACTATACTAGCAAAATCAAACAAATCAAGAGTAATTTGCTAATACTGCCGAACATCATTAATAAAGGTTTTAGCAAATGAGCTCTAAGTCAGGAAGATATATACTTAACATATTTAAAAATATTCACAAAACATTGATTTTAACCACAATAAATATGAATCTCTCCCGTGAAAACTAACCACATCACTTAGAGCTATGTTGGTTATTTCTCATTAGACTTCTGCTTTCATATAGGAAATCACAATTAATTGCTCTCAAAAAAATCATTTAGTGAAAAAAATCTAACTCATAACTCCAAAATATTAAGCAAAGTTCAGAAGATAATTTTTATTAAGCAAAATTCAAACTTGAGAAGACTCGATATCTGCTGTATAAATTGCCCAGCTTACCAAAGCACTATCTGTTGAAAGAGCACTTGCTCCAGGTCCTCGTACCAAACTTTAGAACACACAGACACAATTTCTGTTGAAGCACTTTAAGCACTATAACATACAAAATGCAAGGAAGCAGTCCCCAGATCAGATGGTCAAATGTAAGAGTAAAGAATTTTGCAATTCTGCTTTAGCAAAGATGGAGGTACATACAGAGCCAGAATACACTACTGAAAAGACTCTAAATGTGACATTTAAATACCTTCATGAAGATTTAACAGCTCTTGCTGAAGTATTAAACATAAAAGGTTTTTCTGTATTCCTTATAATTAAAAGGTACTTTTAAAACGCAGGGGGGTTTTTGTCTAAAATGTGCAAAATTTACTTGTGTAACAAAATAATTAAGTCACTAGGATTGTATTTTACTTTAGAAAATTGGAAGCTTATTTCACTGAACTGTCATTTTTATCTCAGCAGTGATTTTGGCTTCTTAATCTAATTATTTTTTTCTGAAACCATTTTACTGCTAATACATGAAAGACATGAAAAATTAAATTACATAATAAAGCATGAAGGGCACATAGTTATGAGATACAGTGCCCCTGAGAGGAGTGAGCTCTGCGCCTTATGCTTGATGAAAACTTTTAAAATATATATACACACAAAAATTAAGATAATATTTATGATAAGGTTAATATAGCCATTACTCGTGAGAAGGATATATTTAGAAGCCCCTTGATTTTAAGGAATCAAACCATAGATTAGAAACTTTTGAGTGGTATAAAAAACACAACAGAGAACTATTTTTACTTAGTGTTTCCTGTCAGACACTATAGGTAGGCCTCTGCAAAGCAGCTAATATTCACTTCACATTCAGCCAATTCGGGGGACAGAGATTTAATACAGTGATTAGAATCACTGTCCCGAATCGATTCAGCTGAATCCGATTTGGAGATTTAGCTGCTGCAAATCAGCCTAGTCTTCTACTCACACAGGCCCCACTGCCCGCCCGCTCTCCCTTTTGGGGGGAAAAAAAGCCCGAGCTCACTGGCTGCTGCCAGGTGAGGAAGGAGGGTCAATCCCTACTGCCCCATGCTGCATAGTGGGGCACCACCACAAGGCCCCTGACTACCCTCGACTACCCCTGCCTTACCAGCCCCCACCTCCCCATGGCTGTCCTCTTCAGCCCAGCTGTGGCCCTTAAAAAAAACAAACTTCATTCTCCATAGAGGAGTTTGTGCTCAAAGGACAAGTGATCCTTGCTTCCCCCCACTGTGTGGGAGGCTCTGCCATGAGCCCCCAGAAGCCCCAAAGCCACTGCAGGAGCCAGTGAGTTTGGGAGGGTTTATTTTTTCTTAAAATGCTGGGAGCTAGGACCCATGGGGGAGCCATGCGGGGGGCTGGGAGAGCAGGCAGGGGTGAGGGGGGGCTGGGGGGAGCAAGCAGGAGATGGAGCCTAGCAGGGGTCCCTCCATGGGCCCCTCCCCTCTCCTCCAGCCCCACCTCACCTGGCTCCTACTTACCAGGTCAGAATCTGCATCCAGCTCCCTGCTGCAGCAGGTGAGGACTGCCCGAATCACTGAAGCTCTCTGAATCTATTCGGAATTGATTTGGAGAGCTTTGAATCAATTTGGACCTTTTAATTGGTCCCCTGAGTTGATTCAGATTCAGAGATTTGGCCACCGAACTGGGCCAAATCTCCTCTGAATCGAATCAGCACCCGAAGCTTTGCACAGCCCTAGCTATAGGTAACTATGAGAGGTAATCACCGCATAGCCACCTCAGCCTTGGAGGCCACTAATGTTTCACCATTAACTTATTTTACGCATATTAACCATCTCCTAACCAACATACAAAGACGTATTCCTCCTTCTCCCCCAATTCAGTACTTGAACAATTAATGGCCGACCCTTTATGCTGCTCTCATTTCCACATCAGATTCCTCTACAGCACTGATTCTGAACTAGGTGCCCTAGTGTGACTTTAGATCCTTTCAAGGGTGCTGCAGTGTGCCACGCAATGTTAGTACTGATAGTCATGCAAACATGACTCTCAAGATAAACCCAGAGATTTCATATAGGAATTTACAGTGTTATAGATTCATAGACACTAGGGCTGGAAGGCACCTCGGAAGATCGAGCCCATCCCCCTGCACCAGAGGCAGGAAGTCAGCAGGGATCAGGATCCCACCAAGATAAACATCCAAATTTCTCTTGAAGGTGTTCAAAGGAGGTGCTTGAACCACCTCTGGTGGCAGCCTATTCCAAACCTTGGGGGCTCGGATAGTAAAGAAGTTCTTCCTTATGTCCAGCCTGAAACGGTCATGGAGGAGTTTGTGACCACTCAACCTCATCATCCCTTGGGGTGCTCTTGTGAACAGACATTCCCCCAGATCCTGATGAGCACCCCTGATAAACTTATAGGTGACCACCAGATCACTCCCGAGCCTGTGCTTTTCCAGGCTGAAAAATCCCATGGCTCTTAGCCTCTCATCATATGGTCTATTTTCCTGACCTCTGATCATGCATGTGGCTCTCTTCTGCACTCTCCCAAGCTTCTCCACATCCTTTTTGAATTGTGGAGCCCAAAACTGGATGCAATACTCAGCTGTGGCCTCACCAAGGCCGAGTACAACAGGAGAATAATTTGCTTGAGAAGGACCCGTGGATGTAAGCCAGCATTTTGCTCACTTTACTAGCCGCAGCATCACAGTGCTAAAAATCTTCTGACCTGCTGTGGTCTTTCTGAGTTCTTTGCAGCAGAGGAATTGGTCCATTATTTTTCTTTATTCAAAAAAATGAGCAAAAAAATGAATAGCTGGCATTTTCCAGGAGGTGCCTTGAGTCTAACAAAGGGCTCTGACTCTAAATAAAGTTTGAGAACCATTGCTCTCCAGCATTTTCCTATTTCGTCTTTGGTAAATGCAGCCTTCATAGCAGTCACTCCATCTCCATTCTTGACCTCCCTTACATGCTTTATAAAAACAGTTGTGTGACCATCTCTATGCGTTTAAGTACAGCACAGAGTCAATACCACCAAGGACCATTTATTTAGAAACTCAGAAACTTGAAACAAAATTAAATGTAGAACTCTCCTACGCACAAGAGGATCCACCACAAAGTCTAAAGCAGTCTTCAGATTTCTTATTGGGCAAATTGTATGTTTACTCATAATACTGCACAAACTTTTCCCCCAAAAAATAGCCTTCCAAAATTGGGGTGTGTGTCCTAAGTGGGGAAGAAGGGAACCTGCTTGCAGAATGAATGAGGCAACAGACTGCCGACTTAGATTAGATATGCACCTATGCTACCCACTTCTAACCACAGTAAGTGAGCCAGTGCAGAGGACCCACTGCTGCAGTTAGACTCTCTAGGTACCTGAAATAACTCAGGTTTCTCTATACTGCACTGCATTTCCCTTAGGAATGCAGAAGTATGTAGAGCAATTGCTATGGACCTACCTAAATAGCGATTTTGAGGATTTCACAAAAACTGCCAAATATAATCCATGAAGAAAAAGGTAATAGTCTTAAATTGTTATTATTCCCCAGAAGTTGAAAGTGCCAGCTGGTGGGGCAGCACTGCAGCAGAGAAGATGGCAGCTGCCCCTCTCCTTCCTCCCCACCCAAGGCGGCTCTGCCAATCAGTGCTGACCAGCAGGACCAAAGGGCAGCCAGCAGTCAAGCTAGCAGCCACCCCCCTTGTCCCTCCTCTTACCCGTGGCCTCAGCCAATCAGTGTTGAGGAGGCAGGGCCTCTCCATCAATAAGCACTGAATGCCAGGGCCACCACAAAATGCCTGTGAAATGAGTTCTTCATGTTGGGAAAAAACTGCAATAATGGCTTTCTCTTGCCACAAGTTAAGTAGGTCTCTAGCAATTGCTAGTCATTTTAGTGAAAGGAGGAATATTAAACAAGTGTTAGTCTTTGGCTACTAGGTAAATAATGAAAGAAAAATCCCACAGGATTCTTTCTAGATGTTGCCCGATCAAATGCCATAATTGTGTGCGCACGAGTACACACTATTTTGCCCACCATGATGTAGAAAGTTACTTTTGAGTGCAACACAAAAAAAGCCAAGTTCCAGTCACAAAGATTCCATAACAAATTACTCCACTAAAACTGAGATATTTTAACACTGGTGTTTGTTTGATCTAGTTCTACTGGTCCAAAACGCTGGCTTGGATCCATAGATGCTTCTCGAGCAAATCCCGGGACGTCATTCTCCCCTTGTACTCAGCCTTGGTGAGGCCGCAGCTGGAGTACTGCATCCAGTTTTGGGCTCCACAATTCAAAAAGGATGTGGAGAAGCTTGAGAGAGTGCAGAGAGCCACGCGCATGATCGGAGGTCAGGAAAACAGATCTTACGATGACAGGCTGAGAGCCACGGGACTCTTTAGCCTGGAAAAGCGCAGGCTCAGGGGTGATCTGATGGCCACCTATAATTTTATCAGGGGTGACCACCAGGATCTGGGGGAACGTTTGTTCACCAGAGCGCCCCAAGGGATGACAAGGTCGAACGGTCACAAACTCCTGCAAGACCGTTTCAGGCTGGACATAAGGAAGAATTTCTTTACTGTCCGAGCCCCCAAGGTCTGGAACAGTCTGCCAGCGGAGGTGGTTCAAGCACCTACATTGAACACCTTCAAGAGTAAATTGGATGCTTATCTTGCTGGGATCCTATGACCCCAGCTGACTTCCTGCCCTTTGGGCAGGGGGCTGGACTCAAGGATCTCCCGAGGTCCCTTCCAGCCCTAATGTCTATGAAATCTATGAAATACCTTTATTTTTAACACGGATATTGTTTTGTATGACTACTCCAACGGGTGGACATGCGTGTACAGACAAGAGACCATTTAAGCAGTGGAAACATTTTCCTCATGAGATGAATAGACTTAAGGATAACAAAAGCAAAAATGTTAGGGAAAAAAACTTCATTTTTATATACTGGAGTGTATTTTTTCTTTCTTTCTTTCTTTTATGATTTGTGTCTAAGATCCTGTTAAATATTTAAACAACAATACAGCATCAGTAAGTAAACTCCTTAAATCAGGCATCCTCTCTACTGCATAGTAGTAACAGATGTGATCTTATTAAGGCTATATTGTAACTCAACAATAATTTGTCATATTTGACATATTGTTAAATTATGTGCACCTGCCAGAACTATAGTAGCAATTACAAACTATATCTATTGCACTTTTACTTAAAGTACCTAAACAATTTTATGTAGATGTGAATACAATGTATGGAAAAAATGTCATTTCCTAAATGTCATCACCAAACAACGCCTAATGTCTCACAATTTCTTTTTATGTATATTTTATTATAGCGCCCAACTGTTTCAACACTCTAGTGGCTGGACTTTAATGTGGTTCAAGCAGCCCCAAGTAACATCACCAAATGTTTAACATCTGTGAAATTTGGACCAACAAATGCTCGTATTTTTTAAGGAGGTCATGCTGGCCAGCTTTCATTAACAATTACTTTAAACTTCAGTTTTCTTTATAGCTTTTCTAATGCAGGAAGGACACTTAGAGTTCACCTTACTAAACTGTCAAGCTTATTGCAAACTAATAGCATGCTTCTCTTTACCCAGTTTAACAAACAAAAAAAAATGAGTTTTCAAATATTTGCATCCAGCTTGCTTTCCCCATTTTTTAACTCAAGTAAAACAGTAAGTTCAAGTGTTTGACTTCAGGATATTTCCAAAGCAGTTTCAGAATGTCCTGGCTCTATATTAATTTTATTTGTGTTCCAACTTCCAAATTTTTCATTTAAAATATTCATATGTGCTTTCTGATCACAAGTTCTGTACATCTAAAGATTACATTTTTAAAATTATGTTTAGCAACAAACATTGAAACAATGAAACATTGTATTTTAAGAACTGCACCAAAATTCTCCTAGGGGGATGAAGGGAAGTAATACACGTGTTGTTTTTAATCAGAAAGCTGAGATCATATCTGACCTGTGTAAATACTACTGAAACCAATAAGGATTTTTGTACTGGCCTCAGTGACTTATTTTGTGGTATCCCATAAATGCTTTTAAACACTCAGAACTTTACAATTATAAAACCTGTTCCTGACATACTGATTTGTAACATCACGCTTTTCATCACAATCCTATTTGTAATTTCTCACTTGTAATAACCAACACTGGAAGTTTTTTCACTTGCTCGTTTTAAATAATAGCAATATGTGTTATTAGAGAAGGGGCTGAATCCCACTCTGGAAATAACAGGCAGAGAGAGTTACAAGAATCCACACTAATACTGTCCTCAGAACTCTTAAATTAGATGCAATTTAAACAAAGACAGGAAAAGGAAATGACAACAAAGTTAGAGAGGAACTAAATTAAAAGGATAAGAAGCACATCATTTATTTTGGGAGGTAAAATTTGAGCATTTTTGAAAGTGAAGGAAAATGTTTAAGGGGTGAAACCTAGACAAAAGTTAATACATTGATACAAGTTATCTTTTAGCAACCTGAACCTGCACTACATTTACTTTCATGTGATTGGTACCTACACAATTCAAGTAATTCCTTTTGCTTGTCTTTTTCTAAATGAATTTTTTTTTTTAGAGGTGACCCATGAAAGTGTAACTGCCTTCCATGCTCATTTTTATCTCATTTTTATGTAGAGACATTCCCCCAGCAGAAAACCTGAGTTTTATCTCACTTTTTTGAACCTAGTGGCAGAAGCACTTTTATTACTCTCCATTACTACTGGTTGACTCCAGACTGGATTAATGGATTCACATAAACCCACACCTCGAGCCTGACTGCTAGGGCTTGAGCAGGGTGAATCTTACGAAGCCTAGTAATACTACAGCATCTTGGACCTTGTGCATCTGGATGGGGACTATGATTTCACCCTGCAGTCTTGTTAGTGGCTGCTCTAATGCTTTTCCTTTTATTATTTATAAAGGGAATCAGTGCAAACACATTGGAAAGGCAAGCTACTATAAGACCATTCTTAGAACACAATTTATGTCATTTTATTTTAGAAATGTATGCATTATGTATGGGTTTACATAAATGTTTTTATGGAGTCTCTTAAATGATTCACCATAAGGTATATATTGATTATAATCTCTGCTTATTTAAAAAGGAGACTTGTTTACCCCACAGCATTTAATACCCCGAATCATGTTTCAACTTAATAGTGACACCAGTAAACAAAAGTTACCGATCTACCTAGTGAGTTATAAAACTTGTAAACATGCTGTAAACAGCTCTGTCATTTTATTTAGCATATTGCATTGTGTGAGCTGCTTTATCTACCTAGTGGTAAATCTTTATGTATCAAAAATGCTACAGAAGGCACAACAAATAAATTACCAACAGACACTAACATCTGACTAGTTAATCAAACAAATAGGACATGTAACAAAGAGAAAAGCTATAAATATTGACAACAAGCTGCTTCAGTCGCAAAAACATTCAATACTTCAGTTCTCAAGTGTGAGTTTTATATCAGTCCCCTGGAAACAGTTTGTATCCTCCAATAAATTTTTACAGTTGATTCACCTGCCTGATACCCTTCAGCCATTTTCTTCAGAAGCTGTCAAACCCGCCAACTATAATATATGGCCCGACCAACAAGAACAGCTGTAGCCATTCTCTCTGCTGGTTCCCGCACCCTGTTCTGCATAAAATAATACATCAAGATTAATTGATTTCCCGTCAGTCTCACAGAACAGAAAATTAATTTTCATGTAGCTATTTTCCTCAGCATATGAATTTTGTACATGGCAAGTAATTTAAGTTTTTAATTATTCATAAGAAAAAAAATTCACAACACATGATAAAGTGAGCTACTGAAAGCCCAAAGGCCATGGCTTGGGCCTTGGTTTGTGCTGAGACAACAATAGCATTCACTAATGCCTATATAAATAATATATGTATTAACATACATCTTAGTACAACACCAATTTCTCTCACTCTGACCCAAGACTACCAGGTCATACAGCAACACTTTGTCAAAGTCCTTGCACTGAGTTACATGTAGCATGCTAAAAGAAAAACATATAACATGTCAGCCATATTGGATTGACCTCCATTTGCCTCCAGTGTATGCATGCACCCTTATGAAGACAGGAAGCTATTTAGTGGCCAATATCTGAGCAGGATGCAAGTACAAGTTGCTAATCAACCATCTCAGCGGGTCCTCTACTTGCAGGTGACACTGACTTGCCGAGGAAAAACTGTTACTGGAAAAATAAAACAGAATCATCTGGCTGGTTAGAGATCAGTCTGTTCTAGAGACTTGCCAAAGTTCAACATGTAAAAGGGCATTCAAAAAGAAAAAAAACCCTCCACCATTAAGGGGTAGATCAGGGAGAGGAATTAATAATTTTAACCATCTAAAATGTCATTGGTTGGCCTCACATACTGCAGAGTATATATTTTTTTACCTTAAACTATATTTAGGATTATTTAAAGCAAATATATGAATAGATTGCATTCTGATTATAACAATTAGATTACAGCTAAGGATTAGGTATTGACTGCACAAGCTAAGGATTAGGTATTGACTCTACAATGTGCAAACTCAAGAATTATGATCTAGTGAAAAACTAGGATACTTCTGTAATAATTACTTATGCTGTAAGAGAAATGTTTATCACTGCATAGAGAAAAAGCCCAGCTCAAAACAGTGAGATCCAGAGTACCATGATTGTACTCTGTTGAAAAAAAGTGATTTTTTAGGAACAAAGAGCTTAGCATGTTTATAAGAACTTAAACAAACTTTCACAAGGAGCATACTGCAAGCTCATGCTGTAGGCACTGCAAGTTTTAAACTGTGGATTCATTTGGAAGGTCAGTTTTAAGTTTCAAATATTTTCAGAAGCTTAAGTTATAAATCAAAAAAATGTTGGTGTGTTCCATAAAGCTGTCCCCAATGGAAAAGTCCCCCAACATTATCAAATGATGCCAATGATAAATGCCAATGAAAAAAACCCACCAAAGAGTAGCAGCCAAGAATAATATGGCTCATCTCTTCTCTTATATTATGGTGAAACATGCAGGAACAGAAGGATACCATATTTACCACAATTCAGGGTAACTTCAAATTTAAGACAACCCTCCAATAATTACATTCTATATATGAAAACGTCATAAATTTGGTATAATGTTCTATGTATAGAATTTAATGGGGGGACTGTCTTAAATCTGTTCTCCCCCACCACTGCAGCAGAGCACGAAGTGACACTGGGGAGTTAAGTAACCTTACACTCACCTCTTACTCCCTGCTGTCATCCCTGGCACGATTTGCTCCCACTGGTGCTGCCTGTCCCCACACCCTGCTGCCCTCTCCAGCTTGTATTCAAATCCAAGAAAAGGTTATTTTCTTCCCCATGAAACAGGGAAGGAAAACCTCGTCTTAGATTCAAATAAACGTGGCACAACTACTTCCAAACTGGTGATCAAATGGTATATAGATTCTAGTTAGTCTGAACAAGTAGTGAAATATCAACATCATTAGAGAGGCATTGGTACACACTAGAAGCATTATGCTTAAGGTTTCTTCTGTGTTTCTGTTACAGAAATTTTTTTTCTCAAAGTTTTAAACTCTTTCAGGGAAAAAAAGTGATTTTTCAGGAACAAAAAGCTTAACATGTTTGTAAGAACTTAAACAAACTTTCACAAGGAGCATAATTCTATTTTTAACATAATAGATGCACCCAACAGAATAATTAATTCTTAATTATTTTTCCATAGAAGTTAATCACTTTTTTTGAAAGAAGAGAGCATACGTGTGTGTGTCCATGTGCATGTTTTAAATAAGGGGGTTATGTTGATTCAACATTATCCTCCTCTGCATTTTTAGCCATATTAAGAAACATGAAGAATAACATCTGAAACACTTACCTGCCAACATTAACATTCTGTTTTAATTGCTGCCAAATATGATGAATATCCAGGCACTCACCCACCTTGTCAGTTTTACCTGGTACAGCCTAATGTTCTACAGGTTCCAACGGAATGCTCACTAGAAATCAACTACTCAACCAATGAAAGGGTTAAAATTATAAAAAGATTTGCACAGTTCAAAATCAAGATTTATATTTATTCCAAGGCAGTGAATACATTTGACACCTTATACGTACTTTTAAAGACCCCAAATCAACAAAACGGGTGATATAGATGCTATTCCAATCACGGCATAGCATTTCTTGTGCATAACTCCATGTGCATGAGCGCACATGCATAGAGAATAAAAAAAAAAAGGCACAATAGTTAGTGCTGTTCTTGCTGACCAGATGGGGGAGATCTCTCTGGTCAGCAGCACTCCCAAAGGAATTGGATGCTTCTACTAAAGAGTCATCCCCCCAGGACCCCAAGGATCTCCTGGGCAGCAATAGGCAAGGGGTGGGGGGAGAGGAAAATCAAGCCTCCACTCCCCGCCATGCATTCAGGGAGCAGGTAACATCCTGCCCAGACAGGCAGAACCCAGTGTCTCCAAGGCAGTAACAAGTGGGGGGATCCCAGGTGTGCAAGGAGTGTGGGGGACATCCTGCCCAGCTGGACACAGCCAAGGTTTCCCAGGCAGCAGCAAGCATGGGGGGGACAGGGAATCTCCACTCTTCCCCCTCTCCTCCGAGATTGTTGCTGCCTGGGAGACCCTGGGTCTCTGGCCTGGCAGGGTATCCCCTCACTCCCTGATGTAGAGAGGGAAATGGGGGGGAGAAGGGGGTATTTCCCATGCCCCTGCCAAGTACTTGCTGCTAGCTGGCAGACCCTACTCCCCCTAGGCAGGGTATGCCCCAGCTCCTTCAGGCTGCCCAGGAGATCACAGAATCTTCTCTGGTCGGGCAAGGTGTCCCCCTGCTCTGTGCTTATGTGGCGGGGGCGGGGAGGGAAGATGAGGGGAGGATTTCACCCTCTCCTCCCTGCTTGCTCCTGCACAGGAAAGTCCTGGGCTGCTCTGTGGCTGGACAGAGGTGTCCCTACACACCTGCTCTGTGCTCATGTAGGTGTTGGGGAGAAATTTCTCATCCTGCTGGGCAGGGGGAAATGAGCCTGGGGCTCAGATCTGTGCTGGGGTGGTGGTTTCCTTCTGTTCTTTTCCATAGAATTTTCCACCAGAGATGCAGCAGTGCAACCTGGGATGCTAGAAGTTCAGGAGACGACCATGACTCAATGTATTGCTTTGCTACACATGCAAATTAAAGATGGATAGAAACCAACTACAGTAAACTCTCTGGTAACTGGCACCTTGCAAGCTGACATGCTCTGTTAACCGGCATGCCGGCTTGTAAGGAAAACTGAAAATGGAAGTGCCCACCACAGCACTTCCAGTTCCTCTGAGCCCCCATGGCCTGGGGCAAAGTAGACTGTGCTGCTGAGTTCCCACAGCCTGGAGGGCATAACAAGCTGCATGGGGCTGTGCGGGGCACCCGCCTCCCTGTCCTGTGGGGCCCACAGGGCTCGCAGGAGGGGCGGCAATGCAGCGGGAGGGGCAGAGGGATGCCCGAGACGCAGGAGGAGAAGTTGCAGCTGGGGCCACTCAATTAACTGGCATATTTTGTTATCTGGCATCCCCGACTCCTGGGGGATGCCGGATAACAGAGTTTTTACTGTACATAGTACAAATTTTCAAGCTCTAACTTCACTGCTGGTTGGACCTTTTATGGCATGACTGGTACTTTGCACATGCAGCCTGTCTCAATTAACTGCACAATTAATCAGGTAATCGCATAATACCTGTAACATGTCAAAGGGGGGCAATATTATTGCATAATCTAATAACGGTATATATTATACTAAGGGTCTTATTGGGCATTGCATTTTGAGCTGCTCAAATATTGACCATTGTTATTGGTACCTCAGGTTAGGAGCAGTCGCACCTTTAGACTAAAAACCTTCGCTGACTGTCTCCCACCTGCACAGCTGTGACTTACCACTAGAGGGCTAATAAGCAGAAGCCTGACTAGGGCTAGGGACAGACATTTGAAAAGCCTGAGCCTGAATTGATTCAATCTTTGCAGGTTAGTCTAACCTGACTAGGCTAAACCAGTTTGTAACTGCACAGACATCCCAGAAATGCAGGCACATGCCTGTACTAGCTCAGGCTAGAAGCCAGGGGGGCACCACAGCATTCCTCTCTTCCCTTCCACAGTCCTGAGTTGAGAGGGGGCATGGCCAAGCCCAACAGGACACTGATTAGGGAGGGGTTCCCCCACCCTTGATAACATTTATCAGATTTGTTATCAGCAGTTAGCACCCCATCAAAAAACAAAGCCCTTCTCATTAGTTCAAGCTCTTCTTAAACAACTTTTTCCAAGGAAGGGATCATTCCAAGGAAGGACATTACCAGCTACTGTTGATCAGCTCCAAAAAGGACACAGTCCTGTTTGTTTTTCTTTCGTCTGCCACAGCACAGACTTTAGCCAACATGTGGTATGCTAGCTAATGCTGAGTGGTGTCTGTGTAAGGCAGATGGGAGAGGGGAATCTCTGTTTAGCAGCAGGGGTGTCCAAAGCTGGCCCTATTTCATTTGGATTCGGCCCAAATCAGGGACAGCGATTTGATATGTTGATTTGGATCACTGACCCCAATCCAGTTTGGCCAAATCTGAATCTGGAGAACTGAGGCTCTCTGGAGAATCAGTGATTTGGAAAATCAGTGATTTGGACATAGACGCAGCTTTAAAAGTTTTTTCTACATACCTTGAGGTAGTAGGCACAGCCTGTGATTGCTGTGATGCTGGGGCACATGGAGTGACCCACAGGAGTGCAGGGGGGCCCTCCACATGCTAGGTGGTCAACCTGGAAATGGAACATAAGTACTTCTGGTCCACTTCCAGGTCTGCCAGGGAGCACGCTGGGGGGACCCCCATGCCTCCCTGCCTCAGTGATCAGCCACAGAGGGACCCTGGATGCCCCCCTCCAGACCCAGGAGGCATCAGTCACTGAGTTGGGGGGGGGTAATGGAGGCCCCTTGGCATGCTCCCCAGTGGCCTTGGAAGTAAACCATAAGTGCTTCTGGTCCACTTCCGGGTCTGCTGCTAAGCATGCTGGGGAGCCCCCCGTGCTTCTGTGGGACACTCCATGCACTCCATCATAGCAGCACTCATGAGCTCCTGCTACATAGAGGTATGTAGAAAAACACATTTAAAGCTGTATCTATGTTGGAATCTTCGAATCTTTCTGAATTTATTCAGAGGGTTCCGATTCAATTTGGAAAGATTAAAGGGTCCTCTGATTCGATTCAGATTCGGAGATTTAGCCACTGAATTGGCCACAGGGTGCTCCCCCAAACCCAGGAGGCACCAGTTGCCAAGCTGGGGAGGCATGGGGGGGCCCTGCATGCTCCTGGTGGACCCGGAAGTGCTTCTGGTCTACTTCTGGGTCTGCTGGCAAGCATGCTGGGGAGCCCCCCCTGCTTCTGTAGGATGCTCCACGTGCCCCAGCATCGTAGCGTTCATGAGCCCCTGCTACCTAGAGGTATGTAGAAAAAACATTTAAAGCTGTGTCTGTCTGAATCACCAAATCGATTCGGAGGGTTCCAATTCCATTTGGAGAGATTAAAGGGTCCTCTGATTTGATTCGGAGATTCAGCTACCAAATCAGGGTGAATCTCTGCTGAATCAAATCAGGGACCAAAGCTTTGCATAGCCCTGCTTAGCAGGGAGTGGTGAGGGGAGCATGGGGGAGCAGGGGGAAGCCAGGCGGATGCCTGCAGTCTCTGCTGGAGCTGCAGCCAGGGAGCAGAGGGGAGGGGCCAGCTCTGCTGTGGAGCAGAGAGCCCCACCCAGGCTAGAGAGAATGCTTGTATGCTGGGGATCTCTGATTTAACTTAAACCAGCAAGAGGTCTAGGACAGACATTTTATAAACCAGTTTGACCCAAATCAGTTAAGTCCAATACTACATTCAACCAGGTTTGTCTGAAACCAATTTCAATGATTTTCAAACTGTTTTATGTGCAGTGAACATCTGTTCTGTTACAGGTTTAAACTAGTTTCTGAGCACTTAAACCTGTTGATGCATAATACCTGTCCCTAGCTTAGGAGCTATAGCTTTGAGTTGCCATCACAGGGCTGGTGAGCCAGGACAAGCTTCTATCTCTGCTCTCAGTGGGGATGGGTGAGAGATGGGTAGGCAGGGGGTCAGGGAAAAGTGGCAGGGGAACATGAGGCTGGAAGGCAGAGAATTAATGGGATGAGGTGGATAATAAATGGGATGTGGAAAGGAAATAGGGGTGGGGGAAAAGTGGTGAAATGAAGAAAGAGAGTCACTAAAGGACAAAATAAAAAGAAAAAAATGTTAAAATGAAGCAAAGTGGTAGTAAATTAATGAAGTTGTCATGTTTTAATAAATTGGATTTGGGATTAGTGTGTGGGGGCACTGGTCATGCTTTCCAGGGTGGCTGGGAGATGGGAACAGTGAGGGAAGGCACTTGTGATGAAGGTACTGCCCCTTCCACAGGAAGGAAGCCTCAGCTCACAGGAATCCAATCCAGTCCCCCACCTTGTTTCTCACCCATCCCCTGCTAGACCACACTCTTAGACCTGACCATGCCCTGTGACCTGCTGTTTGCATGGGTTTGCACTACTGTGGGGTAGGAAAGTCACACACCCCAGGTGTGGTAAGGGGAGTTGGTTTAGTGCCAGAACCACCCCCTGGGCAGTAGAGCTCAGGGGGGTAGAAAGTCTGTCCACACAAAACAGGGAAGTGGCGGAGGGGACAATGAATCCTGGGACACTAGAGGACTGCAAATTGGGTGGCTCATCTGTGGGGAGTGGCCACACATTAATGGAACACAAGCTATATAACACAGATCAGACATAAACCTGCCCCCGAGTGGTGTAAGTTTAAGACTCCTAAAGAGTACTTAAAACTAGTTTCAGGTGTTAATATATGGATAAATCCAGGGGTTAAGAGATCCTGAAGCCAACTAAAATTAATGTGTAAGAAAGCCCTAAGTCTCTTTTGCTTCAAAAGGAGCGATCCTGTCTTTAAAAACATTGCTGAATTGAGGCCTAAAATTTACAAAACCTCAGAAGTAAGAGTTGAAAGAGGAGTGCGAGGTAGAAAGCTTAACTCGTAGTGAAAAGAAAAGTTTCCAGAAAGTGAAAAGGGAGGGTTCTCTATTTAGTAACATTCACCACACAATAATTGTCTGTCTCAATACAACAAATTCTTACCTACCAATCTGATTTGCAGTTGTCTTTCCTGGTATTTACTTAAATTTGCTAGATCTCTCGGCTTTGCATCAAGAGAATAATCCTATTGAGCACATAATGAACTCATTATAAAAACCATGAAATAATACATTTTGTGATTCTGTAACTAAATATATATATATAAAAAAACAATGTCAAGAAGTTGATACTGCTGCTATAGAACTGCTCCTGGCATAGCTTAAAGGTCTTTGTTTCTATAAATTCAATTGAATGTTTCTATTTCTAAGTCTAGAAAGAGCTTCTAATTATTGTTAGAAGCCTAATTAGCATTTAGTATTACATTACAACAACTGCAGCAAAATTGTACCCGTTCTCCAATAAGCAGTATTCACAGTGTGCAATCAAGCTGCTGTACGATGCAATGAGAATTAATAGCACTGCACGACAATGGTAAATCCTACAACTCCCGCTGTGTGTGTTTAATAATTTTTCACTCCTTCCAGATTGTTCCCATCAAGCACAATTCCCAAGATCCTAATCAGCTTCCCTCCCCATCAATACTACACAGAGATCTGAGCACTGAAAATTATCTGCAATTTCAAAAAGTGCTTTGTTGCATTATTAGGCCACTGACCTAAGAGGTAATGGGTAAATAGTTTCTGAAAAATGTCCACAGCACAACATAAATTAAACCTTATAGTCTTGCCTGCTGTTCCTACTAGAGCTATAACTGCAAAGTGTTACAGTTTTTACACAAAATCCTTAACTACAGTATTATTTTTTCACAAAAATTAACGTAAACCTGACAGTACTCTATATTTAAATGACTTTATTTACTACATTTAATGCAGAGTGTAGAATTCAGAGGAGAGTCATAGGTACCTTTTAACTTATTGAATAAGTAAATAATCAGAAGATAAAGATGGTTTGTGTTCACAGGCAGGAAATGTGCAGTTCACTAACAACAGGCTCACTCATAAGTATGCATATGTAACTGGGATTGGATTGTAAAATAAGTTTGAAAATTATTTCTAATCAAAATAAAGTTAAAAACTACACATGAGACAGTCACTTGAGCCCAAAGGTAATGATTCACTGGATTTTCTTAGAAACCAGCGTAGTCAGTTTTTCTTTTGCTTGGATCCCCCTTCCCTGTGATTTGAATATCCTTGGCCTTCGATTAAGAGACTCTGAACAGTGCAAACAGTGACTTCAAATGTATAACTCTCATCCTCAGCTAGACAGGCTATTTCACACATAGCCAATCAGAAATGCTCGTATAGTTTCTTCTACTTCCAGGCTGACTGACCCACTTGCATTAAATCAAAACTATGGCAATGACTGGACATGACTAGGTTCTTATTTCCATAGGTACCAAAAAGAGGGACAGGATCCCCATATGCTGGTCATCATATATCAGTCAACATTTGGATGCTGAGCTGTAAGCTATGGCAAAGCATTATCTGTCTTGGTAGTAATTTGTTTCAGTTAACAGAGTGCCAAACTTCACCCACAATTGCCCGCCTCTTATTACAGAAATCCTAATTAACATAACCTAATCTATTTGCATGGGATTTCTAACTTGCTTTAATTGTTTGGCAGTGCACCACAACTTAAATTTACCTAGTAATCATGATATAGTTTACAGTTTCACCCGTATTCTCCGAGGTACGTAAATGTAGTAATTTTAACTTTAATTGCCAAGCAGAATAATTTAACAAGCACATAGCACATTTATTAATCCTGAAACAATAAGAACAGTCTTAATAAGATAACACTTGTGAAAGTGAGAATTTCTCCTTTGCTTAATGTACAAAAGCTCTATTTACTCTAGCTTGTTTGAACCAATATTTGTACTGTATCGATATGTACCAAATGATAGTTCTTGTTCATTAGTTTCCTAACCGAAGGAACTATAGGCAGTTATGATATAACTCCATTTTTCTTCTGCCACAGAGATTTGGGGGTAGGGTGAAGAGATAGAAGAAAGACTGAAGTAATCCATCAATTTTGAGAGTAATTCATGGCACCTTTTCCCAGGATGATATATCCCAAAACTTCTACCTCCATCTCTCCCATTTCCTCACACTGTGTTAGCACTGTTATTTACGGCTGCCTGCATTTTCATTTTGTCTTACTATGTTTATGAATTGCAGAGTAATGCATCAAGCTATACTGCAATAATTTACACTCAGTTCATTGAGGATATTTCTGCTGACCAAGTTGTGCATTTAGTAACTTCTTCTGCCAGTCTGCCACTACACATATGTCTGTGTAGCTTTTGGCTGGTTCTCCCTTTTTCTCTCTGTGGAGGGAGCAAAGGACAACAAACTACTGTAGAGCTTCATTAGTGAATTAAGAAACTGAGGCACCAACAGAATATAGTAGTACCTTTCAAACACAATTAATTTTATGCCATAAATCAGGGGACATAAATCTTCAAACAGCAACAAGACTTTAGTAAAAGGAGAGAAGTAAGCACTTCACAACACTGAGCACCAAGGTTTTCTGTCCCATGTTTATCTTTGATGGAGATAGTGACAGTAGATGGAGATAGTGACAGTAAACCAGTAAAGGTAGCTCTGTTTTCCCCATAGATCTAGTGTGGCAATCTGAACTATTGAACATAGTCTGTTGAGTACAGTTTTCTTGAATACTTTTAAGAGGAAACCATCTTTCTGGAATGGATTATGCGAGCCCATAAGGAAGTGTATCTTTAGTCTGTACTTTAAATTTAAAATGCAAAATAAACCTAAGGGTGAAAAAAAAGGTTCCAAATACACAGTTCTGTTTCTGGTGCACAATATTCAACAACTCAAACTATGCTTCACTCAACTAGTACAACTAGTGTAATTGAAATGGTAAAGTGCAATTATCAGTTACAGTACAACTACTGCCACTGGTTTACAGCCATTTGCTATGATGGATCAGTATCCCCTGCATTCCTATGCAAAACAACAGCATAACAATCACATGCAAATAAAAACTTTCTGCAAAAGATTTGAAAGCATACTAATTTTATGATGAACTATTGCTACCCCTATAGAGGCTGCAACAGCCAAATGACAATTTTCATTCTGCAGTGACACTTGCCTCCATGGAAGGTTTCATAGTTTCATCGTTTCATAGTAGCTAGAGTCGGAAGGGACCTAGGTAGATCATCTAGTCCGACCCCCTGCCTTGGCAGGAAAGAGCACCGGGGTCAGATGACCCCGGCAAGGTGCTCATCTAACTTCCTTTTAAAAATCCCCAGGCTAGGAGCCTGCACCACTTCCCCTGAAAGCTGGTTCCAGGCCCTAGCCACCCTGACTGTGAAGTAGCGCCTCCTAATATCTAATCTAAACTTACCCTCCGCCAGCTTGTGACCGTTATTCCTGGTCACTCCTGGCAGCGCACGGGGGAACAGGGACTCCCCCAATACCTGCTGATCCCCCCTGACCAGTTTGTAGCAGGCCACAAGGTCCCCCCTTAACCTTCTCTTGTGGAGGCTAAACAGGTTCAGGTCCCGTAGCCTCTCCTCATAAGGCCTGCCCTGCTGACCCCTGATCATACGAGTGGCCCTCCTCTGAACTCTTTCCATATCGTCCACGTCCCTCTTGAAGTGTGGCGCCCAGAACTGGACGCAGTACTCCAGCTGCGGCCTGACCAGTGCCGCATAGAGGGGGAGGATCACCTCCCTGGACCTGCTCGAGATGCATCTGTGGATGCATGACAGGGTACGGTTGGCCTTCTTGACTGCCTCCCCACGCTGCCGGCCCATGTTCATCATGGAGTCAATGACGACTCCAAGATCCTTTTCCGTCTCCGTGCTGGCAAGAGGGGAGTTCCCCAACCTGTAAGTGTGGTGCCGGTTCTTCCTCCCCATGTGCAACACCTTGCACTTATCAGTGTTAAACCCCATCCTATTCTCATCCGCCCACCGTTGCAACCTGTCAAGGTCAGCTTGTAGCCTATTGCACCCTTCTAGTGCACCCACATCCCCCCACATCTTAGTGTCATCAGCAAACTTGAACAGGGTGCTTTCTACCCCCTCATCCAAGTCACTGATGAAGATGTTGAACAGTGCGGGCCCGAGGACCGAGCCCTGCGGAACCCCACTGCCCACGTCCTTCCAGGTCGAGAAGGTATAATATGTTGTTGACTTTGAACTTGCTTCTAGGCCGTCAGTACATTTGACTGTTGATGAGCTCTCTAGGCAGCTTTGTCCATTATTTTTTATGGGTTTCTTTCCCCTGCGTGTTCAAAGCCTGCCTGTCATCCCACGTTAATTCTTATTTTCGGGTATTGTCCTCTGGTTTGGTTTCTATTTTTTGGTTTTGGATTTGTTGGGCTTTCTTTGCTTTTAAGTTCGTGTATCATACCTAGTTTTGAAGTTTTGATATATAACTGAGGATGTCTGTTTCATTTCATTTAAAAATATGAACCCAATAGGCTTAATCCAGAATCTTCAGCTCTGAACTGGGTTACCATATATTGTATTTGATTTGTATTTCTATCAGTATCAACCCAAGCATCCTTATATATACACACCAGCAATGTACATGATTTATAGCAAGTCAGTCAAGGCAAAGCCTATAGCTTCCCTTCACAATTTGACGTTATCAGATTTCTTCAGAAGCTGGCAGCAGCTACCATAAGTAACAAGCTGTCACTGTAAATAAATCACTCCCTCAGAAATAACAGTTAAAAATATAGATTAGTATGAGCAGAGGTCAGCGTTTTTATTTTGTTTTGCTTCCCCTCTCAGCCAAGTCACAAACCAATATTGCATGTTTTTGGACCAAAAGGAAACACAAAATACAGGGGAAACCCGCCTGTCTCCCCCCCTCAAAAAAAATTTTCACCAGTACAAAAGAATGAAATTTTAAAAAACCGACAGAAATAACATCCTTTATTAGGTGTATTGGTGTGTTTGGGGGGGCTGCCTACATGCAGATTTACCTGCTACTAATTTGTAAAAAATGCTGAGGTTCTGAAGCATATGTTGTACTAGGGGTAATTCAAGCTGATGAAACATGCTGGGTGGTTTATTGTCTTTGATTTGAAAGGAGATGTCCATTTCTGTGAAGCAGAGCTGCCTTGCTGTCCAAGAACTGCAAGCTGGTGCAGTAGCATTGATGATGAAGACCTGAACCATGGCATCCAACCTCCTGCCTCAGGCATGACCATCCCTATTCAAACCGTATCATAAAAACCATAATCTAAACTCTACGTAAGACTGCCATCAACCCTGATACAATACAGACTTAACACCCTAACCTGCCACAGGTAAAGCAGGAGAGCCCTGGCAGCCAATGCTTCTATAAAATCTTGTCCATATACTCTCACTAGACGCATGGTAGAGGACCATGCCATCCGCTACAGAGGAAGGCAAAAAGCCCCATAGTCCATATCAATCTAACCATGGAGTAAAATTACTTTCTAACCCCAAATATGGCAATCTGTCTGACCCTGAGCAGAGAGACAAGACCCTTTTGCCAGGAAACTGTGGCTTTAGTTCCAGCAAGAATATTGGCATGCCCTAGTCAAAGTCCCCAGCCTTACTTGTGAGAAAGCTTAAAAACACCCTGATATGTGTAGTAGAAAAGGAAGCATAGGGGCAACCAGCAAAGCGCAGAAGCATGGGAAATATTCATGGTAGAACACAGGCACAGCTGTACCTAGATTATACCCAACAAGTGGCTGTCCAAACACTTCTTGAACACCTCCAGTAATGGACTTCACAACTTCCCTAGGCAATCTATTCCACTGCCTCACTCTTTTCACAGCGAAGTTCTTCCAGGTATCCAGTCCAAACTTAGTTTTGTTGCAACTTCCAGCCATTGCTTCATGTCTTCATCCCTGCAGCACGAACAGCTGCTTTCCCTCTTCTTTACGGCAGCCCTCCAAGTATTTGAAGAATGCTATCATGTTGCCCTCTTAAGCACCTTTTCTGCAAGCTGAACATGCCTAGCTCCTTCAACCTGCCATATGACCTGCTTTCCAAGCCCTTTGGGCACTTGTACATGTGATGATCATGTACTGGGCCCCTTGTTGCTCCTCCCTTCAGCAGGTGCCTGGAGGCTGCAGGCACCTACTGAAGGCAGGGTCTGATCCTTCCCTCCCCACTCTCCGCCCCCAGAGAGCCTATCTGCAAGCTGCCAGCAGGCTGAGTGGAGGGGACCTGGGGTCCTTCCCTCTGTGGTGGCAGGCCCCTGGAGCCACCCAGGAAGGCTGCTAGCAAGCTGGGTGCTGCCCCATCTCAGAGGTAGTACCTGACCAGATTCAACTCTTCCCCAAGCCTGCCAAGGCTTCCAGCACCCATGTACTGTACCTGCCACCTGGAACCACCCAGGAACAGGCTGACTTGCCCCTGGGACAGTGTGGAGTAGCAGCAGGCTGGGAGAGAAGAGTGAGAAGAGTGGCTGGGTGTGCTGGCAACTGGAAAAGGTGGCAGGGATGGTGCACAGGGCACGGGAAGCCCAGGTGGGCTTAGGGAAACTCAGGCTTGGTGGGCTTCCATCACCCCATGAACCATCCCTGCTGCTTTCTCCAACCACCAGCACATCCAGCTGCCCTCCTGCCACCTACCTGGGCTGCCTCAGGAGCAAGCCAGCCCATTCCTGGGCAGTCCCAGGCAATGTGGCAGGGACAGTGCATGGGATGATGGAAGCCCCAGTGGGTTTGGGGAAGAGTTGGATTGGAATGGGTACTGTCTCTGAGCTGGGGCAGCACCTGGCCTGCTAGCAGCCTGCCCAGACAGCCCTAGGGGGTGCTGCCACTAGAGGGAAGGACTGGGGCCCCTGCAGCTCAGGGGCCACCAGGCCAACTGGCAGCTCTGCCCCCAGCAGCAGGCAGCCTCCGCCAGAAATAAAAAAGAAAAGTATCAGACCCCTTTCCATAACAGTGATGGAAGCTCCTAAATTGAAACGGTGGGTTTCAATTTAAAATAATTTCAAATTAGGGGGCATAGAATAAAAACCTGAGGTCTAAACCCTTATTATGTGTACAAGTACACTTCATCATCTTTGTTGCACACCTCTGGATCCTCACCAACTCCTCAATGTCCTTTTTAAAATGAGGAACCAAGAACTGCACACAATGTTCCAGATGAGGCCTAGCCAATGCCAAGTAGAGACACACCATCACTCCCCACATCTTGCACCTAATGCTTTTGTTGATGCATCCCAAACCTGCATTTGCCTTGTGTGGCTGTATCACACTATATAGACTTATACTGATTCACAGATTAATAGCTTAGCAGATCATTGAGTCCAAACCCCTGCCCTGGGCAGGAAATAGTACTGGGGTCAGATTGCCCCAGCCAGGTACATGTCTAGTCCCCTCTTAAAGACCCCCAAGATAGGGGAGAGCACCACCTCCCTTGGAAGCCCATTCCAGATTCTGGCCACCCTCACTGTGAAGAAGTTCTTCCTGATGTCCAACCTAAATCTGCTGTCAGTTTGTAGCCACTGTTCCTAGTTACTTCAAGGGGTGCCCTGGTAAACAGAGCATCAAAACTGGATGAAGTATTCCAACTGCCACCTGACCAGTGCCGCATAGAGGGGAAGTATCACCTCCCTGGACCTGTTTGTCATATGCTTATTAGTTCCTTGAATCAGATCAAATCTGCCTTTTTGAAATATAGCATCCTAATTTTGCTGACCTCATGGTTTCCCTGTCTCAGTTAAAGTATGATTCCATACTAAAATTTACAGCTATATAGCAACATGGAACAAGCTATCTATTATTAATATACAAAGTCCTACAGGCTTGGCTTAGTATCTGCTTCTCAAATGAAGTCTGGAACTGTGGCATGTAAGTACTCAAGTACCACCATAATAAGTACTATATAAATACCAAAAAGACAAAATTGAGAATCTAAAACCCCAGAAAGAATGTCTATAAAAATATCCACAAGTTGTTTTGATAGGACAACAGTCGCATCTAAAAGAAAATATTAGCATTTTGAAACAGGGAAAGGTAAATCACAATATAATTAAATTAGATATCTTTATATCACCAGTTTGGGCTTCCTTTTGTCAAGTCTATACAGTATTAACATGAAAAAAATGAACTGCGAAAAGTATAAACACCTACAGCTTAACAGTCTTTGTTATGTAAATAAATTGCTGAAATCCTCTTTTATATGTTTTGCACTGTCATATTGAAAATGCATTTTTACTTTAAAATAATATACTATGATTATATGTACATTTAGGTGCATACCTGACAAAATGTATTTGTATGCAGTATACTAAGAGAAAAAAATAAATTGTATATATTATCTATAAAGTATAACTGAACCCCAATACCTTTGAAAGTATAATCAGTTTACTAGCACAATGTGTGTGTGGTTCTGCACACACTTGTATGTGTATTATACACAAAATAATAAAAAATTGGCAATCATTAGAAAAAGAAAGAAAAGCTACAATCTATGATCAACATGAACTTGAGCTTTCACTGAAATGGACTCGGGTACCCTCTAATAAGTGAGGGTATTTTTTTTTAACCATTTAGATTCATTGAATATGTCAGTTAAGTGGGCTTCTATTTTTGTGTGGATTGCACAGACAGAATATATGCTTAAAAAGCCGTTCTATGATGAACATGATATAACTACCAGTTTACCCACCTTGACCCTAAATGACGACATAGGTGTTCATATTATATTCAAAAAACCCAAACAAATGGCTCATTTTGCACCATCTCCTCTAACGTTTTTTGCAAAGTTAAAGATAAAACCAATTAGTTGGGAACAACTTGAAGAGGCATGCACATGTATCTCTATGCAGCTTCCAAGGAGGAAAAAAAATCTTAAGTACTTCGAGTCAACCATATCATATTTTGTAATTAAAAAAAAAAATCTTTGAACTTTGCTATATGAGAATAACTGGTTCAACAATCTGTGAAAACTAGTGAAAAGCTATGCAAAACATATGACTGTCAAAATCAGGATGCTTATGTCAACCCTCCTAGGACACAGTTCCATAACTTTGTACACTGTGTCAACTTCCTGACTCTAAACACTACCATATGTTTGCCAAGAGACGATTAAATTGTTTGATTTGGCATGGTTGAAATATTTCAGAAGTCTCTATTATCTTTTCTTTTTTCTTTTCTTTTCTTTTTTTTTTTTTAACTTTAAAACTACCTTCTCCACCACATGACAGTTTCTCTCACAGTAGGGGCTTCAGTCATGAGAAATGACTGTGTTACTTTGTGCCCCATAAGAAATCTTAAGACCTGGTGTTAAAGCTATTCAAGCATAACAAGTTATATCCCAGCATGCTCACTGATTAGCTAGCTTCCATAACCATAAAGTCAACAATAATCTACCTACATGCCCTTTCTGCAGGTGGTTGACCTATAAATGTTAAGTAAGTCAGTGGCAGTTCAGCCTAAATTACTTGGAAAGCATTATGCGTAAACATTAATGCTGCAGCATGTCCTTAACAGTACAACTGGGACGCTGCAGTCTGCAAAATAATCTGTTACCTGATATGATTCTATTTTTTTCTCCTGCAAAATTCTTTTCATCTGCATTTCCCATTGTAAAAGAATCTAATGCATTTCTAATCACATTTACTACTATTTCCTTCAAACATCAACATCTACAAATAAAAATAAATTCCTCTAATTAGCTGAAGGGACACAGGCAGAAACCTATATTTAATCATATTGACTACAGGCTCTCAAGAGTTGGTAAGTGTTTCTACTCAAACTAATGCATGAGGGGCCTGGCTTCCAAAGGCTGGTAGGGTAAGTATTAAGACTTGCATACAAATATTTTAAAAATTACTGGCAGATCATAGCATAAAACATCATGCACTTCTTAAAATTGTGTTTGCTTTAGATCAAGGTAACATATAAAGAAAGTGGATAAAAGTCATCTGCATTACTGCAGCAACAGAATTCCTCTGTGCTAGGCCACAGAGCAGGGAAAAGATTGCTCTTGCCCAAACATCTGAGAACTTGTAACTAACAGAACCTGCCTTGGGCAAGTAACAAGGTGATTTTTCACTAGATATATAAAGTTCTTTATCACGTTTCATTCTAGCAAATGGACCTCCATGGTATCTAAGCCTCTCTTCAAGACGGTAAGAGAAACTTGATAAACAACCTTCCCTACACGAACGAATGAAGAAATCTTACCCAAGAGTAGACAGGATGGAGGGAGTCAGAAGAAAAGCGTAACAATTTGGTTTCTCCAGCAGGATAGTTTGGTGTTTTTATTGGAGAAGGGATTACAAATGTGCTCTTCAACTTAGTAGGTTAAAGTTACTGCTGTTCTGTCATTAGCAAGTACATTTGTCAACACCCCCACCACAACTAGGTGATTAGGGTCAATGTTTTCCAATATAGAAAATTAAAGATAAGTTCCTAAATCTATATTTAGAAACCTAAGCATTCAGTTTTTCAGAAATCCTGGTCTCCCATCAAGTCCCATAGGGCACCTATACATGTGCATCGAGGCTGCTCCAACACACTGTAATTACAGTGATTGATTAATTACTTGATTAATCAAGTCTGCTGGAGCATGGTAATTACCATGCACCAGCTGACTCCAGCATCATGTGTATCAGCATCTCTGCACTAAAAAAATGGCAACAAGGGTACTTTAACTAAAGCTCGTTTAACACATTTTAGTTAAAGCCCCCCACCACCATTTTTCAGCAAAGGGACACTGATACACATGATGCTCTGGGTGCTTTAATTAGAGCGGCTACTGGAGGCGCTCTAATTAAAGCATGCCCCCTTCCCCTTCCCTCCCCTCTCCCCAAGTGTATGAACAATCATAGACTTTAAAGAAAGGGCTCAGTGGCTTTGTACTTTTGAAATTCAGTTCCCTTAAATTCCTCAATATGGATTTACAAGCTTAAGTTTAGGTCCTGCTTTTTTGTTTGTTTGTTTGTTTAATTAACAATATTCAACCAACAGGGACAAGAAAATATTACAGAGCATGCTAGAAAAGGAATATGGCAATGTTTGTAAGTCTGGTAAAAGTAAGTCAAACAAAATAGCCAAGTTTCCATAAAACTCTTAACATTCACCTGAGTGAAATAAATAATTAGTGATGCATATCTCCTGCCCTGTCCTTCACATCCTGAACTATTCAATGTTCTTCACCATAATTAGTAGCTAAAGAAGTCTGACCTTCCACCAAGATCCAAAAGTCTGTGACAAAGGTGAGGGATGGGAACAGACTTCTGATACATCTTAAACCACTTAGCTCACACGTACCACACAGTATATGTATATTACACTATTATAATGCATATATATAGTCAATAGCCAATATACAGTCTAGATAAATATAGCTATTTTTGTTGTATGGGTTTGAAACGCAGGGAATGTATTAGAAGCACCCGAAAGCTTTGGAATTTTATGATCAGCGATATTATTGGAAAATCCTCTACATCAGCTTTCTGCCTCAAGCAAACACCACCAGTATTAAAGCCATATTTACATGGTACCAGCTCCATTGGACAGTGCAGCATAAGGATGCTTGACAAGCAGCTCCCAAAACAGGTCCTGTACGCTCATTTTATTATGAGTGATGCTCTAGAGATGGGCAAAAGAAGAGATTCAAGGACACCTTGAAGGCTAATGTGAAGAAATACAATATTAACATCATAACCCGGGAGACGTGAGCACTGAATTGGCATATGTCAAAGTGCCATTGGGGACAGTGCATTGATGATTTTGAGCAAACTTGACCCACTATGGGGAAAAATTGAGGGAGAGAAAAGGAAAGAGCTGTGACCTGACATCACCAGGGTGTAACTCCATCCTTCTGAAACTATTTGCCACATGTGCAGTCAAGTATGAGGATCACTGATCAGCCTCCATCACTTACAGACTCAACAACGACTTCTCCATTTACTGAGAGACTCATCCTCATATCAAGAGATTGCTGATGATTATGTTATTCACTATATATAAAGTGGTGAAGAAGATTCACATACCCAGATTCAACAGAGGAAATAAAAAGGTACGTTTCTACCCCAGTGAAAACATTGGACCACCTTATTTACCTGTGGACAGATCCCAAATTCATAACTGATCCCACAAGTATGAATACAGCTAGATCAGTTTCCAACATTTTTTTCAATAGGTCAAGGTAAGAGTATTTTTATATTTACAATCTAAATCATGCCAGAGTCTAAGCAAGCCACTGTTTTTGTACATTGTTTCTTTGGAACAGCTGACATATGCACATTACAGTTAGTATTAGAGCACCTGAATATCTCTCATTATAAAAGCCAGCAGTGTAAAAACCTCAACCCTTGTTCAATTTTATTTATCCTTGACTTCCACAAAAAGAGCATACGTTACTTTTTAAAAAGTATGATAGAAAACCACCAAAGCAATTTGCAAAAAGTAGTAAATGATGTTTTAAATAATTAAAAATAGTAAAAAGAAAGAAAGAAAGAGATGCTAAGTTCAGCTGTGATACAGAACTTTCCTATTCATTTCTTCATATACTTACTAAGGTATCATGCTAACGTAAATAATATTTTATATGAACAGGCAGACACTGGCTGCCTTCATGAAATAAAGGCTTTATGCAGTCACTGAAACAGTCATGAAAGAGTTCACAGGTCATTCCCAAACACATGCTCAGAACTTATATCAACATCATAATCTGCATATTCACCATGTTAAACAATTTTTTTTTCTTTTTGGAGAAAAAATTATGCTGGTCCTACGTTTGTATCCCTCATCTTCTAAGGCCAAATGTTTTACCTCCAGGAATCCAACTGTGCTGGCCTCAAGCAGCAAAAATTATAACATTTGACAGACCTAAAATGCTACCCAAAATAGATCTTTTATACACAGCTTTTATATAAAACAAAATATAAATAAAATCTTCATGGCTTCCAGACCTATGTGGGATATTCACACCACTGCAAATATATGTACCTTACAAGATCATAAGATATTGGACCTAAAATTTATTTTAGGTCCAGGCCTTAGACTGTTAAAAGGCCCAAGCTGATCACTTTTACTGTTCTGTATCCCCATAATATCCAGGCCCCAATCAGTGCCAGTGAAAATACAAGTAATATCACACAATGAAAAAAAGGTTTCTTCCAAAGCTTCTCTGAAATTTAGACTGTTGGAGGCAGGCAGAATTTAAGTGAGGCAATCAAAAGCTATGCCATCTGCTGTAGAGCGATCACTCCCAGGTGACACATTCACATGTATGGCCACATATCCCTGTTCTACAGTCAGAACTTTAAACTATTTCAAAAAACTAAGTGTAGTAGTGGCACAAAAAATGAAAAACTACAATCATGTACTTTTTCCCTGTTAATTTGGACCCCTTTATATTAAATTCTCTCTCTCAGGTGGTTGCTGCTGTAAAAAAAAATGTAAATATTTCTGAGAAAGAGCCCTTCATAAAATTAACCTGTCTTCCAATGCCCTGCTACGTTTAAAAACTAATGCTAAACAGCAACGCATAAACTATTATTACCCTGTACATATTTATTGTATTCCAAAGCTCGAAAACAGTTAGGAAAATGGAAAAGTTACTTTTTTCCCCTACACAAATTTGTTAATGGGTAGCATAATGGTGAACCATGTTTGCTGGCATTCTGTGAAACATCTACAAATTGCCTCTGCAAAGCATTATAGGTTGTCAGACTAATGTAGTTGAAGATAATTTGGCCTTTCAGTGAATTGAACCTCACAGCACGATTATACTCCAGCACCAAGTAGAGTGTCACAATTATTCTTTCATGCTGAATTACCATATAATGTCATAAGCCTACCTGTCATAAGTCCTGCAGCCTAGCTTGAATTTTTTTCTGAATCTATGGTTCATGGCAAAAAAATGAATTTTTTGCTTCTAATGGAAATCTGATTGTTTTTATCAACAATAAATTTCATAGCAAATCAAAGGATATGCTTGGACAAACAATCCGATACTCAAGGTTAAAAAACACACAAATAATAAATTGCTGGTGTGTCATGTTCAATTTTTACTACTGCATTACACTGCAATAACCATAACAGGATCTAAATTGTTGTCAGAACATTAAACAAACCCCCATACTTCACAAAGGCATCCTGCCTGAGTAATTCACACAACGGAAACAACTATCAAATTTTCCACTGTCCCGCCACCATACCATACTTCAGAGCAGTTTATGTATTTGGACAATTTTTTGAATAAATTACTTCCATCCTGGTTGCTGTTGCCACTTCTGTTAAGAGTCATATCAGTTTTAATTGTCTTGCTGTCTATACTGAGCCACTGTTTTTCTGGCTCCTTCCTTCCCTTACATCCTGAGCACCAAAATAAACTATGATCACATAAAACTGCTTAATGCTAGGCATTGCTGTGCTAAAGAAACATGTGCCTGCTTTTCATCTGCATTGTTGTTACCCTTCTTCCCTGGATCTTTTCTGACATTTTTATAGAAAATTTAGAGGATATATTCTATTTATATTCCATACTTACAGTTGGTTGGTTTAATTCCATTACTTAACGTGCTAAAAACTTTAAACGTGAAATACTTAACCTAGAATAAGCATCATCCATAACCAAGCATCATCCATATCAAGCCTAAGGGACAGACTCGTATGTAGGTGAAAGCTTACATTTTCATCACTACTGATTAAAAACAACAACAAACATGTCTTTCCTTTTCCAAACATGAATGTATGTGCATTAATTTAGTTAATTACTGAATGTGGTATAAAACTTAATGGGAAGGCATTATCTCTATATTGCATAGACACCATTTACTAGTGAAATTACTGTGTTTCTTGTTCTATACCTGTGCAATAAAGCTCTGTTACAGTGCAATAACGAGGAAGAAGTAAAATCAAAATTACAATGATTTAGCTATAGAGAGAGAGATTTCTGTGTACATCTCCCTCTTTAGATACTACATACATACATACACATGCACATGGAAGACATGCAGCTATGCCCCACCTACAGATACAGTCAACCTTCCTCTTGCTTATTTCTTGCTTAATATTGTACCAAAACAAAGCTTAATATGCAGCTGTAAAACAAGAAATACAGTAATGGGCACAAATAAGCTGTACCTACATAATATAGAGTTAATGACTTCCCATCACATTTTACACTACCTTTAACAGTGAACTAAATTGACACAAACCAACAGGAGTCAGATCAATCTGATCCAACTCTATTTTCTAAATAAAACCCCCTTGTGTTTGCCTGAAGCTCAGTGCAACTATTTATACCACTACTGACTATGAGCTGGGCCTCTTCAGACAAAGTCCGACTACTAAAATATTGCTGGACAGAGTAGAAAACTTTTGCCCATGGCAGGGGGTCAGACTAGATGATCTACTCAGGTCCCTTCTGACCCTACCAACATAATACACATATGCCCCAAATGTCAATATTGGACTTACTTCCCCATGTTAACTAAAGCCATGCTGGTTGGTACTATTTATTTATAACCTCAAAAGCAATAATAAACATAGAACTATGATTTACTTTGAGTCTTTCTATTATTAAAACACTTTGTCTTATTGTTTTATTGATTTACAATCTGTCCTACTTACTTTTTTAGCATCTGAAAACAATCAAGGCACAAAGCTGCAAAATGTTTAGACATTAATAGTTAAGAGACAGCATTTTATTCCAGGCTAGGGGTTTGAGTACTCGACTGCTAAGCATTCTGGTACGGAAATGATTTATGGCCTTGTAGCAATAACGATGCGGCAGAGCCATTAACATATTGGCAGACCCCAGGATGGATTATCGACATTGATTATTTCATGGACCACTGATACCCATTTGTTAAGAGAAGCTCGAAGATGGCCCGTCCCTGACTGAAATCTTTTACGAGCAGACAGCATTTTAAGTATTAGGAACCTGGGATTTGGGGTTTTGTGTTTTGGGTTTTTTTTGTTGCATTTGTTTTGGTACAAATCTCCTTCAACTCAGTCCTTAGTTCTAACAAAAAGTGTCAAAAAATAAAGTTCACTCTTCACTATGGCCTTAATTTCTCAACTCATCATAACCATGTCTTCTTTAAAAATTAATGATTGCCAGCATTTAGCCACTGGTTGTTGCTATGAAGATCTATGCAAAAAGCAAGGATCCCTATAGAGTGTGTGATATATGGAATTCTCTTTATTACTACAATAAAACTTACTGACATTTCAATACTTCTGCAAATAGCATTATAGTATCAATCTTCTGAATTAGGTTGAAAATTAAGTTGTAAATTAAAAGAAAGTGTACTTTGGAATACAACATGATATGTCACCTAGAAAAAGACCTTTGTGCATAACAGAGCTGAGCAGAAAAACTGAAAGATAAGCCCAGCTGCTTCTAAAGTGCCTATTTCATCATAAAGGATCTGGGTTATATTTTACAACAAAAATATAGCTTGAAAGCCTCGATATTTCACCTCCAGAGAACAGATTCTGAATCTCTTTAAAAAATAAAAAGATGAATTTGACAGTGTCAGTTCATTACTTCATATGCCAAGGGCATATGGGGGGGGGTTAATTATTTTTATTTGTTTTTTACATTCTTTACACAAATAAAGCTGAAGTTCAAGAACCTAAAAAAATGTGAAAATATATTTATCTTCTGTCTTTTAAAGATATATGCACTGGCTTGAGTTATCAGAAAGAAACAAATGACATTTCAAGAGAAGAGAAAAAACAAACATGGATTTTGCTAAAAGCGTAAAAAACGTTAGATTTTTCACTTTTAAGCTCTGGACCTATTTGACACAGTTATTAATGCAGGTTAATGGCTGAAAATATATATGTCTGTTTCCCTTCCCCTCCTTCCCAATTCATCTTTCAATATTTTCTAAAACAGAAGTTGTTAATGAGGTGATGCATAAGACTGAGATCTCAGGCAGCTTAAAAGAAATGCGTTTATGCACAGCAGCAAAACACAATGCGGGGACATTGCTTTCTGGTATAAAAACCACAGTAATTAAAATCTGAATAAGTTGTATGCAACAAAGAATGGAAAACTTCATAACTCCAGGCATGAATACTTTATTAATTTTCATATTTATACAACAATTCTGGTGGAAATTGTTTTGCTATTGATGTGTCATATTTTGTTAAAAGACTAGAAGAGATCACTAAAATTTATTTATTTAAGAGACAACTGGCTATTTTTGCATTCAATCTAATGAGCTGACAATATCTCTCAAATATATATTTTTAAATGTGTGACTTACAAATGTAGATGGTCCGGATTCCATAAGAAGCACTTGCCACTAGTAGGGACCCATGACTTCAAATGACCATCTGAAGTGAATGGAGAAGAATTGTGACTTGGGCCTTGACTACATTTAAAAAGGTTCTCCAAACCAGCTTAGTGGAAATACAGCTTAAATCAACAAAAGGACTTCAGCTGGTACTATTTAAAATCCAGTTTCCCAAATGAAATAATGTATAACGACAGACAAGTCTTTTGTCACTATATTTGCTTTTATGCCAAAGCTTTTACAAAAATCAACACTATTCTGATGCTACATATTGATGACAGTAAGAGTTATCTAGCCTACAGACTGACAAAAAACAGTAACTATCCGGAATGATAAATCATAAATTGGGATCTTCTATCACCCATAAGTCTGTAACACTTTTCGGCTTCTCAAGAGTTAAATGTTTGTAAATGAAATCATTATTGTTAAGTCTGTACCTTTCTCTACTCGTACACTGTTTAAGAAGGATGCATCTAGAGATATATCTACCCTAAACCACATAAGCCATCCCATCTGGTCTAATCTCATATTCCTTGAACCCTTCTAGAAATCAGTCATCGGATGTCCCATGTCTCTTCCCACACTTCTCTTCAATTGTATGCAGCCCACATAGAAAGAAGGATACAAGAAGGTCACAAATTCAAGAACGGGAAGCTGGAGGTTTGCTCCTTGTGGTCTTAGCACATTTACAGACTGCAATACCTAGGTGAGTTGCAGAACACACCGCAGAAACACATCAGCTCAGAAGTACTGAGCTTTCAAGCTGGCCTCCAACTTGTAAGATCAGCAGAGCTTTCTGAGTCTGGCTGCAAGGCCACTATCAGCTGAGTTTAGTATGGAGAGAACAAGGAAAACCAAAGCTTGTACAACTGGATGGCATCATATCTAAGCAAGTAAGGGTTCAGGAAGGCTACAAAATCTTGGTAGTGAGACAGTAGGATGCTATCTAGAGTGCACCACAAAAGGCCCAGAGCCTATAGTTCTGGTACGGGACTTGAGGAAACAAAAATTAGCACCTAGATCCAATCATAGTTTGGTATATTCCCAGAATTTGGGTCAGAGCTTAATGGCGACACCTTCAGAAGGTGAATTCAGAAATAAATCTGCTATGTCTACATATCATCATTTCAATCTAATTTTAAAGCGCCAACCATGGAAACAAAAATCATTTTAGAAATTAGAACAGGCTTTTCAGTGCTCAACACATCAATCGTCAGTGGAAGCCTAGTTATACCAACTTTGACTGCTTTTTGAAAATCCCGCTGTCTGATTTCATTTGAAAATGTGCCCTTGGTAAATTAGCCAGAACAATTTTTGTTCAAATCCTTGACCATGCAAGATATTAATTATACCATATTCTCCTTTAAAGGAGCATAAATAGAATACTAATTTCAATAAAACTGTGAAGGAGTTGCAGGAAATGATTTACCACTATACAACACTATGTTCCAGCAGTATATAAACTCTATTTTGCAGGGGAGTAAACCAGAATCACCATTTTAGGTGGTTCATAAATGCAAAATTTCATAAAAGAACAGGATAATCACAGAAACATCTTGGAATTACAGGTACTGAAGTTATGGACCACTAGCTCTTGGCAGTATCAATTCAAAAAGGAGCTTATGTGAGTTGCAGATTTTGGCATTAAAAAAATCCATGAGCTCCTTTCAAAACTGAACTCGTTTACAATTCTAACCCCACCGCCCCCCTCCACTCCTAATAAAACAAAACTCAAATAACCTTTCCTTAAATATCTGGCACTTCAGTTAGACAACCTTTAGTTTAGAGGCTTTGGGATGATCATGCACAATTATAAATACATTTTAGCTATTCATATCCAAGTTATAGATTCCTCTTTTATGTATTCTATAGCAGTAATGAAGAACTTGAAGACTTCAAAAATCAACTGACAAAAACAAAAAAGTTTTAGGGTTTTATTTTGCAAGTTTTATCCTCCAATTTTCTGATCTTGTCACAAGAAAACCCAGACTTGAGGGTCTCCAATGGAACCAGCAACTACCTAAGCATACCAGGACAGCATAAGGGGTCTATTGAAATATTCTTCTCTCTGTCTAGTTTTGATCTGACTCATTTTTGGGGTAACAAAGAGCTTTTACCCTTTTCTCTTTCTATGCTGGCTAATCATGAAAAATGCTATTTCATTCATTTTTTCCACTGGAAAAAAAAACTTTGCTGGGTAGTACAGACAATGTAACCTATAATAGATGGCAAGTGAATATGGGTAAAATGGGTTCTAGAAAACCTATAATAGACTAAGGGGAAAAAAAGTCTTCATTTTCACATGTCAAGGCCATATTCTATTTGAAAACTAGGAAAACGTGTACCAAGAAGTGACTTGGGTATCTGGCATAGTATCATGCTCTGTAAAACTACTTCAGTACACCCTCCAGTAAAAGAACTAACTTATGCTGATGGATACTGTGTGAAGTATCAATCAACTTGAAGACGCATACAATTCAATTATGAACAAAAAGAATCCCCATTTTTGCCATCTTCATTCTAGTGACTGGAAGGTCAACCATGGTCACCCATTCCAGGTCATATTTCCAACATACAATGCAACCTTTAAAAGGCACATGAAGAAAGTATGCAAGAAGAGCCAAATACTTCTGTACCAAGTGGAAAATAGTCACCAAAGAAAACCATGTGGCAGATTCCTTGCTGGCATAAATGAATATAGCTCTATCAGTGCAGCTATTCTAACTTTCACCAGCTAAGGATCTGAGTCCCATGACTAAACTTGAAAGCTTAGAGCACCAGATTTCAAACTAAGCATGCTTGTGAATTCTGCCCTAATGAAATGCAAGGTTGGAGCTATTAAACCTGAAAAAAAAAAAAGTGAACTACTAAAAGCAGCCTTAGTATCTTGTACGGCCAGTTTCAGTGCTTCGTAAAAAAAAATGTTTTATTGTAATCAAATTGTATTTGTACAGAGTGAGACATAGCAAAAGCATCTAACAGAAATCTCAATGATGAGTCTCTGAATCCTAAGTTAATTGCACATTTGCAGTACCATGTTGAAATCGCTGTCACATTTCTGTCTCTTCATGTGACACAGGGACTTCTATTAAGGTTTGCCTATAGATCCCTACAAGCCTAAAAAGAATGTGGTTTTCTGTAGTAAAACCTCACACACATTGCACTGAGCAACATTATTCTGTCCACCTAGCACTATTTAACTGCAACTGATACAAAAATATTGTATCCGTTCTATTAGTTAACGTTTGAATGACTAATATACATGGAGAAGAAATACCTTTGGGGGGAGGAAACAGAAGAGAGAAAGAGAAAGAGAGAGACAGAAAGAGAAGGAAGAAAAGTGACTCAGTCATGTTTGTGAGATTTTCACAGCTAATCACACACAAGACTGATTCACTGCTCACCTCGCTCTGTTCACTCATTTTTCATATCATACTTTTCACTGCCCCATCAGCTTGCTCCACCAAGGTCAAATGAAGGAAATGATAGCACACATACCATACTAAGATTTATTATAAACACATTTGCTTTTTTTTGTTTGTTTGTTTTAAACAAAGGAAATGGGTCCAGAAATTACCATTTACAAAAATTAAGGTAAGCAGTAGAAGCAATCAGATACTTTATGCATGTCACACACACACAAGAGAGACTACATATATTCAAAGCAGATGGGTTTTATTACATTAGTGAATTTTGCTTTGCTTGTCCACAGTATAATCATCTACTTTTTAAGATCCCTTTCTTATTTACCACAATCCATATTTCCAAATTAATATAACATTAAAATTAACACTGAACCAAGAGCACATGATGGACCTTGAAACAAAAGAAAAGAAGCACTGAAGATTAACTGCTGAATATACATTAGTTTGCTGGATCATGCATTCAACTTCAGCCATATTTATACTGCATTAATAATTCGCAATGCATGTATTAAATAAGCATTACTAGGGATGGTACACTCAAAACAATCATGTACACTGGAGAGCAAATCCATTATATACAAAGGTGCATGGCTGTACATTGACTAAGAAAGCTCAGCTATTTGCCCATCAATACATTTCTCATTAGGAAGCAAATTAAGCGACTACAAAGGAGGAGAGGTACTTTACAATTTGGTCTCAGCAAGTAACATGGTTCTGGCCCATGAATTACCAGAATAAAATGCTACAAAGTTTTATGAGAGGCAAGCCAGCAACAGTCATCTGTCCGTCCTTGAAATTCTTAATGTCCTTAATATTTCCTAATACAGTAAAGAAATAAATGCATTATTTGACACTGTCCCTGAATGACCGTAATATACAAATTCACTTGTGTTCCAGGTTAAGTGGCTGCAAAAAAAGACCATAAATGCTTAACACCTTTTTATAACCTCGCCTAAGCATTTCTCTATTTTGAACACTCATCTCTAAGAAATTAGCATCCATGTTTAGACTTTTGCCATGGCAGCTGACAGAACGAGACTTTCTTTAAGATGTACACTCAGCTAAGAATAAAAAAGATACATAAATTGAATTTAACTTTAACAGGTCATGCCAGTGTCTAAAAAAACATATCACAGAAAAACTATTGAAGAATGTGGGGTGACACACAATAGTCAGTACCTCCAGTACGTGACAGACGTCAAGTATTTATTACAAACACAAACAGAAAGTCAATTGACTTGATGCCAAAGCTCTTCTGCAAACATAAGATGCATTAAATGAATCTATGCTCAACAGGTTCAGAAAGCACTGACTAATCAAGCAGTAATAAAACAGACACTATACCAAAATCAATTTGACTATGATAATAATTATAGGCCGTCAGTAATAAGGCTGCACCTCAAAACTGACTATAACTATTTTTTTTTACATGCCCTCATTGAACATATGACCTTGTAAATAAACAATGCATCTTCCCTTTGCTAAGGAGTCTTTCTTCCACCAAGTAGTAAACAGTTGATCTTTTAAACTCGCTGTCGAATTTCCACATTGAAGTGAGAGACCACTGACTCTCTACACAACTGTGTTATACTGAAGGATCCCATGCCCAATTTGGGTGAGTCAATGTGAAGCCGGGAGGTAACAAAACATGATTGAATCATAATTCATGTAACCAAGTTCAGAAATATAGTGACCAGAATGAATTTACAAAGTTCCAGAAAGGTAAACAAAAGTCCATATATTGACCAGAAGGAAGATTATGAACATCCGTTGGAAGACCTGCATAACAGATGAAACTGCATCTGGAACAAAACAAGGTATGCATTTTTACATTTCGTTCATGTTTCCTAATTGGAAAATCCCAAATGATTCTACATACCAAGGAAGCTGCCAATCTGTAAGGCATTTTTGGGCTAATACCAGGATCTAAATTACCTCTCAACATAGGTATAAAACAAATCTTTGCATAATCCAAAACTCAATCTACTATCCCTAATGAAAAACTTCCTACTTTCACCAATAGCAATATCCCCATTAGTCCTTTTAATCATCAAAAAAAAAAAGCCAAATCAAACCCCCCAAAAAGGCAGAGATCCATTTGTTAACTTTAAGAATGTACAATTCCGCAGTAACGGAGATAGACACACCCAGAACTTAATTCATAAACCTGGCAGGTGTCATACCCGATTTACCAATCCATTAAAGAGAGGGTACAGAGTAAACTAAGAGGTGACTAAAATATCTCTCATGAGTAAATCCCATGCTTCCCAAAGACACCTGAAAAATATCTAACAACCTCCAAAATTCCACATCCTGAAACCCCTGCCGGCAGTCATGTGCTTAAAAAACGGATTAACACTTTTACCCTGCAACTTGAACCAGAAGCAATTTTTCCCTCATAACGTGCCTGTTTCTTTTCAAGTTCAAATAATTCCTGAAAAGATGTTTAGCTAATCTATTAATAAGATAAATTCTCTAGTGTAAGGTCCTTTATTTGCTTCATGGAAACTCTGGACAAATCATTAGTAAAAAAATATGTGTGCGAGCACGTGTGTGCGTATGCGTGCAAGTGTGTAATTTTACTAATGACTTGTCCAGAGTTTCCATGAAGCAAATAAAAGACCTTAAACTAGAGAATGTATCTTATTAATAGAATATCTAAACATCTGATTATATATATACTGAATATACTGTAATTACCTGATTTACTAGCAACTTGCACAATGACGTGCATATATTCCTTTTAGGAAAACTGCACAAGTTTTATCGGAACTCAGTTAAATATATTTTAGAAGCATTTAGATAATCTTTTCTATTGTATTAATACAAACAGGATTTGGAAATTATTTTCCTCCTTACCTACCAAGAACAAAGTTTCAGATTCTGTTCTTCACTATAATAACAGATTACCTTATGAACACTGACACTATAAGGAAATGCTGAGTTGCCACAATACATTTCTGCTACTTCGTAGTTTTTGGATCTCAGGCCAAATCCTGCTCTAAGTTATTTAGTGCAGAGCCATAGCAGTATCACTGCTTCAGTGTGACAAGAAATATAAAAAAGTAGAATTCAGCCCACTATGTTACTCTTAAACCTCAGTTTTAATGCAAAGTTTTTATTTAAAAATATGTATCAAATTATATCCTGGTGAAGTGAGTCACATCCTTTAGTTTCAATATCCATCATCAGTGCAAGACAAAGAAGTGCTCATCTTGCAGTTCTCTCTCAAGTGAAATTTGATGGGAATTAAAGGCTACAAGCCTGCTTCTCTTAATAGTCACCTTTTTGGGGGGGTGGGGAGGGGTTGACATTTGGTACCATATTGAGTATCCACTTTCTCACACACACTCACACCCACACACACACTCTTTTGAAAAAAATATAATAGGTTTATTACTGAAACTCTTATGCATCTGAATACAATACCAAGATTTGTCTTCAGACAAGTTTTGAAAAGAAATGCAAATATTGTTATTTAGCATAGTAAAAGAAACTATAACCGATAACGGTAAATTTAGTGGAAAGAGTAAAACAGTGGTTGTGGAAAGAAAATCTATTCTATTGAAACATACTGTAAGAACTTACTGACAATAATCAAGAGCTCTATTTGAATGAACCAAGTGTGAGTGAATCTAGGAGAAGACTATAGGAAACTAGCTTGAATTTGCTAGGTGCTTCTGCTGTTCCATCTCCTCATATATTTTAGGAAAATCTGCAAAGATGCAAAGAATCCTCCTGTGTTCGGTTAGCAGTAAGTAAATTGCTGTGGGCTCTGAGTGCTGGAATACTTTAGCAGGCAATTCCTCTCTGTCTTTCATTCTGTTTGTCTGTGTTAAATTCCCCCTCTGCCCTCATCCATTCTCACATCCAGTTCCCAGCTTTGTCCATCCATCAATCCACACACTTTGTCAGTGCTGACTTCATCCTGGCTCTCACAATCACATCCAAGCAATACTGCTGCCACTAGGGAGCTTTTCGCCTCCCATCTGCGTCTCCCTGATCTGCTGACTGAGGCCCTGACGCTTGTCGTTTTCTATTGCACAGGCAAGCAAAAACACTAATACTGAACCTGATTTCTATCGTGCAGCTTTTCACCTTTTCTATCGGGGGGAATAGAGAAAGAGAGAGATAGACAGAGAGAGAGAGAGAGATGTTTGCTGAATTTTCTAAAACAATTCGTACTCTAGTCAGGTTGAGGCTCAATTCGTCTTTGGCTCTACAAAACATCAATAGAAATCACAGGGAGAAAATGTATCACTAATTAAGGGTTGATAAGCTCTATGTCAAGTGCAGTTTAGGAAAAAAGCTCACCAGCTTATACAGATTCTCTGCCAGTTGAAATCCATACTGCACTTTCATGGCAACTTCAAGCCCATGCATATTTTTGCTTTAAGCAAAATTACATTACTTTAAAGAAACATTCTAGGAAGACAGCCTGTTAAATACAGATGCCATTTTGTTCAAAAGATAATTTACAAAGCCTTACATCACAACTAAAAAACATAAAATTACTAAATTAAGAGAAGTGTTACCTAGCAATGAAACTATTTTAAAACATTCTTCAATGTTTTTGCCTCTTTGTATAGCCTTAATTCACAAGTGCACAATTTAAGTATAGCACATCTACTAATTTTCTTCTTTAAAAGGAGAACGAAATGGGCATTTCTTTAAAGTCTTCCTAATACTGACTAGAAATTACAAGATCATGTACTACTGCTGCATACTCCAAGCTAGATGGCAGTGAAGGGAAGTGTAGTAAACCAACATTTATAATGGTAAGCTAAAAGTCCTATAGATTTGGATTTGCTCAGTTTTTTTAATCTTCATATACTTGCTTCTGCCTGAAAAGGATAAATATGGGGTAACAACAACTCCCTGAAGCCAAGGAAAAGCAATTTACAGCTTGAGGCTAAAGCACTGTACTATGAACCAGATCAGTGGTTGTCAACCTTTTTGAAGTCCAGGCACTCCTCCACATTTTTTGCGAATTGTGAGGCACCTCATTTCCAGACCTAGGTTATTTATTACTATGCTTACCTCCTTGCCCAGGAGGCAGGTGGTAGGAGGGGCAGGGCAGGTAGGAAGAGGTGGAGCAGCTGAGCAGAAAAGAGCATGTGCTTATTTCCTTGCACAGGGGCCAGTCAGTGGGAGGAGGGGAGTGATGATAGGGTCAGGTATGGGCCTGTGCTTACCTCCTCACACCCTGGTTCAGGATCACTGAACCAGAAGTTTTGTTCTGCCAAAACACAGGCTCATCCCTGCCCAGCTTCTCCTCCTCCTTGTTCCCAGCTTGTAGTTCAGTATTCAGAACAAAATTCTTGTTCCTAGCTTTGTCCCTGTCTTCCTCTGCAGTCTTGTGCAAGTTGTGCTAGCTCCCCACGCTTGAGCTTGTAGTATTCTTACCCATCTCCTAAGGATGCTGAAATGGTCAGTACTTTTGTATACTTTGGCACCTTTAGATGAAAGATGGTATAAGTATATATACTTTCTGTTAACATGCAAATTACTTTGGCATCCTTGGGGGTTATTTACTGCTACTTTCTCCTATGACAGCAGTGTGTTGAGAACAGATTCTTATTCCAGAAGTCATAAAAAAAAGTTAGAGTCCAGATTTCACAGGCAAAATTTTCACTGGATCATATTTTCCTTCTCACTGGATCATGTTTTCCTTCGAAAACGATAGATGTACAGAACATTTCTGGCTACATACTTCCCCAAATATCACTTCATATTAGCTGTTGCTTTCAACTGAAAAGCTTAAATGTAAACCAAGATAAGAGGCTGGGAGGTTGAGGGGGATGGAAGAAAACAAAACAAAGGAAGCAAGAAGCCACACCCACACAGCCAAAAAAGGAACATTTGACCTTCTCTCAAAGCACTTCTACCTGTTTCCAAACTTCAAGCCATGCAAGTTTGTGCTTCACTCTGCGCCTGTTACTCGAGGAAGAAGCTTATAGTAACATCCCCCTTTTGTTTCCCAAAACTGATGGTCTCAGCTCTGTTTGAGGCATGATAGAATAGCCCTAAAAAGCAAGAGAAGAAAGTCTTCTTTGCTGTACTACTACACACATCAGACATCTCTAATTAGACAGCAACAAAATTTTATTAATAGGCTGGACATTATGGAATGAGCTTGTTATAAATGGGCCCTGTCAAAGCCTTATTCAGCAACCAAATGAGTATTCTCAGTTCACTGCTCGCATCTGAAGCATCACCGCTGGTGCCGGATAACAAATGATTGCTATTAACCGTATTGTTAGTAATGATGGCTGAAAACAAACAAAAACCCATAAATAACAGTCTACAGAAAAATTAACCCATAAACTTGATAGATATCCAGCTGAGAAATAATAAATGACACTTTGGATCCTGCTGGGAGAAGCTAGAGGTTTTTGTTTTCTTCTCTGTCATTAACACATTTTCTGTGCTAAAAATTAGATTCTGATATATAATTATCAACGCTTCCAGATATTAATTCTGCTATCGCTCCCTCTGTTTCTCTGCTGGCTGGATGTAATGTTATTCACAGATTACTCTGAGAAAACACATCAAACACTTAACAGAGCAGGTCAAAGTGACAAGCAGCTTTTCCTGACAACACCAACCTGCACAGTCTTTTTACCAGGGACACAAAACAAAATTCTCATATTAATTAACTCAGGTTTCTTTGCAGCCAGAACAAGTCTTTACTATGTAATGTGAGCTAAGCATATTCCCAGCTGTCCTAATGAAGGCTTTTTTGAGAAGAAAGAACTGACAAATATTATCTTGCATTTATATATTCAAATTCACATTCGTTAACATGTTAGAGAAACATCTCTATTTTCAGAAGCAATCAAAACAACAATCTATTTACCAAAATACAGCACAGGTGGCCCCTTCCAAACCTCCTTTTTGTCCCTTTATGCCAGACAAATTATAAAAGACGCAAGCAAAATGTTTCCATTCAAACTAAAATGCAACAGTATCTTAGTAAAAATAAGTAAGTAAATAAATAAATAAATAAAAGGAATTTTTTGAGGAACCATTCATAGTGCTCTTCAAAAACAAAAATTTTACAAGCTCTGCGCACTTAATTGACCTCAGCAGTGTGTTCATCTTGAAATCCTGAATACCATTAGATTGGAAGAAATAGGGTAACAGCATGAAGGAGTTAAGAATATCAATCTTGCAAATGCTTGTGCACACAAGCAACTTAACAGTACTGCTACCAAAGTAAGGAAGTGATTTGTACTTTAGAAGTACCCCAGGGCCCCAATCAGGAATATATCCCCATTATCTTAAGTGCTATACAAACCCATGGGAAGACACCTTTCCATCCCTGAAGACCTTATCAATTTAATGTGTGTCAGGAAATTCAGAAGGACAGTTCGTATGAGCAAAATTTACCTGGGTATAAGGTGTTTACAGGAATGCCCCACTTTGATTCATTGTCTCTTCAGGTTGTGATTTCTTGCATCAGAATTATTTAAATGTGTGTCACATCTATTTATATTGAGCTTATGCAAACCTGCCATCTAGATTTGAGCATTCAGTTAGTGAACATTTCCTGTACAATATTTTACAGATTATTTTTAGACCTCTAGGTAAAACAAAAAAGTAAGAATCAGCCACATTTCATAACTGCACAATAGGAAACAGGCAGCATATTAAGCAATCAATTTCTTGGATCGCATTTTTACTTCATTTACAATAAAGAAAAGCAGCAGAAATAGAGTTATATCTCTGCCAACAAGTTTGCAATCCCCTTAATTGTAATTATTCAAGGGAAATGACTTGCTTGCTATTCATGTCTTTTTCCAGTTAAACAGATCTCCATTATGTTTATAGCAGCACCCAAGGAAAAATGCTTTGGAAAATTATTTAAATAAATTAAAATGGAACAGGAAAGAATAGTTCCTGCTCTACGCATCTAGCTTTTAATTTTTATGTTGTATCCCCATGGCCACGTTTAGCTGATGACAGAGCCCAACTACAAATCCCATACATACTACACACTACATTTTCTCAGTATTTGGCATCATGATATTAAATAACTATAAAACTAGAAAGCCAAAATAACTAAATCACCTGGCAGCCAATTTCTGAGAGTTAAACCACAAACCCGGAAAATGGTGGAGTGTGTTGAAATAATGTAAAGGAAACCCATAAATTCAAACTTTATGTTCTGTAAAGAACAAATATGAAAAAGGCATCAAAATAATGAAAGATTGTTTATGTATTCTGGCATGAAATGGGAATGTGTTATGAGAGAGCGCGCAATGGCAGAGACAGATCGACAGAGCTGACAGTGTGGTATTCATCCTGCATGGTACAGCAGACGTCCTGCTAGTGGCAGTCGACAGCGCAATAAATCAAGGGCTCTCGATGCTGTACCTACAGCTTATTACATCCAAGATGACAAATAAATAATAATCCCTGTCACAGCGGCCCTTTGCTCAAGGATTGAGCCTGAAACCTTTTGCTCATCACTCCTGGTCTTAAGTGAAAATACTAGAACAAGGGAATTGAAGGCCACGGTTTACTGAGCTCATGAAACACAAAGCAAGCTGGGCATAGGAACTAGAGCTGAGCAAGAAAGGTCAAGCAGTAAGAAAGGATAAACATTTAAATAATCCTACTAAAAAGGTGGCAATATTTAGCAGTGATGCAGGTACAAAGGGTCTTAGAACAGAAAAGCTTCTTTCCATTAACTGGAGTTCAAGATGTGTACTGCTATAGACCCATTCCACTGTGGGTGCATGCGAGTCTTCAGCAATCAAACTAGAAATTTTTTGCCATAGTATTACTCATGCAATGTGATGCATATACATAAGGAAGCCACTTGAATCCTGGTAGAATATGCTGTAACCACCCTTGGTGACTTAACACTTTCATAGCACATGTGAAGGCAGAGTGAGAGGCATTTATGTAGTTTTAAGTAAGTGCCTTTCAATCTCTCAGCTATCGGAACTAGTAATAAAGTGATTTTGAAACAGTTTAGTCCTTGTAAAAGGACAAAGCTCTCTTTGCATCCAACAGGTAAAATGATCCTTCAGCTCCTAAAGAGCAGAGGCTTTTCAGAGAAAACTAGTGGCTGAAACTACTAAGGGTGAAATTCTGTGCAAGCCCCAGCTAGGAACCTGGGAGGCGTCCATAATATGCTCGGGTAAAATTTAGTACAGTATATCCACAATGAGTGCCTTGATCCACAGATGTCTGGTGAGCTGAAACAATAGCCAGGTGCATCTTGTCACCATGCTTCGGCCCTACAGATTAAGGATAGCTGGGAAAGGATTCCTCAAAAGGAAAAAGATCTTGGACATCAGGCTGAAAACTGTTTAGAGAATCCACTTAGCCTGGTAAGCCTGTCCAATCATCTTTCCCACTATAAGCACAAATGTCTCCTATAGAACAGAGAGCACCATTCTATTGTTGTGATATGGACAGTGTGGCAGTCTGAAGGGTGCATCCTTACCCCATTACCCTATAATGGAGCACAAGCACAATTCTGGCACTCCTCAGCACAAAGCAAACAAACCAGGATTGCCATGAACACTCAACAACCAGTAGAGTCTTGTCCCACCTTGTGCGCCCAAGGAATCAGAGATGTAGGTGGGAAGTCCTGAGCATATCCATAACTAGGAGATGACAGAGGTGTCTGTCAGAGAGCCAAAACTGAGCCCTTCCCCGAGCAAAAGGATCGGCATTTCCTGTTGATGTCAGAGGAAAAAGACGGTGACCACTGGATGACCCCTATTCAAGAAAATGTAATGCAGGAAAGGGAGTTCTTAATCTGGTACAAGGAGATTTGCATGCTGAGGCTGCACACGAAGACATGCTGCATGCCCTGCAGGTGTACTTCCAACACCTGTTTTCAGTGACAGGTGCACTGATTTCAGAGGCTGTTTACCTCTGAAAGATCTTACACCCGCTTGTTCACGGATGATGAATACTGTCTGTTATTTAGATCACATAAATAAATAAAATAATCCAAATGTGGTATATCCCCTGGCCTGATATAGGACCACCTGATAGGCTGCATACCATCCAGAGTTCAGAACACAGATATGTAGCCACTTTTCCACAGAAAACCAAAAACCTTTCTGCTGAAGATTGTTCACCTGCATCCCTCACCCTTATGTGGATGCATCCGTCAATCGTGAAATGATGGCTAGAAAGAAAGAAGTATCAGGCATTGGCTAGCCTTGGAACAGCATAGGAAGGGTTACCGCCTCCTATAACCATGTCTGCACAAGCCTGAGGTATAATCTGACATGCAGCATTATAAAGACATTTCCCAATTTTTGGCATAAAGGAACTCATAGAGGCCCACTTAACACAGACGTGATCTGGAAGGTCAGTTGTGGCTAACAGAGTTGTGTGTAGGCCCGATATAGTCTAGTCTCTGAAACGAAACCAGGGTCTTCATCTTGAGGATACCAGTCTTAGAGACTTTCTGCAACACCTGCACAATATTAGCCAGGTATTAAGGCCTGGAATGGATAAACAGCCTGAAGTGTCACTAGCACTGCAAAGATCTTAGTGAAGACCTTCAGGGCTGTTGATGGACCAACTGGAAAAGCCTGGTATGATAATATCCCTGACCTATAACAGAGAGAAGTTATTTCACACAGGAAGGTGTAGCAGCCATGAGAAGAAAAAAAATAGCATCCTAAAGATCAAGGGATGAGAACCATTCTTCCAGTTCCAGAAAAAGTGTTTAGGACAGTAACACTGACTATTTGAACTCAAGCTCACAGATGAAGGAGCTGAGCTTTAAGTGCAAGACTGGATGCCATCCTTTTTTCCTCTTCTTTGGACCAAGAAGTAACCTCTACAAAACCAATTTCCACTGTGTTGCAGAGAAGCTGGTTCTTCATGATTCCTAAAACTGGAAGGGAGGAGAGCATGAAATGATACAGAAGACTGAGTGGGCACTCAATAGCAAGCCAGCCACTATGTGTAAACCTCACTTATCTATAGTAACACAGGCCCATGCCTCCCAAAAGTGAGACAAGGGAAAAGAAGGGAAAGACAGAAGTTCAGATTGTGGTTAACAATCTCTTGAAGGCAAAGGATAACAGACAGGCATAAATTCAATCTAGACCAACAGCACCTGGCAACTTGGAACCGGAAGTTAAAAAGAGGATCATTCCCAATGCTTTCAGTGCTGGGACAGAAGTTAGCAATTAAGTGTCAAGCCATGATGGTGGAGAAGCCCAAGATGATCTTGGGCACTTATCCTTGAGTTTCTTTGGCACTAAAGTGGATCCTCCAATACTGGGATTTAGTGCAAGGACATTTCAGAGCTTGTCTGGGATCTTTAAATAGCCACAAACATCTCAGAGCAGAAAAGAAAAGGGGAGTGTGTCTCCTGTATTCTAGAGTCAGAAGCTGAACTCAATGATTTACCCAAGAGGTAAACCTGGAGTCCAGCTTTATCACCCCTTCAAGATCCAAAAAACAAATGACTTGCAAACAGAGCATCTCCCAGTGATACAGAATAGCATTTACAGTGCTTCTCTGGGGCAAAAATAGCCCCATCAGTCCACACACAGTGTTACTGCACAGTAACTAATTGGCATGATGCAGGTATCAAATTTACACTCAAATCAGCATAAATCACTATATTTACTGTGCAGTATGGGTGTACACATGTAGATGCACACCTGTACTGAGCAGTAATTTCAGTTACTGCGGAGTAAATGTGAATGTGCAGATGCACTCACAGTGTTGTTCCTTTGCTTCCTCTATCATTGTAATCCTCTGAGCTACCTCTGGACAAAACACTAAGGAAACTACTACCTCTGTCTGTAAAACACAAACCCTTACAACAGCTGTCTCTTCAGGAATTTCTATATAAGATCAGAATGCCATTCACTAAGAGCGTATGTTTCACTAGTACCCATAGTGGAAGATGGGGGAAAAGTTTTCATACCAGTAAGTCACATTACATATGTTGGCACAAAAGGGCAAGTTTCCTTCTAATATTACAGAAAATCAGCTAATGCCCTGGTGCATAACATTTCTTTACCCTTGGAACAGAAATAGAAATATTTTTGTTCCTCCGGTCCTTTTGGAATTCTATGCATTATATTTCATGGAACTCCTGGAATTGGGAATTTTTCCAGCTGACCATATGCTCAGAGAAATCTTTTATTTATCCTGAATACAAAATTATAAAAATAAATATGTAAATAAATAAAATTACTTCTTCCTTATTTGTTCAGATATAGTGTACACAACCCTGTGCCCTATGTGTTACATAATTAGTTGCTATTCAAAGAGGAAGGAGAGAAAAATTGAGGCAGTAAACAGAAGACTATAGCGCTGATGCCACTATGAAGGCTTCAACTTCTATGACCACAGTCCGATCTCCAGAGAGAGAGGGAGTGGTCTGTTTGGACCTCACTCCACTGAGGAAGGTCTTCTCAGTCAGAATGGCGGACTTGCTCAACTGGGCTTTAAACTAAGCTTGCCATGAGATGGGCAGACAACCACCAGAGCAAGCTAAACAAGCATCAACTGCAAAACCAGTAGGTTAGCATACTCAAGTGAGCCCACTCCTACCCCAGCCCAGGAACAGAGCTTCTCCATGAGTACAAGGAAGCCTAGGGCCTACAATGGCACATTTACATGCCTGTACACTAACGCTAGGAGTCTGGGAAAAGAACAGAAGGAACTGGTCCTTCTGCTCAAAAAAACAACTATGGTCTCACAGGGATCCTGGAGACCTGGTGGGACTCCTCCTATGACTGGACTATGGGTATAATGGCTATACCCTGTTCAGGATAGATCATGATGAAAAAAGGGGCTGAGGTGTAGCTCTCTATATGAAGGAGAGCAAACGTCTCTACAAGCTGAGACTGGCACCCAAGCCGGACAACTGAGACCCTTCAGGTTAGTATACAAGGTGAACAGAGTGAAGGGGATACAATGGTAGAAGTCTACTACAGACCTCCAAACCAGAAAAGTGCTTGACCAAGAATACACCAGGGAACTGGCCAAAGTTGCACACTCTTGGTGCACAGTCGTCATGGTAGACTTCAATTACCCAGATGTCTCATGGGAAGAGCACTCGGCCAAATCCAATCAGTCCCAAAGCTTCCTCACGTGTGGATGAGCTCTACCTGTCCCAAGAAGTTTATGGGCCAACAAGAGGCAAGGCACTCCTGGACCTGATACTGGCCAAAGGGAATGATCTAATTAGCAATCTAAGAATCAAAGGGAAACTGGGTGACAGTTATCATGAATTGATCGCTGCCACTATCCATTGCAAAGCTGGCAAGTCAGTCAGCAATGCAGTAGTCCTTGACTTTAGGAAAGCTGACTTTCATAAGCTCAGGAGGCTTATTCTTGAGGCCCTGAGAGGCCATTATTTCACAGGGAGGGGAGTTCATGATGAGTGGTCACTCCCTAAGGAAGCAATCCTAGAAGCACAAGGGGAGTCCATCCCACCCATAAGAAATGTGGTAAAAGGGCTCAACAACCCCCTTGGCTCAACAGGGAACTCATGGACCTCCTACACCTAAAAAGAGAGGTATATAATGGATGGAGGACAGGAAGCACCACTAAGGAAGAGTATCCTGCACTGGTCCGCACCTGCAGGATGCGAACTAGAAAAGCCAAGGCTGCAACTGAACTCCATCTGGCTACACAAATCAAGGACAATAAAAAATCCTTCTTCATATATGTGGGGAGTGGAAAGAAAAACAAGGGCAACATTGGACCCCTGCTAAACAAAGTAGGGCTGCTGATTACCGACACCCAGGAAAAAGCCAATCTGCTTAATAATGACTTCGCATCGGTTTTCACCGGCCCAAAGGGACCGCCCTGCCATATATGATGTGGGATGACCAGGGTGAAGATGAATATATGACCACCATTGGTGTGGATCTTGTGAGGGAGCATCTTGGGAGGCTGGACCACCATAAATCAGCTGGTCTGGATAGGTTGCACCCAAGAGTGCTAAAGGAACTGGCAGACATCATGGCACAGCCACTGGCAAGTATATTGGAGGACCTGTGGTGCTCAGGCAAAGTACCTGAAGATTGCAAAAGAGCCAATGTGGTCCCCATCTTCAAGAAAGGGAGGAAAGAAGTTCTGGGAAACTACAGGCCAATCAATTTAACCTCAATCCCTGGGAAGATTTTGGAAAACATTATGAAAGAAACTATTCTTGAAAGACTAACAGAAGGCAATATTCTGATAGGTAGCCAGCATGGGTTTGTTGTGGGTGGGTCTTGTTTGACCAATCTCATTTCCTTCTATGATGTAATACCTGGACAAAAGGGAAGAGGTTGCTAGCATATATTTGTATTTTTAAAAAAGCCTTTGACCTGGTGTCCCATGATGTCCTCGCAGAAAAGTTGGGCAACTGCGGCCTTGACCATTCCACAGTCCAATGGCAGGGGAACTGGCTCCGAGGTTGGACTCAGAGAATGGCAGTTGATAGAACCAAAACAACATGGCATTCAGTGATTAGTCCCTTAAGGCTTCATTCTCAGACCTGTACTTTTTAATGTCTTCATAAATGATCTGGACACTTGTGTCAAAAACAGACTGATCAAGTACAGGAGAGATCACCACGATCGAAAGAGACTTGGGGGTCATGACTGACCACAAGATGAATATGAGCCACCAATGCAACACTACAGTTGGCAGAGTGAACAAAACTTTGGCTTGCATCTACCGATGCATCTTGAGCAAGATCCAGGATGTCATCCTCCCACTGTATGCAGCCTTGGTGCAGCTGCAGCTGGAGTACTGCATCCAATTCTGGGCTCCACAATTTAGGAAGGACGTGGAGAAGTTTGAAAGAGTCCAGAGGAGAGCCACATGCATGATCAGAGGGCAAGAGAACAGGCTTTATGAAAAGAGGCTGTGAGCTATGGGACTCTTCAGCCTAGAGAAGTACAGGCTTAGGGGTGACTTGGTGGCAGCTTATAAGTACATAAGGGGTGTGCATCAGGATCCGGGGGAACACCTGTTCACTAGAGCACCCCAGGGGATGACAGGGTCCAACAGTCACAAACTTCTGCAAGATCATTTTAGGCTGTACATAAGGAAAAACTTCTTTACTGCCCAAGCTCCCAAGGCCTGGAACAAATTCCCCCCAGAGGTAGTACAAGTACCTACTCTGGACACTTTCAAGAAACATTTGGACATTTATCTTGCTGGGATTCTTTGACCCTAGCTGACTTCCTGCTCCTTGGGCAAGACCCTATGATCTTATGAGGTCCCTTCCAGCCCTAATGTCTATGAAATCTATGAGGTTTTTCCCCCTCATAAGCAATTTTCACCCAGCAAAAAAGGATCATTAAGTGTTTGAGGCAAGAAACCTTCTCCTGAGAACTCATTCCTAGCTATGCTCTCAATACCTTGGTTTGTATTCCTGGCTTCAATTCTTTGCCTTCATTCCCCCCTCCCCCCTTCTTAAATGGCATATTTTCTGTATATAGCAATGATATCTAAAGCTTAAGAAGTTTTTTGAGCCTCTCAAACAAATGACAGTACAAAAGCATGAAGAATCAGTAGTAGCACAACCTCCTATCTCAAGGAGGATTCACTATTTACTTCTCTGTGCATCTGGGTTGTTTGGTTGATACATAGATTTTCTGACCTAGTTCTCAGATACAGTTCACACATTAAATATTTCAAGCTATATAAGCACCTCCCTCTTTAAGGAGATGAATGACTACTGAAGTCAGAATAGAAAACGAAAGTTACATCCTTAACTATGATCAGTTAATGGGTGCGTGACTTGTGCCTGAGGCTTAAAAGTAGTTTTTAACTTTAAGTTTTCAAATACATTTTCAAGCTAGTTAATTCATACTAAATTAAGATGGTTCTAATTCCCAGGTTCACCGTCTAATCAAGAATGGTATACCATCTGCTGTTCTCCATTCTTCTTGTGTAATTGCTGAATTACAAAGAAATGCCATATTTCTGCTAGTGGTTTAAATTTTTGCCAGCAACTCCTGTGCCTGGCTTCTTGTCCCATTTTTAATAGTACGTATAGCTGCATACTCTGAAACCATCAACAGATACGCTAATTTTAGCCAAGTATCCAGTGGTATTGCAACTCAGCATTTGGCTCAAAGTCGTGCCACTCCAGGGCAGGATTATTTCTGAGCCGCACAAGCCAGCCCCCAGACATGTCCCACCCAAGCTGAAGTCCTCCAGTACCCCAGGATGCAGTGGCCACTCCACCCCCCCCCCCCCCCCCCCCGTGGACACCGTGCCCCCCTGATCAGCCCACTACCATACAGGTGCTTTGTGGCAAGGCTGATCCATCACCCCACCATCATGTTCATCCCTGGGGGTCCCTCTTGACACCAGCCTAAAGGTTATTGCAGCATCACACATTCTTCCTGCCAGATTTCTCCACCACCACCACTCTCATCAACCACAGAAGTTCCAATCCATCCGGCATGCTCAACAACCCTTCCTTTTCCTCCTCTTCCCCGAGTGCTGGCCCAGCCTTCTTCATTCTAGCTGATGAAGCACAACAGCCTTGAAATCTTCTGCCCACAGCTCCCAATCTTGCCCCATGCCCACAGCCCAGATCCACCTGCAGCCATCATGCCCCAGAGCAACAGCTTCCCCAGCAGCAGGCTACCCCCAACCCTGCAGCAGCCCCTGTGTGTAGATCAGGTGCATGGAGGAGGAGGTGCTGCTGGACCTGCAGGGCAGGAGAGATAAGGAGCAAGCTGCAACCTTAGAAGCATAGATAATCATAGAAATGTAGGCCTGGTAGGGACCTCCCTGCTCACCAGGCTTCTAGTAACAAGTCACAGCTGTGCAGGTAGGGGAAAGTCAGAGAAGGGTTCTAGACTAAAGGTGTGACTGCTCCAAACTTCAAGCTAGCACTTAGCTGATCAAAATTTGTGCAGCTAAGAGTACAACGCATAGCAAGGCCTTCTGAGATCCCTGCAAACATCAGAATAACCTTCCCTACAAAGTTTATTCTTCACTTTGCTTAAGATATGAATCTTCATTGTCCAGCTACCAGCTTCATCTCTGCCAAGGACTCCTGGGAAAAAAATCCCAGTCCAATTCACAAAGCTATCATTAAGGTCTTCCTCTCCAACCTCTCCTCCTCATTTTCTGAAACTCATATGGGATCTTGTAACTGAAAAGCAGGCATTGTGTTTATTCTTCTAGAAAAGCTAAGAAGAATCAAGCATTTTCTTTTTTCCGTCTCCTCCATCCATATCCCTCCTTTCTTGACTAGTCTCTTCTCATCTTGCAGTGTGACTTTAACGTAAGCTTTGGGGGCAGAGTGTTATTCTCTTATGTATCTGCACAGTGTCAACCACAAAAGAGCACTGACGTTTTGGTCTGAGGGTACCACTGTAGAATTTGCTTTAATGAGGATTAGGAAATGTGACTAGTTGAGCTCTGCTTTCTGATACCACATTTTCAGACAATCACATCTGTGGTCTTAGGAGACTTCAGCGATTTCTGATGTGAAAAATGGGAACAGATCAGCACTTATATACCAGACCTTGTCCACACTGATTATAAACACTACCAGAAACAAGCAAAAAAGATATGAAGTCTGTAACAATGCTATTTTTCATTCAAAGAGAGTTCCAGAATCCAAGAAAATAATGAGGCTAGGTACATATTTCAGGTACACGGTATAAATGATTTAAACTATTATAGATGCACTTCACACTTAATTATGCTTGTAAGATATGTTGGGGCATTTTGTCAAACTCTGTAGAGTCTGGTGTACAAATACCAAGCACAACTTAGAAATACAAGCATTTTGCTAATGTTTTTATTTGAATAACTTATCACCCAATACAGCAAGCATCAACATTTTATAGAACAAGAACTTGGATTTCTGTAATTTCTCCTGAACTAATGCCAGCCACTATTGGGAGCATTTAGTTATAAATTGTCTTTCAATAAAAGTAAAAGCTCCCAAAACAACAAAATGAAAAGACACTGCAGCTTAAATCAAGGAAGTCAATTTCCACATGCCGATCCTAAATATTTCATAGCCCTATTTTATTCTGACATTTGTAGATGACTAAAGTGTTACAAAGGAAATAAAATGCTGATTAAAGAGTTCACTGTCATAAAGGTTACTGAATTGTAAATGGCCCTTTCCATCTTCCTGTTAATAGGTACCCAGCTGTAAACATCATGAAGGATGTGACGGGAGGCCTGTGCTGCTCCTTTAGGAGTCGTATATACATTAATCACTGAATCACCAAGCCATGCTTAATTGCAAGTTGTATATCACACAAATCCATGGTAAGTAGAAGGAAACTCATTATTGCTGCTTCATAACTACTGGGTACTTCTCATTTTAACCTTCTCACACCTGGGACACTTTGTTGTTTTACAATAGGAATGCAGAGAAGGCATTAAGCAACTAATTATAGTAGCACTGCATGTTAGCCTGCTGGTTTACCAGTCTGCAAGATAATACTAAGTGAACCAAAAGAAGAGATGACTTTTTCTTCATTCCAGCTAAGTGAATTTTGGTGGGGGCAGTTTCCTTGAGGATAACGTGGTGAAAGCCATTACTCCTTGATAGTTTACAGAACTGTTTAAATGATAAAGGAAAAAACTGCAGTGTATTTTGTTTTGACAAAATTATTGATTTAAATCCCATACAATAGCACAATACTATTTAAAGGTCATCCAAAGAAAAATGAGTTTACACTTGAACAGAGCAAGCTTATCTGTCATGAAAGTGTAATGATGTGTTCATACTCTCACTAGTGTATATATATTTTTCAGGAAGATAACAGTTTTTAGGTAAGTGAAAACCACTTATAATGGAGAATTTCTAAAAAAAATGTTTACATTTCAAGTAGATGTAGTGGTCTATAAAGCACCAGGAGGCACAATTAAAACACCCCCTCAACCCCAAAAACACACTTACAACCCTTCCCCCACAACCACATCTAGTCTTCAATAATTACTGAACAATGGAAACAAATATATGCTATTTTTCAGGTTAAAAAAAAGAAAATCTCTAAAACCTCTATTTTTAAAAAGGGAATTTTGAAGAATTATTATGCAGATTATGCATCTTTAAATCATTCATTCAAATAAAATTAATATATACAATAGTAATAGATATGAACACCACAGGTTTTTGTTTGGGTTTTTAAACACATCTGTAGATTGAGACTATTTAAGTGCATTATGATGATGCTACGGACCAGTTTCAAAGCTGACACTACAATATAACTGAGCAAAACTATAACATTTGATTTAATAAATTTAAACCAAACCTATTAAATGATGCATACATTTTCATGCAGTTGTCAAAGATTTAAATAAGCTTCAAGAAATCAACAACTTTACAAGATTTTTTATGTCAACACTTCTTATTCCTGCTTTCTGGAAATCTAACAGAATCTTCTGCCCAAAGCCTGCCCACTCTTTCAGTGATTCAAAAAAACATCAATATTCACTTAAACCAACTTATTCTGAAGTTTCTAGTTTCCATCATCCTTAGGTATCTACATTAACTATACCTCAATTCCTTGTCTCCAATATTCAGGAAGGGAATCTTTCATTGCATCCTTACTGAAGATATAGAAACTTCCTTAACATTTGGGTCAAGACTTGTAAACCAACACTTGAAGCTTGGTGTTTCTCATGCATTCTTCTAATCTATTTGCACATGAAAATATTATGATTTATTATGCATAAACAACTTTCCCTTTTTTCCAGCTGATTTCATATGAATACAAAATCCATACCATTTCTAACTACTTCAATCCACAGAAAAGTTCAAACTGCAAGACTTGGGCTTCACAAGCTATGCCTTTCAAAATGTTTTCACCATATTTTGGCTCTATTCATTTAATAAAAAATAGCAGATCTTGATCCACAGAAAGGTGTTTTTACCTATTTGTCGTCACTCATTCATCTACATACACATTTTCAACTTGCTACAAAAAATGTTTGTGCTTTCCAGACATAGAATGAAAAAGCAAAGACATTTTGCCACACCATAAACACAAAAAATTGGTGGGACAGCATCACAAGAGATATATTCTTGTTCACTCCACTCTATAGCTCCACACCCACTTCACAGTCCCCACATAGTGCTTCAGAGAAATACAGGCTGACCAGGGACAGTTTAGGTCAGCCAATCAGGGCTGCCTTTTGCATTACTGATACCCGCTGCTAGGCAAGCTAAGGGAGTCTGCATAGCATGGTGAGATGCGTGCACAGGGGCCCTCTCTTGCTGCAGTGTCAGCATTGCAAGCTCTCCATTCTTCAGGGCCTCAGTATTCAAATGCCCACATACATGTCTCTGGATTATTTTCTCTACCAGAAAAACAAATGTGTGACAATTCTCTCAGATTATCTGAATGTGTGTACATAGCCACTGTTTGCAACTGATGTATTAAGTACAAACATACTCCAAATAAACCTCATTAGATTTCAAAATCCAGCCATTTCTTGCACCACCTCATTCAGTAGAGCTCTCTAATGAATATTTTGCATTCACAGAGATCTCCTGTTTATACTAATACCCTCAAAACTGAGAAAATATCTGAAAAGGGAAACAATTATGATAATTTGGATTAAGGGAAACAAAGGTGCACCAAACCCTGACTGCCAGTGTTGACCCACTGTGGTCCACATCATGTAATTACACACAAGCAACTGACTGGCACCTCTACCAACTAATGTGCAAGGAAATTCAAGGAGTATACAGGAATGGAGACTACTGTGGGTGGGTGGGTGAGTGGGTGAAGCAACAGGCTGGGGAAGCCTGTACTTTTAGCTGCCTATTCACTGCCCTTTAAGGGTAATATGAGAATCCAGTCCTCTTAATTTAGGGTACAGACAGATTTAAACAATTTTAAATCAAAATCAAATTACACCAATAGAAGCTATTATTCTCTAAATGCTAGATCTGCATGCTTCTGTACAAGTGTTAGAAAAACCACTGCATCCTTAACTGTGTTTTATTCAGGGTTAAATTCACAGAGATTCACCTACATTGCATGATTATAGAAGCAAAGAGATGTAAACAGTTCCACTGTAACAGCTGGTTATGCTGCAGAGCAGCACATTCCCCTAACCTTTTAAAAGGTCAAAATGACCATTTGTCTAGCCCTAGAATCTTTTGCTAATCTTAAATTAAACACACACTTTTAAAAAGAAAGACAGACCACTACTGTATAGTAGTTTTGAAAGTTTGCTCACATCAGCCAGAGGGCTTAGTGTCAAAGCATCATAGTGTAACTCACGGGCAAAACTTTCAGCATTTCTTCCTGCAGGATGAACAATGACATCATGATGCATCAACTTTATGGGAGGGAGCTCTGTAGTCAATATTTTCAAATTAATGATTCTGAATGGCTCAACTTGAGAGGCCAAGTTCAGGAAGAGTCTTTTAGAAGGGCCAAGCATTTGACCTGTGAAATCGCATCCATTTATGTAGTCTCAAGTTGTGCTCAGAGAAATCAAACAACTCAAATGAATAACCACTCAAACATCTTGCACTGTGCTTTCCCACTCCTCAATCAGAAACGGTGGCGATAAGCTCTGAACATGCCAAGTCCAGTCCGCTCTTCATTTCTCTTCATAAATTGGCCACGCATCAAGAAAATGAGAAGAGGCAAACATTTTTTCTTCCCTTGCATGTAATACAAGAGGATAGAAGAGATTTCATCCCAAGCAACAAGAATCTGAACACAGGACTTTGAAGCTTTAGGGGTAAAGAATGACTTCCGAGTCAGACAGGAGTTAGGGGAAAAAGAAAACACTGGTTGGAAAAACAACAGAGTTCTGACGCGTCAAGAGTGAATAGGTTTTCTTTTAGCGAGAGCTTTCTTCATCCTTCCCATGGCACAGTGTGAACAAAACACCCCCCCAAAATCAAAAGAAGGTGGCCCTCCTTCAACCGATCAAAACATAAGCTCTACATAGAACAGGAACATTCTCCAGATCTGCCACTACAAATCAAACCTTCTCTAGGGCCAGAAAGGTCTAACATATAATACACACTGACTGCTTTAACTTTTTCTTTATTCAGTAAATATCATTTCTACTGGGAGAAATATAAAAACACTTTAAAGAAAATATTTTTAAATGAAATAATTATTACCAACTTAAAGCCTATCAATTACAAACAGTGAGGAAGCAAGGGTAAAAATCAAGTTCATATAAAGGACTAGAAACATGGCATCATCCCTTTTAGTAAGTGGGATTCTTACTCATCTATTACTGCAAATAATGGGAACAAAGGTTCAAAGTAAAAACAAAACAAGAAATCACCACGTCTTTTACTTCCAACTACAAATAAAGAACCAAACCGTGTAAAATCTGTTTCATAGATTTCACAGACATCAGGGCTGGAAGGGACCTCGGGAGATCATCGAGTCCAGCCCCCTGCCCAAAGGGCAGGAAGTCAGCTGGGGTCATAGGATTGTTCTTCATAGAATTGTTCTTCAATTTTCTACACATGAACTTCTTCAGTAAAGCGGTATTTAGTAGCTATTCTAACTGGCGGGGTAGTCTGAACTATTGAACCATATTTGTAAACACACTTACCTGAAATTTTCTATTAAGTGATGTACTGAGTCTGAATTCTTTTCAGATGGTCTCAAATGCTCTGTGCTCTAACTGTACAATTCTCATTTCAGTCTACCTGAAATTACTTAACTGCATAACTCTGAGTGGTATGCCTGACTTTTCAAGTTAAAACTGAAAACATAAGCCACAACTACCAAAACTTTGTTTTATATGCATTAAGAGCTCAAGTGAAAATAAAAATTGCATCAGTTTAGTAAACTGACGACTAGATTGTAATGGAAGGTCTAAAAAGATTAATCTTGTACCAAAGTTAAATTATACAACAATAATTTATCTAATAAAAATACACAACATAAGAAAGCTTTGTAATAAAATAAACAAGATACTTGCACCATTTTGCAAACCCCTCCAAATGAAGGGAAAATGGCATATAACATTAAGAATCATTGCCTTGCTCAGTTGGGAACTTTTTTCCTGAAGTCAAGGGAGGAGGCTAACGTGGCTTGCTTAGTCGGTTCATAACAGTATGCAAAGACGAACACATTTGCCATCAAATGCAACACACAAAAACTAAATTTTTATTCTGTCATTTCAAATCCAAAAAAACTTTGCTTTCTTTGTCATGTCTGATTTCACCACCTTTTGTCTCCTGCCTTTTCCATGCCCCCATTTTTTCCTACAATAAAAGTTGCCTTCAATTTACATTTTATTTACCAGAAAACAGAACCACCATAAGTGACCACAGTCCATGGTTTTGTTGTCCAGCAAAAGAACAGAACTTAAGTTTACTGTTGGCAAGTATTTAACTATGTGCTAAAGCTTCTGCTGCTGTGCTTTTCAAATATTCTTTATCATATTTCCCACAGTCCTCCTAACTGCAAGGCCCTTTAAGAAATATAGCAAAGAGTAAAGGGTCCTAATATTTCTCTTGTTTGGAGCAAACTACGTCCTAAAGATTTAAAGCAGAACATAAGAACAGCTATTTATAAACATATACTTCCCTTTCTGCGTCAATTAGTACACCTTACCTTTTCTTCAAAACTTCAAGTGGTAATAAATTTCAACACTAAATAAAGAGCCTTAAGGAAATTATCTTAAAAACTCAAAGTTTAAAAATGGAATTCTGAGGCTTGTTTTAAACATTAAATCAACTGTAAAATGTTGGGTTCCTTCATGGTTTGTTTGGTTAGTATCTTCTATATTAGCCAAGGCCATTTGCCCCTGACTATATTTGGCTTAATGCATGCAGCAATATAAATCATCTCTGTGAAGGAAATCCACAGCATAGCATTTTACAACTCCAGCAAAGAATAGTGCAGTACTAGTAAATGTGTATCCAGCAGACAGTGCAAACAATACATAAAGGCACCTGAGATTAATGAGTGTATTACAACACGAGTAAAATAGTGCTCCATTCTGCTCCTTTCTAGTTGGATTTTGGAGGCTAGTCTTCTCTAGGAGTTATACTATTCCCTGCAGGTGGCTGGTGGAAGGATTAGGACCCCATAGATTACATTGAACAGCAGACCATCTGTTTATTAGCTATCTTGTTCTATGATGCATTTCTATTACAGGTGCAAATCTCATTCCTTTCAATGCAGCTGTGCTAGGCTATGCATTGTTTGTACACTCAGCAACAAACATGGGTCTCTCAGTCTTATACTGGTAGGTGAACAGTACTTAGACAATTCCTTACAACAGCTGGTACCTAAGGCTTAAAAAATACAGAAAAGGTGGCATTACAAAGGACTCAGCATAGTGAGCTTACATGAGATACCAAGGGTTATCCATAATCATGAGAACCGTCACATGAATATACAAAAGTCAGATCTTTAGTGGTAGTTCAGTTAACCAAAGGTGAACACAAACAGAAAAATCCTTTGTGCACACTACCTCATACAGTAGGTCTGCCTCAACAATTGTGAGCTACTAGTTCAAATTAATATTTGAACCACACTAGTCATGCCAAACTGCATCAACCAAGTTTCAGAGCATTGTTGTGCTAGACACTGTACAGCTCAGGCCCCAAAGAATTCAGCCTGTTAGGACTAGCCTCAACAGGTAGATCCAAAGAGGTTTGTAGAGCATAAGAAACCAATTAAGCAGAGGTCATCATGCATCGCCACTGAGGTCACTGTCACCACAAGTCGGGTAAAAAGAGAGATGTGCCAAAGAAACAACTCACAGGGGTTAAACTTACACAATTAACTACTTTGAACCAGAAGATCTAGAAATATGAATGACTGGTGCACTATCCCCCCAACCACCCCCGCCCCACACCAATCCACTAATTAACATTTTAAAAAAAATTTTCTAATAGAAAGTTTACACATTTTACCGACACTCTAATAATTATAATGTTACTGCCACACTTTTTAGGCAAGTTAACACAGGGATTAAAGAATAGAAAAGTAGTTAGATTTAATGGATTTTTTTTTACCAACTGCGGAAAATATCATGGACCTGGCACTCATCTTGATTGCCATGGTAATTCTGGGCGACATTGTTATCTCTACAGTGTATGCATGTTGCATTGATAAACAATGCCTACTATCCGACAACTACATTCTGACACCTATTGTTCAGAGCAATTTTTATTTTCATATGCAAAGGACAAAGGTATGCTCTACACTTTATGGTAGCTTGATAACACTGATGGAAGGATGTGCAACTGAATTAGCAGTTAGACTATGTCTGTCATAGGTAATAACTTCTTATGTCAAAGAATCTACGTCCTGATCAATGCAAAGCTATGTGCAATTGCTTATACCAATCATAAATTACTTTCTATCGATTGGCATTCCAATTCCTTGACATAATTAGGAGCTATAGACAGGGTTACTATATAATCCCATGTACATTTCTGAGTGAACTTTTGTTTTTAAGACCTTTCTTATATTTCACACTATTTATTCTTATTTGTAAATTAAATATGCAACCACCAACTTTCATCTTAGAGGTTAAAAATGGGACCTTTCCCATCCTGGAATTTGATTCCTGTGTGCAAATGCAGACTTGCCTACATGCTGCTCTTAATCTGATTTATGCACCAATTTATTTTATACATTAGGCACACTGTATGCAGTCTGACTGAGGCATAAAAATTTCATGCAAAAAAGGACTTACTTGCATACAACTGCTTTTCAGTTATTATTACCTCTTGTGGTTAGCATCTTACAGTACGTAGGACAAATGACTTGATACAGTGCACGCATTTTGCCCACTATACAAACATTTTGATCCGTTTTCTATTTCACTTGGCTTTCATCAGCCTCTGAATTGCTGAACAGCTTTATCTTTAAAGTGATCAGATCTTAACTTCTTTAAAAACCTTTTATACCAACAAACTCCCCCCACACAAAACACTGCTTTCATGTGTTCATAGATAAAAACACACTTTTTCCCAAGGAAAAAAAGTATACATCAAATTGATTAAAAAGGTACAATAATAAAGAGGTACATTTTATGTTATTCTTTTTAGTTACCCTTATACAATTGTGCTTGATACATTATGATTAAACAAATTTAAAAGATTTTTCTGTTTTTTATTTAGAAAAAAATCAGCAAGAAAAGCATCTTTCCATATTTTCCTTTTATTAGAAGTCTCCTTTCATCCAAGAAATATGAGACCTGAAATAAATTGTACCATCCTGCTTTTTTTTATTCAAATCCTTGCCAGTGCTAGGCAGTATGCTAATGAAAACAGGTTGATAAATGACTCCCTGATATTTTCCAGACATTTTTCTCTCAGAAGTGCTCTAAACTGATGTAGCTCAAAGAGAATAAGGCGCATTAAGTCATTATATCAATTTTTGTTACCCAGATACTTCAGTCCCAGTTAAGAGCTGACAGCCAATATAAAACAAGGCAAGGGCATCATACGACTCCATCGATCAAACCTTGTCGTAGATAGATTGCCTATTACACAAATAGAACCAGCAGATTCAGTTTGTAGTTTTATGCTCTCCAATTAAAGGATAACAGGGTACTTTCCCATAAATCTGCTAATTGCAACTGAATTAATTTAACAAATTTCACCAAGCACAGAAAAAAGTGATTGGTTAAGCTAATGTAAACTAGCACAGGTTGTCACAAAGCGAGTTCCATAACAGGCTTTTACTATACCTTGATTGGGCAAGGTGTCACAAGCATTTAGCTCCATTGTGATTCTTTGGCAACAGACAGCTGACAACCATAAAACATTGCACAAATAGGAGATAATTTATTTGCTGTACTTCCCCCCCACACCCCCCCAAAAGCATGAAACAACTCATTCTTTGCATCTAATTAATGTTTCTCTCCAAGAAGGTTGTTTTTCTAAATCAGTATTATACCAGCAAAAGCACTAGATCACAGAAAGTGCTCCCACATGGGCACTCAGCAAACAATGGCAGTGATCTGCAAAAAACAGAAAAATCAGCCTATAGCATTTCTGTAAGCAGCAGCAGCAGCGCTTATTAAATAGCACAATAATGCAGCATACCTAAGCTTTGGATATAATTCTAATGAGTTTAGATATTCATATGGAAATAGCTAGACCAACAGAAAGATGCAGATTATTCAGATCTATAAAGAAGGAACTATCATGAGAGCTCCTTAACTGTAACTTAGAAAAATAAATAGGTTATGATTGCACAATCATCCTTGCAATCATGTATTACTGTAATAAAAACTTTTCATTTAAAAAAAAAAAAAGGTATTTCCAAATTAATTCACAGGAAAGCCAGCCATACCCAAGAGATATTTTAGGAGCAGCCTGTGCTGCAGGCAAAGAAAATTTATTTTTGTGGAGGTCAAAGTATTCACTAAAATGAAAGATTATTTGTATGTGTATGTGAAGTATAAAAGCCATGTTAGTACAGTATTGTGTATATGTACAGAGGTAAAAACTCAGTGTTGGAAGACAATGGGGAAACGTTTGGTGTATTGCATAGGGATAAATTTTAAGAGCCATGTTAACATTGGGAGGAGTCAGTCACGTTAAACAAAAAAGTGACTATGAGCAAAGCTATGCTTTCTAAATGGCTACTTCAATTTGAGTACATAGTGCAAAATGAATACTTAAATGTCACTTGTTACACTGAGCTACACCATGCAAACCTATTTTTGTAACAACCCATTCCCATTGTATTTGAATTTCAGTTTCAACAGGAAGATGAAAAAAAAGAAAAAACAAAAAGGGGAGTCATACTCCTGCACAGACTCCTTCAGATGCTTTTGCATTAAAAAAACCCCTGGATGATTTTCTGACACCCAAGGGGAGCATTTAAAGTGAACATGACAAATACAGAGACCTATCTGTGCAGGGGACTCTTGAAAACACTTTCAAGAAGACTCAGTAATATATTATATATGATGGGTTCAAGCAACTGAAAAACAGCTGAAACAGGCAAGAGAAAGTTTTCTTGACTAAAAATAACCTGATACTACCATATGCACCACAATTTTAACCAGAGTACAATATTTTTTTTAGAATTTAGGAGGGAACTGGAAAACCAGATTTACCTTTGGAATGGTAAGCTTCCTGGAGAAATTCCAGATTCATTCCTATTTGATGAAACATACCTTCCATGTGTTTCACATTCAGGAAGCTCCAATATACATCAAGAGGTAGTAAATAAAGCCCACAAAATTTCAGACGAGGAAAACCCTTAAGGGGCTCAGAACTAATCCTTTCCAATATCAGCAATAATTCCCCTCCTCTTCCCCGAATACCCCCCGCCACGCCACCCCCCTCAACTGGCTGTCTAGCAACTCAAGCAAAATGAAGTGGCCAATATAAACTATATTTTTCTCCCCAAGAGCTCACATGGATTTAGCCCTAGCTCATGACAAACATCAGGTTCCCTAAAAAAGTTAAGTGATTTTTGATTCAAAATACTGTCCACCTGCTTACTCAGGATTATTGCATAAAATGTTTGCCGATTCCAATCATTGGAGAGAGGCCAATTTCAACAACTGAACTGTTCTACCATGTCACCACATGGGTTTAGCTGCCTATGTATGCTTAATATGAAATCAAATATTTTTAGTTTCATTTCTTTACATGTTGTGCCATAAACAAAATAGTGTTACCCACCCCATTTTTATTTATAATCCATTTGTTGAAAAAAGTGTAATTAAACTTGGTTGTGTTGCTCTATACTGAGCTATCCAACTTCTGGTAATTAAATACTGAATATGTGATTACTTATCAGATGCTGAGTTAAAGAGATCTAAGTAGCTGAAAATAAAGGTTAGACAGGCTAACTTTGTATCTTGAACTTAGTTTTAGTAGGTAGCACTTCAGTTCCCAGGTCTTTTCCTAAATTCCATCATGACCCTGGGAAAATCATTGCACCTCTTTTTACTTCCATTTCCCATCTATATTTTTTTCAGTCTTGTATACTTAAACTCTAAGCGCTTTGGGATATTCATTTTTTCTAACTGCATGTTTTTATAATGTCTGGTACAACAGTCCCCAATCTCCAATACCAGTATTTTCTTAACACAGTGGTTCTCTACGTTTTTAGTGCCCGGGTATCCCACCCCAGCATTTTGAATGGGAAGCAACCCTGGTTGAGAACCACTGAACTAATCACAATATGCCTCATATGTTTTCCCTGGAAAGTTTTCAGAAGGGCCATGAAAACCCTTCCTTCATTGAAAAGAGAAGTCGGACATGACTAACCAAAATCTATCTTTGAATGACTCAGCTTTAAACCAATAACAGCACTTCAAGACTCTTCTCCATGACTAGGCTTCTGATTTTTAATCACTCCCTTGACTGCATTAAGCCTCTCTTATCCTAAAACAAGGGGGATAGCTTCTGGGACTTTAGCCCTTTCTGGTCAGACCCTGCACAGCGTCTCCTGGAAACAGAAGCATGTGTAGAAGATGGAACTGTCCCATGTGCCTCTGTTTCTGAGAAGGGCAAACCAGGAATAGTACATACCAGCTCTCCTGCCTGCTTTAATCTGATAAAAGAGCCCCAAGGCAAACAGGAAAGTGTGCACGCGCCCTGCAGCTACTTAGGGCACTTTAACCTGGCCACAGCGGCAGAGCCTACATCACGGCACCTCCGAGGGCACTTACAGCATCTTGGTTGACAACCACAGTCCTAGCACTTATCACTAACACTTTGCTCATTCAAATAATCAGCATGCTCAGAAAAGGGACAACACAAGTACCTGAGTGACGGGTAAACTGAAAACCCAGAAATATGTCAAATGTGAGACAAATACAAAACCATCCCAGTAATCACATAGATCTTTCTACTCTTGAAATCATGGAAGCAGAGCTGGAGAAGACCTCAAAAGATCAGCTTTCTGAAGGGCAACAAGGTCATGCATACTTAAATGACTGTCCCAGATTTTAATAGTGTGCTCTGAATGGCATAACACCAAGTGTATTCTACACTCAGAAGCCATAAGCCACTAGAGGAAACTTTTCAGAAATAAGCCACTAAAGAGGGCACTAAGCTTACAATGTGACAGCTAATATGGCTTCCAGTGGATTAGCCTAAAGCTTAATTGCAAGTATGTACACTCTTTACTCATTTACACAAAGCCATACAATATATTATTTAAAAGACCAGTTCTCTAAACCTCACTTGCTCATTGAGTTAACAATACCTGATAATCTTCAGTTTAAGAATCAGAATCAAAAGATGAGGTATTGGGGCTCTTGCAGTCAATCTATATGCCAGAACATTTGCCAAAGTACTGAAAAACTACATAACAAATTCACACACATTTCCCACGATACAGTTCAACACTGACAAGACATAGAATGAGTCTGCTATTCTTACTCTAGAACACGTGGGCTGGGGTGCCATCCATTGTACAAACACAAAAAATCCAGACATACATCAATGCAGCAGTCTTTGGCTTGCCCCATATTTACCCCACTTTTTTTTTTTTTTTTTTTTTTGCAGTTGTCTTGATAATTGTCCAAGTGTGTTCACAGTGTCACAAACAGGATATTAAACTATACAGGAATGCAGACCACTTGACTTGGTTTACTATTCTCCTTCCACTGAAATGCTCATGGAGCACAGGGCACAGATCCCAAATAGTCTCGATAGATCTTCAACTTGATATCACATAGCAGATGTCCAAGATGTTTCCAGATTTCTCCACATACTTAGTAAAGGCTCATCATTCTTCCTTATCAAACGTAGAACAGATGTAGAGATACTCTGTAACAATTTGAAAATACTGTATGTTTAGTATGATGCTTATGGTATAACTGCATTGGGAAAACAAGTAACGAAGAGAGAGTAATTTAACTTAAGGCACACCTCAGCAAATGCTCAAGTCATGTTAAGAGACAATGCAAGGATAGGAAAAGCCATGAAAATCCAGAGACCAAAACAACCTTTGCACATAGGGAGCAGAAGACAGTTCTCAAGAGTACCAGAGTAGAAGAATCGCAATAAATAAGACTTCCCTATTTTCTGCCATTAGGGGATAGAAAGGCTTTAGGCAAGCAAAATATGCACACAAGCTTGTTTTACAAAATCTTCACTACAAGCTTTAATAGTTTCACAGTTAGTAGGGTCAGAAAGGACCTGAGCAGATCATCAAGTCTGACCCCCTGCCATGGCAGGAAAGAGTACTGGGGTCAAACGACCCCAGCAAGGTGATTGTCAAGCCTTGTCTTAAAGACGCCCAGGGTAGGAGCCAGCACCACTTTGCTTGGAAGTTGGTTCCAGATCCTAGCCACGCTGACAGTGAAGTAGCACCTCCTGATGTCTAATCTGAATTTACCCTCTGCCAGCTTGTGACGTGGCTGTAATCAGAACAATTTCTACAAAGTATTCTGAGTTATGTTACCCCAGACCAAACAGAAGTTCACTGTTGGTTCCTCTAGCTGCCTGCTGGAAGTGTGCAGCCAGGTTCCCACAGCAAGGGCCAGTGCTGGCTGTTTTCAGAATGGGACAGGGAAGGCAGCTGAAGGAGTTCATCCTTTGGGGTTCCCCAGCTGGTGCTGAAGGATTGGACCCCTGCCCCGCTCCAAGATCAAAAATGACCCATCCACCACCACTTTCCGGGTGCGGCCCTCCAGCCAGTTGACTACCCATTGAACTATGTAGGTGCCAACACCACAGTCCTCCAGTTTCTTAATGAGAACGGGGTGAGAGACAGTGTTGAAGGCATTCCAAAAGTCCAGAAAGACTATGTCCACTTGCTACCCCTACATCTAAGGATTTGGTGACCTGGTAATAGAAGGCCACCAGGTTGGTCTGACAGGACCTGCCTCTAATGAACCCGTGTTGGTTGCCCCTAAGCATAATCTCCCCTGCTCGCCCCTCATGGACATGTCTCAGAATAATTCTCTCAAAAAGCTTACCTAGGATCGAGGTAAGATCAACTGGCCTATAGTTTCCCGGGTCCTCCTTCCTCCTTTTTTTGAAGATGGGAACCACATTGGCCCTCTTCCAGTCCTCTGGCACCGCACCAGAGCACCACGAGTGCCGTGCCAGGGGTCCCTCAATGACCTCAACCAATTCCCTCAGCACTCTGGGGTGGAGATCATCCAGACCGCTGATTTAAATACATCCAGTCCCTCCAGAAGTTCCCTGACTAGATCCTCCCTGACCCTTGGGCTAGGTGTGCCTCCTCTGGGGCCTGAGGGGGGCCTGGTGGGGGGGCTGATCTGGTCCCTGCTCAGGAAAATGGAGGCAAAGTAGTCCTTAAATAGGTTAGCTTTGTCATCTGGTGAGACAAACAAATTTCCTAGCATGTCTTGCAGGGGCCCAACATTACCCAGTACCTTCTTTTTGCCCCCTATGTATTTAAACAAGGACTTCTTGTTGTCTTTGATCTGGGTAGTTAGTCCCAGTTCCATCTCTGCCTTGGCCTTCCTGACTGCCCCCCTGCATCCTCAAGCAACCGCAGTATAATCCTCCCTGGTGATGGCCCCTCCCCCTTCCATAGGGTGTATGCCTCCCTTTTAGCACGAAGACATTCCCAGATGCTTTTGGTGAGCCATGGGGGCTTTCGTGCTCTCTGCTCCCTTTGATCTGTATTGGGATTACCTCCCTTTGGGCTTGGAGGATCACCTCCTTAAGGAGCAACACTTTGCTCCTCTTGGACACCTGGCTCCCCTCCCCTCTGGGACCTCAGTGCTTCCCCGACTATTCTCTGTAGCTCATTGAAGTCCACCCTCCTGAAATCTAGGGCTGCTGCCTTGCTGTAGGCCTTTGCCACCTTGCACTGGATGGTGAATGCTAGCAGGTGGTTGAGCACCTGCAGCCCCCTCACCAGGTCATCACTCGTGGCCAGCACTAGGTCCAACAGGGCATCTCCCCTGGTGGGGCTGTGCACCTCCTGGGTTAGATGGAGGTCCTGCATTTGGCTTTAATAGTTTCATAGTTTCTAGGGTCGGAAGGGACCCAAGTAGTTCATCTAGTCCGACCCCCTGCCATGGCAGGAAAGATTACTGGGGTCAAACGACGCCAGCAAGGTGTACATCTAGCCTCCTCTTAAAAATCCTTGACTTTAACAAAATTTTCTGATAAATATCCTCATAAAAGGGAATAACTACAGGTGAGAGAACTCAGTTGTCCCAGAGTAAGTAGTGGATGCACAGGAGGCTGTGGTCCATAACCTAGTCTTAAGAGTAAGGAAACCGTGGAATTCAATCTCAAGAAAGGTAAAGGCTGAACATCTAAAACCTAAGTATATGCACTCCTGAGGAGACCAGAAAAGGAACAGAGATGTAGATAGTGCACATGGAGTTGAAGAACAAGCTCTCCAAACCTAATGTACAACTTAATGTAAGACAACACAGAGCAAGATGCATGCCAAAAAAGAGAAATACAGGAGAGGCAAAAAAAAAAAGGAAAGTAATAGCATGTGCTAACAAAAGATGCACTGGGGTTAACTCAGAATATGGTTCTCTTAAGTACTAAGAAACTTCAACTTCCTTTGATTTCAGTGTGAATAGTAGGGCTGTGCAAAATTTCTCCGACTGTTTCATTTCAATGCTGTTTTGACTTGTTTTGACATCGAAATGAAACAGGGGGCTTTGAAACAGCCTCGAAATGAACCAAAAGCAGTCGAAATGTTTCAAGTTCTGAAGCTCAACCAAGGTTTGCCTGCAGGGAAACAGAAAGTAAGGAGAGGGAGGGGGAAGAGGGGGGAAGGACTACTCTCATATTGACTGTGTAGCTGGCCAGTGACTGATTCCCTTAGGTCCCTTCCAATCCCAGTGCTCTGGGGGAGGGATGGAAAAACAGCATAAAAGGCAGCATTGTTTGAACTGGCCTGATTTCTGCCTTGGGGTCTGACAGATACTGAGCTATCTTCCAGCAGCTCAGGGGCGTTAGACAATGAAGGCTACTACTAGCATTGATCTGAATGATTCAATGAAGGCTACTACTAGCATCGATCACCCTAGCAAGAAGGATTCCAGAATATCTTTTTCTTTCTTCTAGACATTTTTATTGTATTATTATATTAATTGATTTATTCTTTTCAATTTTACAATTATATTGGATATTACACTATCGAATTTAATTTATACAGGAAGGGAGATACATTTATATTTTATTTCTATACATTTATACCTTGCAGCATAGAAGACTACACACCTTACAGAATTTATATAGGATTGCGGATACATTTATACCTTGCAGCAAACACTGCACACCTTACAGAATTTATATAGGAACGTGGATACATTTATATATTTGTATAAAAGCAAGACACTATGAAACACACCATGAAGCATGATGGAAAGACAGCTGGCAAGCTTTCAGAGGAGGCAGAAGAGGGGGTAAAGGAAGAGGTATAAATTCCACACATGCACACATAACAAACTAAGAGACAGCCTCTTTCCTACAACTAAAAAGGATGAGGCTTCCACAAGCAGCAAGGAGTGGGGAGCAGTGCCAGTGCCACTGGCTGTGCCAGAGTCTGCATCCCCTCCAAGACCACCAGCCATAATGCTCCTACCCCCCACCAACCACCATGACAACAAGCAGCAGCAGCACCAGAACAACAGTCTCCTCCATCCCCATTTCACTTCCCATGCTGAGACTTCTAGTGCCAGAGGAAGAGCTGGAGCTGGATCTGAGTGCCGTAGCAAGAGAAATTCTGGAGAAGGAGGAGGAATCAGCTGACTTTGTTCTTCACACCTCTCAAGTTTCCTCTAGAGCCAGGTCTTCTTCCCCAGAAGGCACTTCAGAGAAGGCTGAGGTATAGGCTGCAGAGGCAAGCAGCTCAGCTGAATTTGCTCCTCCTGTTGCTGTGCCTCTGCCTGCTGAGTAGGGGGAACGTGCAGCATCCACACATGCACATGCACCCTAGAAGCGAGTGGGTACTGTGGCCTGGAAACATTTTGAGCTGGCAGATGATCCCATGTATGCCATCAGCCTGCACTGCCGAGCCAAAACCAGCTGGGGCAAGGGAATGAAGCACATGAGCGCCATGGGGATGCTGATGCATCTCCACAGGCACCACCCCTTGCTCCTCATCCTGGCACCAGTGGAAACATGCCCAAAGTGAAGTCCCCCATCACCCCAAATCAGAGGCAGACCACCCTGGAACAGTGGGGGAAAGGCAGACAGTGAGACCACCCAGAGCACTGGTGAGATGCTTGCTGCCAATGGCCAGCCCTTCTCCTTAGATGAATGGCCGGGGTTCAGGCAGCTCATGGCACTTGTGGCACCATCCTACCAAGTGCCCGCATGCACCACCTTCAGCAGGATGGTGGTTCCCTCCCTGTATAAAGCATCCAGGGAGTACTTGAGGCAGGAGTTGCATAAGGCAGGTCTACAAGTAGCCTTACATCTCACCTTGGACATCTGGAGCAACCAGGGTGGAGATCACACCTACCTCTCCCTCACTGGGCACTGATATGACCAACCAGGCCACCAGTGGGCTCTCCTTCAAGCTGAGCTGATAGATGAATCCCACACAGCAACCGAGATCACGGGGGTCATGAACTGCTTGGTGCAGGGGTGGCTCATTGGGTAGGCCAAGCTCACCCACAGGTTCATGGTCACTGACAACTGCAGGCACATGAGGAAGTCAGGACTCCCAGAGCTGCATCAATTAGTGCTGCTGTGGCTGGTCTTACCACCAAATTTCTGGCCCCAAGTGCCACACCTCCAGCTTGCAGGACTGGATGAGTTGTCCACCACCACACTACTTAATGGTTGAAGTGGGCAAGTCACAGTAAGTTGAAAAGTATAAATACTGTAATCCCTAATGAAAGTTTTCCTGTACTACAACAATTTGCTAAGCACAAGTAGTGAAAACCATACTTTCATCAATATCTAAAATTGACTCCATTAGAATTAGCTAGATTTTTTAAAATTTGACTGTCTACATAGAAGCTCACCAGAAAAAGTAATATGGTTTCAAAAGCTAAATTTTATGTTCCTGCAACATGATTTTTCAAAGAGCAAAGCAAAGCAAAAATGCTTGCAGTTTTAATTCAAATATTGGCAAAATTTTATCCTTGGTCTCAGTGAAATCAAGCCTCCTCTTTGACCTTACAAACTGAATCAAAGCCTGTATTTTCCTTATTTTTCAAAATAAATTTTACCACCCTTACCCTTCCAAGGTGACAAGCCTTTTAGTTCAGAACCCAGGCAATGAGTTAGGAAATCAGATGTGCCATTTAAGAGATGTTATGCAAATCCCAATTCTTCATCTGTGTAAAAAGAAGGTGACAATTCTTGCTGGAAATGCTTATAGGGCAGGTGAGAAAGGTGACGTCTTACATCTCTACAGGGCCTAGCACAGTTGAGCCTTAATGTTGAATTGGGCCTACAGGCCAACAGTAATAAAAAGCTCCCTATTCCAGGGATCAACAATTTATGGCCCGTGGCCCCAATCCAGGCCATGGAGCCACTAGATCTAGCCCACAGATGTTGGGCCTTAGTGGTGGGTGCTCTCCCCTTGCTGTCCCAGAGAGAAGAGCCAGGTGCAGGAACTTTCCCTATGCCATTGCAGGGAGAAGGGCCAGCCTGCCTCTGACCCAACGTGGGTCATTCTGATCTACAGCCAGAAATGGTTGCCTCAGTTGCTCTATTCAAAAAGATAGGAAAATGTACAGCAAATATATGCTTTTCTGGCAGTAAAGGGCTAATTCATTCATCATTCAGAATTTATCTGTAAACCTCTTCTGCCTGTTATCTCAATTTTCTTTTCTATTATGGACTGCATGCTCTTTGGGCAGGAATCACATTTCTTTTTAATCTGAAAAAGCTTGAAAAATTAACACTTTAAATATTTAGTGGTGGGTAATAAACATTTCAGAAGCTACCAATAACCACAAAACTGTAGTAAATCTAATGTAGCCTGTATTTCAACCAGTAGCTTAAGAGCTTTACACCTTTTGTCCCATCACTTTTTCATCTACATTTTATAGGCTTCTCTTGCATACGTGCCTCCTTTATACCGTCCTCCTCACTCTGCATTTTGTTTTCTGAATGTCACCATCATGGATCCCCTGGTGGATGAGGCTGAGGAGTCTGAGGGGCAACTTGATCTCCATGGCCTCATTTGGTCTCTCTGTGTACCTTCTAAAGACAGTCTAAGCATGGCTTCTATAGAAGGGGGAAGCCCTAGCTTTTTCCAGTGCTGAGATTTGACCTCTTGGTTCCTGACCCTGTCTTGTTTTCTGTGGCCATGATTCAGGGAGTTACCTTCCAGTTTAGATGCCAAAGAAGGCACTTACTTTTTCAAAGGGAGAAGTGGCATATGCCAAAGTTTCAAGAAACAGACAGACAGCTTCTCTTCAACAAAGCCATTTCATTAGGAAAAGGCCACCCAGGAAAGCCATTTCATTAGGAAAAGGCCAGAGGTTCTCTGCCCCCACCAAAAGGTTAAGTCACTCAATCCAGCCCTCACAGGTTTAAGCATCCCAAGGTTACATAGCTATTCTCTCTCAAATCCACACAGGCTCAAACCTTGCAGCCGTTCACTCTGTTCAGACCCACCTTGTTGAACAGTCAGCTAAGTTATTCGGCCTTCTGATGATGGATGTGTATTTTTTTCATGTAGGCCAGACCCTTTTGGTTTCATTATCTCAACCTCATCTTTCATCCCTATACAAAGTTAGTCAAAAAAATTAGACATATAGGATTATGACATGAACCCAGTAAAACAGAAATATTACAATAAAAACCACAGTCTGTCACCATCTTGTTTTATAAACTGTTTTATTTCATCATTAAGTGGCATTATTTGGAACCCACAAAGCCCAGGGTCTGCATTTTTAATCTCAGTACTCAGAAGAGCAAAGAAGAAGAACCAACCATGGATGAATGACAAAATCATGAAAATATGCAATGCATGCAGAGAGCTAAAAGCTAAATGCTTTCTATCACCCTGTGATAAACCTACAATATAGAGATGAAAACAAAAAAGTGAGAAATGAAATAAAAGTGAAAGAGAATTGTATCCTAGAAAGATATGAACAGATTCAAAGAGGCTCTGAACACAAAAACAGCAAGAAAGTTTTTGAGAACCCAAAAAAGATAACCAAGACATATCAAGCAAGAACAATTGCAATAGAGGACAAAAATGGTGATTTGCTTACTGAAAACAGTGCAATACACAAAAGATGGGTGGACTATGTGAAAGAATTGTATAAATCACAATATCAGGACAGACCCAGAAGTAATAACTCAACTAGCAAAAGGAGGATCTGGAACTGTAGAAGAAGATAAAAGCTTAGATATCACAAGAGAAGCAGCAGTAGCTATCAGAAGCATGAACAATGGAAAAGCAACTGGCCTGGACAATATACGTACAGAACTATTAAAAACAGAGAACAAGATAACTGACACTGCACAAAATCTGCAATATGATACAGAAAAGGAAAACCTGTCCAATGCAGTGCACAAAATAAATAATAACCCTATCTGAAAGAATAGGAATCTACACCAATGTACCAATTTCCATACCATTAGCCTCATCAGTCATCCAAGTAAGGCACTTCTTATAATAATATTAAACAGGCTTAAGCTGTAAATAAAGACTGTTAGCAGAAGAACAAGCTGGATTCAGATCTGGAAGAAGCACTACAGAACACATCCTCAACCTCAGAATCATATGTAAAATGTACCATGACTACCAAAAAGAACTCCATCATAATTTCATAGACTTTAAAAAAGCTTTTGACAGCATGTGGAGAAAAGCACTTTGGCTGACAATGAAGAAGCATAACATCAGTTCCACACTGATCAGTCTTACAGAAGAACTCTACGACAGTACAAGCAGGGGAGTCCTGCTTGACAACAACACTGCGGAGTGGTTTGCAACATCAGTAGGAGTATTCCAAGTCTGTCTTCTTTCCCCATGCTTATTTAATTTATACCTGGAACAAATCATGCCAGATACCTTGGAACTTTACTGGAAGAGTGTCAGTTGGAGGATGAAAAATAAACAACCTTCATTTTGTGATGACATCGATTTAATAGCTGGGACTAAAACAAAGAGCTTAAGGGCGTAACAAAGGCTGCATAAGGTTACAAAGAAATATGGAATGGAAATTAGTGTAGAGAAGAACAAAGTAATAATATCAGCAGCTAATAGCAATGATCATGTATGAGGGGCTAGAAAAAGTAACATACTTTAAATACCTTGAAACAACCATCACAGAAGATGCTACATCAGAAAAAGTAGTAAAAACATTAATAGCCATTGCCATTGGACAACTAGCAAAGCTAAAGAAAATCCAGACCGGTAGAAACATCAAAATGAAAATGAAACTCCGCCTACTATATGGAGACCTGGACACTCACTAGGAGATGGGAAAAGTGAATTGAGACCTCTGAAATGCAGTGCTTCAGAAGACTTCTACACATACCCTACACTGTACACAGAACAAATGAATCTGCAAAAGCTCAAATCAAACAAGAAGTCAGCACATACAAACCCTTACTTGAAAGCATTAGAAGAAAGGTGCAGTGGTTTGTACATATAACAAACAGGAAGGCCTGGCACCCTTGCCAACACCATCCTGCAGTGTGCTGTGGTTAGACGAAGAAGAGGAAGACCTAGGACAAGCTGGACCACCAACATCAAAGACTGGACAGGGTTAAAACTGACTGATTGTACAAGGATTGGAAAAGACCAGGAAGACAGAGGAAAGTTATTACTGCATCAAAGGTGCCCCAACAGTCAATGTGGACTCAGAACTGACTGACTGTTGCCGCTGGTCCCCTGGTCTCTCAAAGATTTCCATAGATTTTTTTTTTTTCTTAAGACTCTCAGCAACATTTGTATCCTTTGTCCACTCATTCACTACAGCACAAAAATCCATGATCCTGCCAACAGTTATTACAAAGATCTCTCTCAGCCATACCCATTATGTGAGCGCCCGCTACTCCTCCATCTACTACAGACATTAGGCCAGGCTGCATTACCCCATCTGCAAAGCAGCACTACTGTTCCTTGTACAGCCCTTGGAGCTCCTTTTACTCCTGCAGGTGATTATATTGTTTCTCCTTTTCTCTTTGCCATGAATGTGATCCCCACTTGCCAACCAGCCAACATTTTTGCCCATTACAGAGACATGTTACTGGAGATACTTGAAAGGTACAAGAGTGAGTTAAAAGGAAAGTGGCAATCAGATTTGTGTTTGGTCACTTTATACTTTAATGGTCAAGCAATTGCACATCTCCCACCACCTAAACAAAGAGAAGTGATATGTTGTCCACCTTTTGTCACTTATCATAGTGTTTATCTGTTCTAGTCCAACTCCTACTTTTTACCTTATTTCTTCTTTCCTTGCCTTGTTTAGGTCTATCAGTTCAAGGTTTTAATTCAACTGAGACAGGGAATTTTTTCTGATACTTGATCTTTGAAGGGCCACATCTTATTCAGATCTATTTTCATAAGACTTGTTTAAAAAAAAGGAACTGTATGAAAACACTGGTGGTCTATTAGGCTAATAATATTACAGCACAAAACTGCTACATGTAGCAGTGATGTTGCTAGCATCACATCTGGCCATTTTTGATGCTGAAGCTGAAATACCAAGGCACCCCACATCACCTATTGCTTTGAAAATGTAATCCCAGGTTTAAAACACACTGGGTGGATTTACATGTTCATTAATGCACTTTTCCTAACGTGTTAAAAGTAGTACCTCCAATATGAAGTACTAAGTAAATGCACATTAGCCTGTCCTAATACAGTAATGAAAGAACACACTTTTTTAGTGATGTTTAATATTCAGTAGCCTATTTTATTGTGTATTAGTGTGATTTTTTACATGACACTTTATGCAGTAAAATAGACTCTTGTGCATAACACGCAACCGTAGGTGAGCCCGTTATGTATTATGATCTTATTCGTGACCCAGTGTGGACAATATATACAGGGGCAGAGGGGGACAGAGTGCCCATTTGAGACAGAAATGTGAAATGTTTAAGACAGAAATGTGAAATGTTTAATTCTTAGTTGATTCATTCTTTTAACATGATGAACTATTTGCATCCTTCTATTCCTTGAACTTAATACCATACAAAGTATAATGCATCCAATCTATGATTAATCATGTCCAATTCTACATTAAGATTATATAAAATCAACTTAAAATATTGTACACTTAAAGCTCTTGCTAAATATAAAAATATGATATTAATATCATCATACCCCTAACCTGTACTACAGGAATATGCATGTTCTATTTTTGTATTCAAGGGGGACATTTATCCTATCACTAAGGCTAGGAGCACTGGTTTACTATAATTTATGATAATATTATTAATACTGTTCAACACAGAGTAAAATTATAGATAAAATATGAATAGGTCCATTATTGTTTTTAGGGAGAGCTAAATAAGCTATATAATTTTTTCTGACCTGTAGAAAGCTCAGTATCGCACAACAAGAAAAACAAAATGTTGATCCTAAGCACAAAAAATTGCCTGATCCAAAGCATATTGTTTTCAGTATCTCTTGAAAATCAGTCAGTTTTGTCAAGCATCCCACCTTGGATGCTATGAATTAAACAGTTAAAATATCAGGCTAGGCCCTATTCATGTATATGCATTATATAATTTTTAATGCATTGAAAATTAATCTATAATGGAAATTGAAAGCTGTACTCGAAGTTAATTTGTTTTCTATATTTCCCCTAAATTTCATATGCCCATTTTGTTTATTATAGTATTATAGTCCCTCAAGAAGTTGTCTCCACCAATTCCAAATCCTCCCTTCTATATCTCCAAGTGAAAAAAAAAAGTCACTGAAAAAAGGAGGGGCAAGGGATACAAAATTTCTTCAAATGAAAACTACAAAAATATTTTAAGCTTAGGTACTCAAAAGGGCTTAGTGTCAGTCTTATCCTTTTTATTTTACATGAAGACTCACTTAGGCCCAAACTGAATATTTGGAGGATAGAGAGAAAAATCACACCATTTAATTGCTGAACACTCCTATTTGTATTGTTATACAGATCACAGACTAAATAAAAAAAAATCCACATTTGAATGAAATGTCATACACATGCATAGGAAAACATAGCTACTACCCTGAAAACTGTAACAAAAACTGTATTACTTTTCTTCCAAGTAGTGCTTCAGAAGAACATAAAGCTCCTGAAGAGGGTAATATACAACTACCGCAGCTTAAAATACATTTAAAAAAAATAAAATTATAAACAGAAAATGCTAATATGCATATTTGAAAGTCACCTATTTACTTCACCCAATGCTTTATTGATATTGCTGAGTAAGTGTCTGCTACAGGTAAAGCTGTCACTCCGCCTAAACTCTACACAATGTTTTGCTTCACTTTCATGAGCATGGTAAAGCAAGGCCTCAACAACCTGTGGCCCATGGCCAGATACAGTCCAATTATGGGCTGGAATAGGCCAGCAGCACCTCAGGGCATCAGCAGCACACTCCAGCCAAGGTGGAAGAGGACCCTTGGCATGCCTCCTACTGCCTGATATCTTCAGTTTATTCTCTGTGCTGCAGTAGAGGAGGCATCCCCAGGTCCTAGCACCTGCCCTTCCATCTATTCCCTTTGCAGTGTAGCTGGGGTGTACCCAGGGTATGTACTCCCCTTTCTGATTGAAGGGGATTTGCAGCATGCAGGGGTGCTGTGGGAGATACCTGCAAGCTGAGCACAGTCTCCGCATTCCCTACAGAGCCAGGCCAGGACATTTAAACTATATACAAATGTATTAATGTTTACAGGGAACCTTAAACGACAACTGTTAATATAAAACTGATACAGATATTTACATATAATATAGAACTAATAACCTCGTTTCTCCACAATGGATGACCACAATCAGGGGTTCAAGTAAGTTACAAGTAAACACAGCTAAGTAATGGGGAGGGGTCCTAGCAGGACCTCAATATAGATTTTACATTCTAATGTTAGTTTTCTTACTGATATGGAAACACCCAATTCACAGGATATGATATGACAAAACATAAAATACAATATCACAAAATATAAGGCACATAAACACAGAAGTCACCTTTAAACATTAAAAGGGTCCCCAAGGCCCCACCACATTCCTGGGGCCTGGATTATGCTCTAGTGACCGATGATAGAAAACCTCATTGTGCTTTGGGCCTCACACCAAGACCCTGGCAGCCCACAAACTCAGAAGGGACCCTCCCTGGACCTCCTCTCCAGGAACCCCTTTCTAACCAAGAAGGACTTCCCCTCCCCTGTGGGAACCTTATTCCCCAGCAACTCACAAATCTGATGCCCAGCATCCACCTGCTGGGCAGCTCTTCCCCAGCTCTTCTTAGCCCAACTCAAGTCTCCATCCCTCACCAAGTCTGCCACGTGCTGTGTCTGCAGCTCCTTTTATTCTCTTCAGAGACTCCGCCCCCCAAAGTTCTGCCAGACCAGCAGAATGCAGGCTTGAATCAGGTCTGGGGCTCTCTGCCTCGCCCCAGGCAGGGGCAGTGCAAGCCCCTCCTTGCCATTACCAGATTCGTGGATGGGTTCCAGCAATCATACTGGAGATTGTCTGAGCCCAATCGTGCTGGGCTATATCAGTAAGTCCACCACAGTAGCATCTGCTCACTGCTGTTAGGAGGAGTTGGGGTATGGGTTGCGAGTGCAGTCTGCTGTGGGAGTTGGGTCACAAGCAATGGTCTGCAGTGGCAAAAGGTTGTCAGCTCCCACAGGAAGGCAAAATAAGTTAATCTTCATGAGGTTTGTTCAATTAACCAAACTGGCCAAGTGCTAGATGGACTGCTGGGCAAAGCTAACACTACACCAGGTCAACAAAAGGTTAATTCATTGTACATGTATGACATTTTCTGCAATATATTTATAGTCATTTCAAAGTTCTGGGATTATTAATACACTGAATATACTAAGGCAGAAATATCATGTTATAGAATCTTCAGTTTCTGACAGCAATTTTAATAGACAATTGTAAGGAATTCTGAATTGTATAATTAAGCAACCTAGATAAAAGGCAACAGGTGCTTTTAAAAAAAAAAAACTCTCTGCAGACACTTTAGTATAATACCATGTAAAGATTAACTGCAATCTTTTTAATTGTGCTTTGTATTTATGCCTTGCACATAAAAGTAAAGTTATCTGACACTAAGGAAATTGCCCACCTCTCCTACTCTGATTTCCAGTTTAGCCCATTCTTAACACCAGTATGACCTTAAAACTTAAGAAATAACATCTATGCTTTACGATATTTTTGGTTGAACGTGGAACATCAGTATGTACAACTCGACTTCGGAAGTCACAGTATAGGTTCTGAGGCCCTTTCAGCTATGATCTACAAACATCCACCCTATTCCAGTTTCAGATGTAAAAACCAGCTCAGTTGCAGGACATCATTGTGAGGTGGCTCTCTATTAAGATGAAGTTCTATATAGGTATTAAAACTCAATGCAAACTTAGATGAGAAAAAATTATAATGTACCAAAATGCTACAGTAGCAAAAAGCAAAACATTTCAATCCTGAGTATCTGCCAGCTCAAGATTTTCACATTCTTCATGTATCCAATGCACTGTTTATTCCTTAATAACCACTCAAAATCACCTGCACATTAAAGAAACGCAATACAAATTTGACTGGACTCACTACATCTGAGATATCCTCCAATATAGCATAAAGCTAATTTAGCTGTCACTTACTGTAAGTAAAATGACAAATATCTGTAATATCTGTCAAGATACGAATACTTTAAAAAGTTATGCAGCTGTCAACATTTTGATGACTTTAACAAGAGAAAAATAAACGAAAAAGGAGAGAAAATAGACAGCATGTCTTACATATCCAGTTGCCGAAGTCTTCTATTACTTATATTAATAATAAAAAAGAAAAAAAAATCAAATTACTTCATAAAATAAGACAAACAACAAAGGCTTCTAGAGTAAACTGATACAGGTATATATATTAGTACCGGTGAGAGAACTGCTGCGTGCACTGCTACAAATTGAAAGTAGGTCTCTTCCGTAACTGAATATTAATATTAAAGCAATACAGGCTATTCATATAATTTAGAAGCACCATTTAGGCATTGACAACTGAGTGTTATTTTACGGCATAATTTAAAAGGACAAAAAAATATGTGGCTTCCTACTTCTGAACAAGATTTTTTCTTCACATATGTTCAGATTCAACAATAACTCCAACCATTGCAGCTCTCCAAAAAGAAGAATGTACTCTGTTATCAGAGTTCCATAGTGTCTTGAACAATTGTTTGTACAGATACTTTGGATGGAAACAAGTTTCTATCCTGTGCCTTGCATATCCATCTTCAGTCTATTTTTACTTAGTTTACCAGTATTGACAAAAAACCTTCTTTGGAAATACGAGCATCTCAATCAGAGTTTTATTATCACTGCTCGCATTGTTACCTCTGTTTGCAGGAACACTTATATAATATATTCTATCACTGGAAAACTATATTTTAATGCAAAGCAAACATTGATCAGGATTTTAAAAATTGGGGCTCTTGTTGTAAAACCATGATGGCCTGAACTGTTTAGTCTGATATTTTAAACCTACTAGTCTATCTTTTCTTGGGAAAAGCTCTATTTCACTGACAGCTGCAAGAGGGGGTTTTTAGTGTATGGTAAGCTGGACCCAATATTGTAACCATTCTATGTATAGAATTGTACTTTTAAGTGAATCCAAGTTTTGAGTTTCGATAAATATCAAGGGTGGCTCAAGCCTCACAGACTTTTAATGGAAGGAAAACCTCAACTAGTGACAGAGGCACCAACTCTGTTAGCTTCCTTTTCTCCTCAGAGAGCTCCTGGTCCTCATCTCCTACTCCTTAAAGTGCCAGTCACACTTAGCCCTTCCAGCTCCTATTTATAAAGAAAACATCATCATATCAAATAATGGCCAGAGCACAGCTCCACGGCTAAGTACAGACAGTCAAAAAGCCCGAGGCTGAATTGATTCGGTCTTTGCCGGAAAGTCTAAGCTGCAAAGACTGAACCACTAAGCAGATGAACAGACATTCACTGTTAAGTCAGGAAATGCAGCTACATGCCTGCAGTGGCTGAAGCCAGAAGCAGGGGGGGGTGGGGGGGAGTGCTAGAGCACAGCTCTCTGGCACATAGCCAGCATGGGCTGTGTGTTCATTTCCTCTTCCTGCGGCTCCTGAGGTCTCTAGGATTTGCAGTCCAAAATCACAGTAGCAGGACTCTACAGGGTTGCTCATCACTTCCTCTCCCTGCTTCCAGATGCCTCTGGGATGTGTATTCCACAGTCATAACCAGCACTAAGCAAGCAGGGCAAGGCAGCTCTGTACCTGGGGGAAAGTGAGTTTAACCTCCCTCCCTGGTCCCAGATCGCAGTCAAGGTTTGCTGGGAGGGAATGTCGGGGGAGGAAGAGGTTGTGGGGAGGGAACAGTGAGCTGGTCTGTGAGCAGAGGGGCAGGGCCAGCCCTTATCTCTGGAACAGACAGCACAGCACAGCTCAGGGCTGAAAAGCATGCTGGGGGACTATGATTTAACTTGCACCAGAAAGGGGTCTGAGACAGAAGTTTCATAAACTGGTTTGACCTAAATCAGTTAAGTCTGATACTACATTCAGCCAGCAAGTTTAAACCAGTTTCTGATCACTTAAACTGGTTTGTGCGTAAATTCTGTCCCTAGCCCTACGGTAGGAAAGCTGATAGTACTCAGTACTGAGTTCAGGTGAGCACAAGTATATGGATCTTCATCATCTGAAAGCAGCTACCAGAGAAAAATTAAAAGTCTCCTGAACGTACATTCCCATTAAGTACATTTAAGTGTGATTTCACTTTTCCAAGATGTAGTAATCATGCTTCAAAAATACTCTGTGCAGTGGTCATATAAATATAGTTATAACAACTAGATTGGTTTTCATACCATTACCAGGGCTGAAATGTAATGACTGATATGTGCTACATGATATGGGTTACATGTTGTTTTTGGATCTAGTTAAAGCTTTTGCTTTTAACTTGATACTTAGGGACTATACCTTCTTTGCTTCCAAACACATTTCCATTATGTAGGCCACTGGCACAGGTTACACTTAAGACTTGATTAACCAGTTAATCACATCTTAAATTGTTATCTGGCCACACATTCAATCAATTAATGGCATGATAAAACAAGGAATAAACCATTAAGTTATTACACAAAACGTGTAATGGCTTTGTGGTTGGTTCCTATCATGCCATTAATTGAACATGTGGCCAGGATGGAGCTCCCAGCTGCCAAGGCAAACCATGCACTCCTTTGACTGGGCGCTGCTGGCTGATAGACTTCCCAACTTCTGGGGCTCAACTATGCACCCTCTCAGCTGGGAGCCATTAGCTGATACGACTCTCAGCCACAAGGGCACACCATGCATTCCTATGGCTGACAGTCTGCATCAGCTGACCTGGGCTCCCAGCTCCATGTTTAAACTATGCATCCTCATGGCTGGGAACCCTGGTCAGTTGATCTAGATTCCCAACCACATGACTGCACTATGCACCTCCATGGCTGAGGTTTCCAGCCACAGGGCATTCTGAGACTAAATATGCTGGAAGCAACAAAGATGTTTCATCTTTCTTAATTCTGCATTTATTATAAGAGTAGTTGTTACTTGTTACTACAAGAAGTAAAAACAATCTGAAGGTTAGTTTTTAACTTTGATGATGTTCTTTAAAATGACTGCCTTTATAATTTGTAAAAGTTGAACTTTCCCAATCTTTATGTTACACACTTGCATCAGTTCTATCCCTTTTGTTTAACACTACTGTACTTGATAAGGAAAAAAAATCAACATTAAAAAAGCAGAGAATTTTGAAATCTCTCATGTTCATGCATGTATCTATCAAGAAAAAAAGAAACAAGAAACATGTCTAAGATATCAGAAAATGAAGTCTTCAGCTGTTGCTATTCCATATCATCACATTTATCTCATTTTTAAAAAGTAGGAACAGCTGCATTTACTGATAAGAAAACACAATGATGTATGTTTTACATAGAAGTTTATATTTTTAAACATATATTGAAGAAAGGAGCTGCCTTTTATCTTCCCTAATGGCTAAATACAATTAAATGTGTGACATGGCCAAATACCTTTTTTAAAACATTACTTTAAAAAGTCAAAGTATATAGGTTATTCATATTCAAAAATATTAGTTCTGACTGTGCCAAAGTATTAAGCACTGCTTCAGTATGAATACAGACAAGTCCAAACTAGTAATAATCCTATTAAAAGCAAGAGAGATTTTGCATGGACTGAGAGCTACATGTACAGAAGTGCTAATATGATACAAAATATTCCAAACAAAGGGATTAAGGGAAAAAAACAATACAGAATTGTATGCTCCTAGTTTTTTACAACAAATGTAAGCACTCCGGTGTATTCACTACACATCCCAGTCAAGTCAGTTAAGGACAATAAAAAGTTTAGGGGTTTGTTGTTCTAACAGAATACTAAGAAGTGGGACAAAACTCTAGTCAGAAATCTGCAGTTTGCACACTTATTTTCACACTTTAAACTGGGAGGAGTGGGGAAGAGGAGTGGCAAAATACAGCTCACAGATCTGGCCCGCCAAGGAATTCTGTCTGGCTTATGGCAGGTCCCTGGTCTCTTGGGCATGCAGTGGGACTGGGGCAGCACAGCAGCCAGACTCACTTCTGGCAGCAGCAACTCCTTCTGGCTGCTGCTGCCCCTCCGTTGCCAGACCCAGCCCAACTGCCTGGGCACCCCAGCCTGTCATCCCCACACCCACTTCTGAGGGTGCCAGAGGCAGCAGGCAGGCAGGGTGTCCATGAAGACTACTGAGGTCTGGGCAGATGGGATGGGGCTGTGGGGGGCAAGGAGCAGTGTCATGAAGGGGGCAGGAAGCAGTGTCCAGAAGCTCCCAGAGCCAAGGCTGGGATCAGCATCACAATCCTCTACCCATATATCCCTGTCCTGGCCCCAGCCCCCCCAACCCATCCCACTCCCAGATGCTGCTCCCTCCCTACCCACTGCACCATCCCATCCACCTGGCCATGCACCCTGCCTGCACAGGTCCAAGCCAATCTCCATGGAGACCACCAGGATCAAAGGATGGTGACAGTATAGGACAGGGGCTGGGGCAGAGCCGTGGTCTACTCCCACACCCCTGCCTGCAGAACCAGTACCTGTTGCAGGGGTATGTGGGGAGTGGATAATGCCTCAGCCCTGGGCCATCACTGCCTTGCAATCTTGGCCCCAAGCTCTACCTACCCATCCCACTCTCTGATGCTTCTCCCTGCCCAGCTAAGCACATGGCAGAGCCACTTAGGGAGTTTTGGTGAGCTATTGTGTAAGGGGAGGTAGTGCTGACCTAGCATGCAACAGTTCACCAAAACCCCCTATGTAGCCCTGCAGCTTAAATAATTGCTCATTCCTGATTTAAACACTAGGTATACATTTTGGTAAGGAAGGCTGGTACATAGAATACTAAATGCAAGCTGTCACTTATTTAATACCTGCTTTTCCAAATACCTATGGATTGTGTCAAAAACCAGCTAAACAACAATGTATAGTGTTTAAGGTGCTCTTCCCTTTTATGTTCCAAGACACCAAGATGGTCTACAGTTGAGAACAGCAAATAACTCAACTAGCCCCAAAGAAGTCAGAGTTAATTTAGAATGGAGTGGAGAAAGAAGATAAACAAGTGGGGGGGGGGAGAACAGCTGTCCTACAGGGCTTTCCAGATGGATAATTCTGATCTTAATTTCCCCCTAACTCTCAAAAGCTAAGCATCTATAATATAACTATATTGGGGGGAGGGGAGGGGGAAGCATTTTGCCAAAGACTTGAAAAACAATCCTCCTTTGAAACAAAGCTTTATTGTACCACTTGTGGCAATCATTCACCATGCAACTATTATAAAATACAGCTGGCAGAAGAGAAATTCAGGAGTCCATTTTGTGCCAGTCATGAAGTTATATATGTATTTTTTCATATGTACATATTTTACAGATTAAATGATGTCCTGTCATTTCTCAGAAATGGTTCTTTTAACTCATCATCGTAACACCTACAAGGAAGTTCAGCACACCAGAAATATTGAAAACCAAAAGGATATCCAATTTCTCTCATCTCATAAATACATATCTAAATTAGATGATTAAGCTCAATATGACCCAAGACATGGTTATATTCAGCTTCTAATTTGGATCAACTCTTCCAAGTATATAATTCAATACCAGGTAAAGTATACTGTATTTACTCAAATATGGGACAAAGTTTTTCCTTCCCAGTAAACATGGGGAAGAAAGCCTCTCCCCCTCTAACATTTGCATACAAAGAAATTTAATTACATACATTCTTTATCATTAAACTGCTGCCAAAAGCAGCATGTGATCAGTAATGGAAATGAACCATGAAGCTGATTAAATGCAACTAATAATGCACATGACTAAAACACATTGCCTATATTGGCAGTGATGATGGGTAGGGGGTGCACCCCGGAGGAGCACTGATGCACCCACTGACAGTAATGTTCTCCGCTTAGGCGATGGGCAGAGGGGGCAGGTGAGAGCACTGTTGCCCCCCCCAAGAGTATAGGCTGGGAAGTGGGGGCACCAGGAAAAACAATCCCCGTGATCCCCCCATGGCCACACTGACTGGGGGGGCTTCCCCCACGGCCGATCGCACTGGCCCAGAAGTGCCGGCAGTACACCCAGAAGTGCCAGTGGCATGCCACTAGCACTTCTGCATCAGTGCAACTGGCTGCAGGGGAACCCCCCCAGTTGCTAACTGGCTGGGGGACCCCTTCCCCCCTCCGACTCAGGAGGCACCAGTCACTCATGCATATTGGGCAAACAGGCTGATGGAAACCTAACACAGGGATAGGTTAGTGCAGCCTACTGAAAACTGTTCCCCTCAGTGCGAACTCACTTAAGTCATAGTGAGCCACTACACTGCATATATTTTGACTTCCTCTTCACTCTCACAGCTGAACTGCACCTTTCTTTCCCATATCCAATTATTTCTGTTTCTTCACCTGCCTTAACTGTTTGGCAAACATCACCAAATGCAGTCCCAAACAGTTCACCCAGAATCCTTCTGTTGGCCCCTGTCACATATGATTAGTGTGGCCCTACCCTCCTTGAGGTACAGCCAGACCATGTTGCCCTGCACCTCATGTACATATACATTTTTGGAGATTCCCAGAACTCATAACAGGAACACTCAATTCCAGACATGAGTGGGGGGCTAATTAGCACATGAAGCCATTGGGGACTGTGTACTATCTGGAGTACACACAAATACTGAGCAGTGCTGAGCTGTGAGATCACTACAACTTGAAATCCTGTCAACTGCTAGGGCTCAGTCCAATGAACTATATGGTAAATCATGAGCCTATAGGCTTTGGACTAATGCATAACTTGTACTAGATAGAAATGGCTACAAAAGTGCTGCCTAAAAGTGTGTTTATGGAGTATTCAGACTAAAATTTGCAGCAGTTTCAAAACAGGCAACGTATCAATTATAGATGCACTAAGTCTATAGTTACTGTAGTAAATATTGCCCCAACAATGTTTATTTCAAATTTACTCCTCACTTCCATGTGCTCAGGAAGAGCAGGGTCTGACAGTAAAGGTGGGATGGAAAAGGGGCTGCAGGGGAAAGCAGAGAGGTGGGAGGGAAGCACAGAGAAAGGGGGCTCCTGGACCCGCCAGATTTATTTTCCTTGCTGTAGCAGAGATAATGGGACAAATTCAAGGCAAACCTCCAATAATTAGGTTCTATACCTGGAAAATTATAACAATTTTTTCCATATATAGAATGTAATTATTGGGAGACTGTCACATTTAGGGTTGTCTTATATTCAAGTGAGTATGGTAATTCAATACAGGGAAACATCTGGTGGGAGAACAAAGCAGCAAGATCAACATGGTCCTGTTGCCAGCTCAGTTTCCTTATGTTTGACAGTGATGTTTTACCATGCTGTCTCTATAAAACAAAACAATCTGATTTTATGTAGCCCCATTCATATGAATTTTCAACTTAGATGTTAAGTGTAATTCTGGGATAAATTGCACACTGTTCTTTTAAAAGACTCTTATTTTATTTTTGAAACATTTTTATTAATTTTTGACCTCTTACCCAAATTTCCAATTCATTTTTACTAGGCCATGATTTAAAAATTGACAAATACCATAAAGCTGAAAATAATGGGGGATGACCTCAGCAGCACAGAAGCAGAAAGGGATCTTGGAGTCCTGGTTGACTCCAAGATCACAAAGTGATCATCAATAAGGCTAACTGCACTTTATCATGCATTAGCAGATGCATAATGAAAAGGTCCAAGAAGGTGATGCTTCCTCTCTATGCAATACTGGTCAGGCCACAGTTGGAATACTGCATCCAGTTTTGAGCACCGCACTTCAAGAGAGATGTGGAGAATCTTGAGAGGGTTCAGAGGAGGGCCACTTGGATGGTCAGAGGCCTGCAAGCAAGGACCTACAAGGAAAGGCTGAGGGACCTAGATCTCTTCACCCTATGCAAGAGAAGGCTGAGGGGTGATCTTGTGGCTGCCCATAAATTCATCAAGGGAGGGCAGGACGGAATAGGAGATGCTCTATTTACAAGGGCACCCCCTGGAGTAACTAGGAACAATGGTTACAAATTGATGGACGTTGGACACTGGAAAGAACTTCTTCACAGTAAGGGTTGCCAGAATCTGGACTGGGCTTCCAAGGGAGGTGGTGCTGTCCATTACCCTGAAGGTCTTCAAGAGGAGACTGGACAAGCACCTAGCTGGGGTAATCTGAATCCAGCGCTCTCTCCTGCTCAGGGCAGGGGGTCAGACTCAATGACCTACTGAGGTCCCTTTTGACCCTAACATCTATTAATCTATGAATTATTAAGATGGTCTCTTTTAGAGAAAAAAATCTTAGAATGTATTTGGTTAGTATATTGGTTTGAATGGATATATATCTTCCTAAATTTCCACTAAACAGGTTTAGCTAAATGAGCTTAGAAAAGTGTAAATTCAGAGTTACAATGGTTTAAATCCAATTGAATCCATTTACCATGTTTACTTGAATACAAGAAAAGGTTTGTTTTCTCTATTCAACATGAGGAAAAAAAAGCTCCTCATCTTAGATCAAGGGAGGCTTCATCTCTGGCCTGAAACCTGCTTGACTGCAGCAATGGTTTTATACTGTTCTGGGCCCCTCCCCACTGCAAGAGGTCCCCTACTCACCCACACAACCTGATGCGCCCTGAATCATGATGCCCCCCCAGCCTAGCTCCAAAGTACCTTACCTATGAACCAGCAGTATTGCAGGCAGCCAGAGATGCAGTACCAGCAGCAGCAGCACATGGCTGAGAGAATGCTCCCTGCAGGGTGCTGCACTCCTGCTTGGATAACAGGTAGAACTCCTGTGTTCTGTCTATTTGAGCTTCAATAAAGCTGTAGCTGCTGTTTTTGACAGATAAATATTTTTGTGATCTTTACTGATTACCACTTTAGCATGTTTTTTTTTACTGACAGTAAGAAAATTTACTAATACTTGGCAACCCTGATAAAGCCAGACAGTGCTTCACGAGTGCATTAAATGGGTTCCCAATAAACACCTGTTTTAGATCACTCACAAATAAAATAAAAAATAGCAGAGCAAGGAAACACCCTTGTCATAACCCTGACTTAGTTGAGAAGTTACTGGAGAGGGCCCTGCGAATCCCATAATGTTATATCTGAATATGAATCTGATACCTTTAATCAGTCCATACCCAAATTACCTAAGTGAGCCATTCCTTGGATTCCCCCAACCAACCAAAAAGGAAAAAAATACCCAGCTAAGGTACAAAATACATTTCATTTAGACTATTTTGAAATTTTTCATTTTGATCTGTGAATTTTTCCCCTCACCTTACGTTAACTTAAATTTTTAAGTCATTTCAAGTTTAAAACATATATGTCAATTCTAAAATTTCAAATTCTATTTCCAAAATGAGAAACATAACCCATGAACAATTTCACACAAAAAAAATACCACTACCATATTTTCACTGAAATAAGATCTGACCGGTTCTAATATTAAGGTATACATTGGAACCTTTTCTTTTTTTTTTAAATTTGATGAGCTTTTTATTTCTAAGTGCTCTGATACTATTTATGAACAGGCATTAACATGATATAAAATTACTAAAGATAATAGACCCATAAGGACTTAAGTCTCCTGGGCTAGGGACAGAAGTTAACCATAAACCGGCTTAAGTGATTAGAAACTGGTTTAAACCTGTAACAGAACAGAAGCTCAGTGCACAGAAACCAATTTCAAAATGGCTGAAACTGGTTTAAGATAAACCTGGCTGAACATAGTATCACACTTAACTGATTTTGATCAAGCTGTTTTATGAAACTTCTGTCCCAGACCCCTTCCAGATTGAAGTTAAAGTACAGTCCCTCAGCATCCCAGCATGCTTTGCAGCCCTGGGCTGAGCTGTCTGCTCCAGAGCAGGGCTGGCCCCGCCCGTCTGCTCCCTAGCTGAAGCAGTTTGGGCTGGCTGACAAGGGGGTGAGGGGACAGGATAAGCCCAGCTGGAAACGCAGCCCAGTCTGTGGTGGGGTGAGGGGTGGAGAGGGCTGCTCCCCTATCGGGGAAACCCCTGCTGGGGTCTGGGGCCAGGGAGGGGGATTAAACACCGCCCCCCAGCTCAAACTTACTGGTGGCTGCAACTGTGACCTACAAATCCCAGAGGCATCTGGCAGCAGGAAGAGAAAGTGATGAGCAACCTTGCAGAGTCCTGCTGCTAATTCTGGACTACAAATCCCAGAGACCTCAGGGGGAGCCAGAAGAAGAAGAGAGCCATGCTCTAGTGCCCCCTCTGCCAGCTCTACCCTGAGCCACTATAGGCATTGTGGCTGCATTTCCTGAATCAAAGGTAAATGTCTGTTCACTTCTGTTTCAACTTAATCTCTGCATCTTAAACTAACCTAAACAGACTGAATCAATTCAGCCTCAGGCTTTTTGACTGTCTGTACCTAGCTCTAGTGGTTTGACATGTGACATACTTCAACTTAGTCACTCTAAAGTGGCATTCAGATGTGAGCAATAGTTGCCAACAGCACATTTTGATATTTATTTTGTAATCACCTCTTACAAAAATGTTATTTCCCATTTAGCTAAAGGCCGCAATCCTGAGAACATGCTTACCTTTAAACAACTGGAAAATCCTCTTGATACTGGAGGACCAAGACCTTAAAACTTTTCCTTTCTGTTACCCACTAAAGAGCCTCTTGAGAGGGAATTTGTTTCTAAAGCCATGACAAGGGGGATTGTTTCCAATACCAGGAAGGACAAGTTCTGCCATAGGTACAGCAAATGAATGTGATCTCAGACTCATTAAGACGTTCACGTGTTAAATTTTGTGAGAAACTGCTTGCAAGTTAGGTTATAATTGTTAAAATTGATAAACAAAAAATTTAAAGTAACCTAAGAACTGTACATAATTTTAACAGGAATTTTAAAAAATCCTATTCTGTTCCTTCCTCCCACATCTTTTGCTGTTCTATGGAAGTTTGGCCTTTTCAATGAAAAGCCAGCAAAATGCTATGTGTAATTTTCAACTGAAAGTCACTTGAGATGTTACAAAGTAGACATTCAAGTAAAGTTATTCAGTACTAATAAGATTTTTCCCTTTTCTGAAAGGTCACTTACATCATGTATATCTTACTGGGCAATTGTTGTCATTAAGAGATGAGTGCATTACACAATACTATTTTATTGATATGCAAATATTTTCACAACTATAGTACCAGACACTTGGCATTGAACTTCCATTAGGCAAGACGGTCATCCTAACCATAATGAATGAAAAAAGATTCAATACATTTTATACTGTTATGAATGTAATTTTTACTCTGCTTTATGCTGCTATAAAAGGGTCTTAACTGTACTTCTCATCTGCTCCTCTTTATTTAACTACCATAATTTATGCACAAAAATGTTTCATGAATCAAGACAGGATTCAGATTGCCAACCATAAAAGTACTTAACTACCATTTTTTCTCATATTTGTGCCCCTAACTATATTACCAAAATCAAGTTACCAACATTAAAAATAATACATTTTGACCAAAAAGTAGTGAGGCATAACCTAGAATAATAATTTTCTATTTGAAGGTTAAAGCCAAGTTTAAAATGATATCAGTGCTTTGTTATATTGGACTCTTCAAAATGCAGTGTGACTGAGGGAGGCTTCCAAGTGACAAAACTGACACCACGCTAATGCTATCATCTCCCTGGGTTTAGTACAGGCACCAAAGTAATGTCAAGGACAGATCAATGTTTGTGATAATCCACAAAATAATTTTGCTGTATATAAAACAGGTGCAAGTAGATGGCTTAAAATTCAATCCAAGTTTGTATAAACAAGGAGACTTCATTTGACCCACTTCCCTTAATTAACCTTCTGTCAGTCCAATAATATGAAAATACACACCCACTCAGAGACATACTGAAAATGCTTGTCTGAACCATATCACTCCCCATTGAAAGTGCAGTAATGATCCTTATATCCAGTACAACTGCAACCCAGGCACTGAGAATTCTGAGATCAAATTCACGCCATACAATATACCCAAGAAATGTGTCACATACACAAGGCATTATTAGACCCGTCTTTGGTGGTGTTGCTGCCGCTGCTATTAGTATAAGCTTAGAGTTTGGGGTTTTCAGAGGGGAGGGGGTTGGTACTACCCACTTAGTTAAACTATCCTTTCCCACAATTAGAAAATAAATTTTCCATCTCCAGTCAGCAGCTATTAAGCAAAATGTAATAAATACACATATAGTGAACAAGAAAATGTTTATCTTGACAGGAGGTAAGGCTGGTGGGACGCAAAGTAGGGGTTGAAAAGATAAATGTAATGGGTAATATACCAAGAATTTTCTCTTGTAATTTCAAGGTTCCTTTATAAACATAGTCACTTAGAGATATGCACATACATAGTCGAGCTGTAATGGACTTTTCTCTCCACCTAAACAAAAGTGAATCAAGTTTCCATTTAAATGGAAGAAGGCATTAGGAACTATGCTTTTAATTAGTAAAGGTTTTAGTTTCAGGAAATTAGGAACCCATTTCAACACTGACAATCTATATTTCAATAAAAAAAATTTGAAACAATCTGTAAGCAATAGAGCTGTTATCTAAATGTTGGGTTAAGTGAAGTTTTTAAAACCACTTGTTTCTGATTAACAAAATTTTCTTAGCTTCATACCATTATTTAAGCTTTTAAATAAGAGAACTTGAGAACGAACATGATTTACCAATGCACTGCAAAAGGAACATTTAGCACATTTTTTTTAAATTGCCATAATGTCTATGTATAATTACCTGAAATAGCTGATGGAAATGCTACCCTTTTACCCATCCTATAGCATAAGACATGCATGTCTCAAGATGATGAATAAAAGGAAAGGTCTACATTTTCCAAGGCTATAAAGGGACACTGAAAAATTAAAAGTATACAAGGGTCAGAGCTAAATGTTCCAAAACTCTTCAGCTCTGAAAGAAAAACTGAAGACAAGGACTGAAGACAAGCTCTAAAATTGAAGACAAGGACTGAAAACATGGTGTATATAGTTTCTGCCACTCGAACACATCTTAGGCCCCGTCTACACTTTTCAGGTATCATACAATTAACTGGTTAACTGTACACTTACTTTAGACCAGCTACATGAGCAAAGTAGCTACCATGCCATACAAAGCTCCAGATAGCTATAAAGTTAGGCCTTGAAACTGCGTACTAACTTTATAGCTGATTCCTTTTGAACTTCAATTTGCAGATGAAGCAGGATCTCCCTTGTGGCTGGGACACCTGTCAGCTAACAGGGATCCCAGCATCTGGGATACATCATGCTCAGCTAGGTCTGGGAGTCCTGCAATTGAGGGGACTCTCAGCCCCAATGGATGCCAAATCTGGGCCCTGGCAGCATGGGGAGTCAGACTGCTGTGACCCAGTTGAGTCCTGACAGCTGGGTGGGGGTTGCAAAACCCCCAAGCCTGGGGGATTATGGCTGCTGCAATCCCCCAGGCTCTGAGGTGCACGTAACCCCCAGGGAGCACAGATTTGCGTTTCCACCTTGGGGATGCACTGGAGCCTTTGATTATGCTGTGCCTTATGAGCTGGAAGCATCAACTGATCAGGGCTCCCAGCCTCAGAAGTGCAGAGTCAAGAACTAAAGTACATCCCCAAGGCAGGGAGCAGTAGTCAGCTGATCAATGCTCCCATTCTTGGGGGTACATTAAAGCCCTCAACTCTGATGTGCTCCTGATCCTGGGAGCAGAGATCAGCTGCCTGGCTTGCTGCTTCATGGTGCACAGGGAGCCTGGGATCATGATCCTGGGATCCCCCTGCACTGGCAATCTACCCCCTGACAAACATTCAGTTAATGGGTTTCATGGGATCTAATCCCTGATCCCACAACTGTGCCTCCTGCTATGCATATGTAGTATGGTAGAAAGCAGAATTTTGGGGATCGCAAATCAGTTCCCAGGAACCTTTAACTGAATGTTTGCCAGGGACCTGAAGGACTCCATTAAGTTCCATCACAATTGCTGAAGTCAGCCGAGAACCACCTTTCTCTTGCTGTAAGCCTTTATTGGGAAGGGCAGCATAAAGAAATATAGTAAGTAAATTTAAATATTAAGTGCTAACGCCAAATCTAAATGTAGCAAAAATACAGGAAAGTTTTCAACTCCATTCCTTCCCATGAATTAGACAACCACACTTTTAGTTTTCAGGTCTCCCACACATCTATGTTTTACAAGGGTAAAAATGCCCTTCCTTTTATCATTCTGCAAAACTTGGTTCTCTTTTGAATGGGCATTTGGCAAGAAAAACCCTGGTTTTAGCTTGTGTGTCCTCCTCCTAGAGTTGCCAACTATTATTCACTGCTGACCTGCTATTATATATATTGGCTTTTTAAGAGACTTTAAGAGACTTACCAATAGAGTACTTAATTTATATAGTTTATTATACAGTGGAAGGACCATCTTCCTATAACCTATCTAATAATTTCAGGCAGCTATTTTAGCAAAATCTTTCCTGTTTTATATTGAATAAGATTATCATTTTCATTGGTTACATACATAGGGTTTTTTCCTCTTCTGTTAGGTCTGAAAAACCCTTAGTTGATATGTAACCCAAGAATAGACTAGTAAAGAGCTTCACTAAAAATACATTAGAGCTAGTCATGCATTTAAATTTCAAGAGGGAAGAGTATTCAATGTAAAAAGGTTACCTATTAAAATTCGACACAAGAATTGAGGGGGATATCACATGAATGATAAGCAACTTAAACGTGTAAGTTTGAGAGCTAACATGTTTTAGAGGAAAGGAAATGATAAAGCATCACTTTCTGTAAAGCTGGAGCTATTAGAAATAAAATGTTTTTATTAGAAACTAATTGTGGCAATGTAGGTATTCAAGAAACAAATAATTTTACTCCTGATAACCGGAGATAAATTAACAAGGATGGGTTATAAAATATTTTGGAGAAGACAGAACAGTCAATTTGTGTTAAGATCAAAAAATGAAATTATTAGCTACAAGACAGAGGAATCAAATCTCAACTAAGTTGAAAGAAAGAAGAAACAGAAGACAAAGGTACAAAAGCTCTTTATACTTTAACACTGAAGGAAGCACCTGTTTGTTTTTCTTTTTCACTTACTACAAATTAAGAAAATTTCCTCTGCATTACCTCATCTTTTCAGCTGCCATGAAATTAAAGCTGTCAACAATTTGATATGTGGATTGAAGAGTTTTTCAAATGTCACTTTTGCTGGTAAAGTGCCCCCCAGGCAGGGACTGAAAGAAAAATACCTTCAATAAGATAACTTAATTCTTGTTCTGCTTCTCCATCAGACACCATACCCTCCCTTCCTACCTACCCGCACCTGGAAATTAGCAGGTATCATCACACTTGAAGTTCCCATTGTATTCCAAGATATATTCATGACTTGCACAACCACTGGCATTTTAATCATCTTCCTTTGAAGAGTCAAATATAGGCCACAGCTTAAGATGAAAGGCTGGACAGGATAGAGTGGTGTTCCTAGCGGTTCTGAGAAAACACTGGTTACTGCGTCTAGCTTAGGTTTTGTTTTTACAATTAAACCCATTACCATTTGATCAAGGAATTGAGAGGAACATTCACTCCATAAAGAGGGGGAAAGAACAAGGACCACACTTCTGAGGAACTGCAGTTAGAGGGTATATGCTGAACATTGGAGGGTTGGCCAAGAGAACTTGTCCAAAGAGGGAGACTGACCGATTATGTAAGTTTACAATAGCCACAAAGTGAAAGCCTCCTTTACAGAGACCGTTACAATTTTCATATCACTCCATGCTCTTCCCTCAGTCCCAACATCCAGCCTTTATATTTGCTTCTTCAGAGGTAGTACAATACATAGAAGAATGTTCTCCCTTCTAAAGCTTTATGGAGTTTGACTCCTTTCTCCTCAGTGAAGAATGCCAAGACCATCAGGCCTCATAGAGCTAGTCACAATGATCACTTCTTTGTAAATAAAAGGAAATGAAGTTGTCAAGACTAAAAACAAAAAGTTAAGAAAGTTTTAAATAATCTTCTACAACTTACAAAAACAATCACAACACAAGTTTGCTTAAGTTACATGAATTTTGAACTACAGCAAACTGAAAACTTTCACTTTATTCTTTATGAGAACATGGCAACCTAAAGTGATTTTGTAATACCAGTTCAAAATACTGAGGTCAGTAAAGGCTTTAATCCTTCTTTCCTCAAATGATCCTATACAATTATTTTCAAACAACCACTCAAGAAAACAACCAGCAGGAGCTGCCTAAGATCTAGTCTTCCTTATAAAAGTGACATTCAAGAGTCCTCCAAATGCTTGGAAGATACTCCTTTCAAGACTGAAGGCTACTGAATATACATTTCCCTGGATAAACTTTGATCAGGTGAATGCATAGAAACTACAATTAAGTTTACCCATGTGTCTAGGTGTATGCTGGAATCACTGAGGAAGAAACAAGCCTCTCAATAGCTGTAACAAATGGATTTTTTTAAATTGCTGCAGCACTACAGACCTCAGCTGAGGTAAAGCACCTTTGGGTTAGGTACTATCCCAGCTCATGAGGCAGTACCCATGAACATGAGGCAGTACCCACTCCAGTAATTTACAAATGCAACATAAACTGCTAACATCAAATCTAAAAACATAAAACAAAGAATTGGGGATAAAGCAAGCACAGAGACTAAAGCTACTTGATCAAGCTCATACAGAAAGTCAGTGGCACTACCAGAAAGACACTAGCTTGCAATTCCTGTATTCCCACCACCAGACTGAACAGCTATGAAGTTTTTTCCCCCTCTACTACTAGGCTACCTGTTCAACTTTGCCCAAATGAGTACCTAGCAAAAGTAGTGACTATACTCCAAATGTAATCAGACTACTAGGGCCAACATATGTGTATCACAAAATCTTCTACTTTGCAGAGATTTCCCCCCCCCCCGATGACCCAGCATGACAAACTGGTCCACATTTTGTTGCAAGGTGAAACAAACAAGTTCAAATAAAACATATCTAGTGTGGGAAACAGAAGAGTTGCAGGGTGTTTTCACAACTGGTCCCTGTGTATTGGTTTCTGTAGTCTTCAGGGTCACCATCTTCGCTTGGTTCAGCAGGAAACTGGCCACACAGATCACACACTCCTCAGCTGCTCAGTACAGGATAGAGAAAATGTACACTCCCTCAGAAAAGTCCAAGTCCAGCACACCAAAGAGGATGTTGAGGGCACCAAAGAGCAGCCACAGCTAAGGGGCAGTCCAGGGAGTCATAGAAGAGCATCTCTTCCACCTTCTCCTGGGCCCTGACACCGCTAGATCTAAGAGGCAGACAAACATGGCAGTGGTCAGGGACCTATGCCACCAGTTCTCTTTCTTAGCAATTGACAGATTGTACAGGATGCACCAGGACAGACAGACTTGCAATGTTGCTGCTGCCACTAGGTGCTGTCTCCATGTCCTGTTGAGAAACAGCAAAGACATGCTTGTGATGCACTTTTACTACCCACATGTACCAATTCTTCCCAGACAATATGTCAAAGCAGATTCTACCATTCTTCCCACTGGTCACAGAGAGGGACAGCAGGTTATTGGGTCTACTGCTTTCATCACTGTCCATGGCTAGAGGGATAGGTAATATGGGAACATGCCATTGGAATGGGCTTGCATATAGAGATAGTCTTCCAGGACAGGAACAGCATCTGCAGGTGTGGGGCAGGGACAGCCTTCATTTTAGCCAGAAGAAAGGAAGCAAAGCAAACAGAGGATAGGCCCAGCCAAGGGCCCAGGGTTTTGACCAGGAGCCAGGCTGAATCAAGGTGGTGGCTCAGTTTGATGGTGTACAACTGGACCAAAGAGGTGACAAGTCTTGGAGAAGATGCTCTGTGCCTCCTTCTGTAAAGCCAGGTTTGTACACCAGGGGCTCCTGCAGCAGCTCTGGTAATCACAAGTAGAAGGAGGCCCACACACCAGGCCCATGCAAAGGGGCAGTAGAAGAATGGAAGGTCATCCCAGCTGAGGGTATCAGAATGTTAGAGGAAGAGTTCTGAGTTGAAATTTATGTCCCCCACCTGATGCAGGAAAGTGGGGAGAGGGAGATTGTTTCAATTGAATAGGGCCCTAGGAACACAGCTTACAGCTACCACTAAAACAGCAGGTCTGTTCTACCTATTGTGCAGTAACTCTTCAATAATGGGAAATAATATGGCTCTGAAACTTAAAACTCACTGATCCTGGTCACATGAAGAATTTCAAAAGCGTTTTTCTATCATTAATCTATCACTCGACTTTGACTTTTGCACATGAATGCCCTACATCATAAATTTCCCCTAACTACATATAACACGTGTCTCCAAAATAAATGGCATGCTAAGCACTGCATTTAGCATGTGCTGTGTTAACAGTAAGGTACATAAAGGGAGTTAAAAAGGCACAGATACTGAAAGCTAAAAACCTTCATAAGCACGCAATCTAGGCATTAGGAACAAATATCAGTCTGGTTCACCCCTTCTCTTTAAGGCAGAGTGAGTTGATGGGAGTAATAATGGAGTTTATTCCTTAGCTACTGGAAGTGTTCTCTCTCATTTGCCTGCTTTAGAAAAGCATAAATATGCCAACTCAAATATCACGCTTCTAATATCCCAAAATTTGCAACCGTACATGCTTTACAGTCATAGTCAAAGCCATGCCCTGGCCCTGTTTACAATCCCAAAGCTCAAACCAAGTCAAATTCAAGAAAAATTTTGATATCTATCAAAATTCACAGATTTCAGATTCAGCCCTATTGGAATGGATAGCTTGGGGGGGGGGAGGTTGTAATACCTTCTTAATATAATGTTTTATTCTATTTACATACATACATAGTGTATATAGTCTTTAATTGTAAGCTGCCCTGAGCTTTCTTGGGAAGGGGAGCACATATACAAATGAATGAATGAACAAATGAATGAATGTTTAGGTAATGCATGTACAAAGAAATGGTATGGGGCTACTACTCTGCCCTAAATCTTCATTCCTACTCATTTCTTCCCCTCCCCCCACACCAGTAACAAACTATCAACTTCAGACCTGGCCTATTAATTAAATCATTATGTCATTCTTTCCCAAATTCAAAATTGATTTTTAAAGTTTAATCCACTTTTGCACCCATAAATATTAACTTTTTATTTTCTTTCTTTCACCTACCCTTCTTCCTTCAGAATATCAAAAAAACCTGTCCCAGCTGGGTATTTCCTTAAGGTAGAGTTCAGCAACCTTCTGCCACCACAGGCCAGAGCTTGTGACCTGGTACCCTGCTGTAAGCCATAAACCTAGGTCCACCCTGCCCTGTCTTACCATTGCTCCAAATACCCCTTCTGAACAGGGGCTGGGTAAGTGCATCTACAAGACAACAGCAGCAGGGAAGGCTGCAGAGGAGAGTCCTGTGGAAGGCTAAAGCTGTACTGCCTTCCAGAGCCAGGCCAGCTCCAGCCCACAGGCCCTAGGTTACTGAACCGTAAGGGATCTGTTTTACATGTTTTCCAAATCTGTGTTTCCTTGGCATGTTCAAACCCATTAGAAAGAATACACCAGTTGTTCTCAACCTTTTGTACCTTACATACCCCCTGCCAAGCGAAACCAGAAGTTCCACTGTTGCATTTCCAGTTTCACTGCTGCGAGCCAGGTCCCACTTTTTCCACCATGGCCCAGGGCAAAACAGCACGTGCAGGGCCTCCCTCCCTAACCACTGGCACACTGACACTGGGGAGTGAAAGTTTTGGCGCACAGGACATGGCAGGAGGGGCAGCAGACAAAAGTTCTGGCCCAAACAGGTAAAGACACCTCCAACCTGCCAAGTGGGGAGGGAGGGGTGGTACACATAGCATGAGGTACACATACCACGGGTTAAGAAACATAGGAATACACCTTGTGATTGATGGGGAATAGAAACAATACATCAGAGAGCCTTCAAGTAATGAACTTTAAGAAGGACAACGGGGCTTCCTTGGTAATGCTGACTAGGGAGGATTTAACACTTAATACAGAGTAAAATCATAATCATTTAAAGAAATGCATCATATACAGTTTAAAAGGGAAAGTGTTTGCTTGCAAGACTGAAGAAGAAACTGGAATGAATTCTATGGAAGGGAATATCTGATGTTGTCCTAAGCACATTTGTATCAGCAAAATAGGCCTGAATATGTTGACTACATTATTTCAGGTCCTTGCTAAACAGGAAATCTACATGCTAAGCAAGACTTGAAAATGGTTAAGCCACTGTTCAAGCAAAAAAGCACACTGATACTTCCAGATTGAGGCTTCTTTAAGACAAAGAGGTGCATAATCCAAAAGCAACATATTGCTGTTCAAGTTGACAAAGTAATTTGAGAAGTAAAGGAAGTTATGTTATGCTGTTTCTTAGCACTAATGTAAGGAACCTGCCATCATTCAAAACTGCTAAAAAGACACAGGCATGTTGAAATACCAAAACTATGCAGAAAGGATGAAGGGAGCCTTTTCCAGGGACAAGATTTTTTTTTCATTGATTTGTAAGGTGAACATTTTATCTCAAATAAAATAACCAATCAAGTATACATGTTAGACTGGATGAAATATTTCACTAATTCACCTCCTTCAGAGCAAAATGATTTATTACCTTATGAGCAACTAACTTTAAAGTAAATAACAAGGCTACTAAGCTACACATTTCCTGTTGTATTTGGAATAGCAGAGCTTACTTGAATGAAACAGATGATGTTTCACTATGTATGTTTGCTACTTCATATGAATAGAACCTTTTCACTTTTACATTTTCCTGATGTATATTAGATGGAAATGAACTTTTTCACATGTTGACAATAAATATAAGCAAAAACAGTTTATCATACTATTAATCCTTACTGAAGATGGACCTCTAGCTAAAGCTTTGATAAGTCACATAAGCAGAGAGCAAAACTTAGTTTAGACACCACATCCCAATGCAAAATACAGTACTTTAGAGCACAATAACATAAAAGGAGTAAATAGAAAATAGTCATATTGCAATGAAATCTAAAATCCTCTTTCCTGTGTACAAACACCTAAGCTGACAAAGTGAGTAGACAGTGCAGTTCAAATAATTTTTTTTATAGCAGCAATAGGTTTTTCATCATACTGAAGAGTTTAGAAGGAAGCAAAATTACTTTTGCATACTGTAATTTGTCCAGCATACTGGAAAACAAAATGCTGTTTCTTAATTTTTAGCTGTGTTTTTTCCCCCACCCCACCTCCTCCCCAACCCTAACCCGCCAGTACTTTTCAAACATAGCAATTTCCTGGTACTTTTTGGCTCTGAAGAAATTTCAGGAGGGGGTGGAATTGCAGGAGGTGTGGGGGGGGGGTGCCTGTGTGGGTTGAGGGGTGTTGTACATACAGGCACACAAAGAAGTCATTAATTAAGATATGCCCGACTGCTAGCAATGGAGTCATTCTCGTTTACATGGCTTCTCAGGACTGGTGTGTGCTTTCAGAATCTGGGTAGCCTTCTCCATGGCTCTGCCCCGTTGGCGTTGATTATGTATGATTAATGGTTTAAAGGAATAAAAAGAGAAAGGTCAACTTCTGAGTTCAAGACAGAGCAGCTACACAGGGAGTAATTAAGATACTTGTGTAAGCATGATTAATAAGCACAAACTAGCACACTGTGCTGTAAACAAGATGCAACCAGATGGTTAGGATGAAAAGGATTTTTCCTAAAAAGCAATTTCACAATGCCTTGAAAGTTGGCTTATTTTTTGTCCCCCTCCCAGTCTTACAAAACTCATTATCTACACATCCTAAAAAGAAAGAAAGCAATAGTAACCCCTTCAACATTTACCCATTGCAGGCTTTTTTATACAGATAACTAGAGTTTGCATGTAAATGGATTCAACTCATCTTTGTTTAATGTTGCCTTTTATGTCGAGTTTCATGAATTGCTAAGCCTGACAAGGTTCACTGAGA